>NC_056742.1:337773755-338090491 GCF_019279795.1 Protopterus annectens | reverse complement strand
TGTTTGTAGATTGAAATATACACTTAAGCATTTTTTTTGTACAGTAGAAAAAAATAAAGAAATGCTGTATTGGTCTGCTAACGGAAAACGCAAACGCTGAAACACTTTAGTGATATAATGCCTTTATTAAACCAACGCAGGTTTTACTGTTACTTAAGCTGTCTGACTAACAAGAGTTCTTCCAGAGTTAAATTACTGATGCCTTTTCTATGTGTATGTACATACTAAAGAAATGTAAATGTCTTGATTTTGTCAGGAAAGATTTGTTAACTTGACCCAACTACTGATGTTTAATGGGAAAGTAAATTGCAATAAAAAGATACATAGCCCTGTTAGTTAAATTCAGCAAAAAGTTATTTTATAATATACACAATTACTCAAACCTGTATGCAGTGTTTAAAAAAGCAACATAACCAACTTACTTTAGTAAAAATCTTAAGGTGGCACACAATATTGGTCACTATCATCATTTTACTTACAACACTTCAGAAATAGCTGACCGAGGCAGGAGTCCTTTTTATAACTAAAATGGTCTATGAAGATATACCGTTTAACAGCCAGTGAGCATGAAATGTGTATCATCTTACTAAAAGCTAGCAGAGTGTGCTGTTAACAAGGAGTTTCAAGACTGTAACCGTATTTTGATACGTTAGAGACATGAATGCCAAGAAACTCGCCTTAAGAGTGAAGCTCATGAGGTGAATCTTGGCATCCATGCCTGGAGCACATAAGATTAAGATTGGTAAAACCCAATCATAACCCTTCGTAATGCATGGAGTACTCCATATACTACCAGTTGGAAAAAGGGAGGGGGAGCAAAAGCGTTTTACCATCTTAGAAAGCCAGTAAAGGACTTGGTGAGTGCTGTGCACAAACAGCATGGGTGGAAAAGCCAGGGACAGTTTTTAATACTGTACTGAATAAGCTACTTACAGACTGACACCAGTTCCACGGACAGAATACAGTGCACGATATTCCGTGACATTTCAGAGTGACCTTAGTTGAGACAGAGTGTAACAGTGGTTGGGGGGTGTGTGTGACAATTCTTGTATGCCTCTAAAGTCACTGTTAGTCAGGTCTGTAACTACAGAAGCATGTTACAGTTTTTTTTAATGACTTTGGAGTGTAATCCTGACACTCCATGCACAATAACCTTTGTGAATTTATTAACGCTGCGTTAACTAGACTGCGGTGGTGTTGCTGCGGTAGCGTTGTCGCCTCACAGTTAGACGTTGCCTGTTCGATTCTCAGTTATAGCGTCTTCTGTGTGGCGACATGCATGAATGGATGTTCCTTCATTGAAGGTTGTGCGTTAGGCCCGGCAAGCCAGCACGTAAAACTCTACTGCCAATCATTAGCGGACCGGAGTTCCGCTGTGGCGACCCCTAACCGGGAAAAGCCGAATGACACAAACAAACATTAACACTGTGTTAACTATTTTCTTGGGTTAAAAAAATACTTCCTGCTGGCTTGGGGGGGTGGCAGTAGGGGCTGCTGTGACCCCCACCTCTGCTAATTTTGTGTTATATTGTTGGGAGACAAAGGTCATTTATTCGAATTTTGGAAGTATTCTAGGCTTTGTCGGTAGTAGTCACCCTGTGATACTCCCTTCCTGAGAGGTGTCACTAAGCAAGTACAGCGTGGACAGCAGTAAGTATGAGAAGCTGACTGATTTCTAAAATGTACTTTGAGCCAGATTCTCAAAGACTTGCTCTCTGTATATGTGACTTACTCCAGTGTAAGCCTCCTTTATAGAGAGGACTTGCTGTCTGTGCAAGTGTCTTACTGCAATGCAAGTGTTTTGGACACAGGCCTTTAGATAACTGTCCTGTCCAAACTAGTTTATTGCCATTTCTAGTGTTGTAGTCCGGAATCCTGCAGTTTTGTATGGAGTAAAACATTTTTTTTCTCTTCAGCATCCAGGTGGAGAAGAAGTTTTGCTGGAACAGGCGGGGGGCGATGCTACTGAAAGCTTTGAAGATGTTGGACATTCCATGGATGCCAGGGAGCTGCTGAAACAATATTATATTGGAAAACTTCACCCAGTATGTTCCATTTTATTGAATTTTCTTTTTTTTTTTCTGTTCATGTTCTGTTAAAGTTGGTGTTTATTTTTAGAATGTTAGAAAATAAGATTATCCCTCCCACCCCAAGTGTTGCTAACCTTTGCCTGTTTTTCAGCTTTTCTTGATGTAGTTTTTTTTCTCAGTAGTAACACAGTATTTATACAGTTACGTGGCTTATGGAGTTCTGCAAGCCCCCTTAATTGAATTAGATGGCTGTATAAAACAAACTTAGATATATGGAATTAGAATGTGAAAGGTAATGCAATGTACTTTGCAGAAAAGAAGAGGCAGAAACTGCTGAAAGGTCCTGCAGAAGAAGATCTAGTGTAAGCATGTCCTTTTGCAATAAGTACTTAAGCTCTGTTTTCCTAGTTAACAACTTTACTGTAGTGTGATTTGCACTTAGTAGCCACATGTTTTTCCTGCATCTTTTTGCACCCCCCCCCCCCATGCTGCTGGCCATCAGGCCTCCCCCTGTTGGACTAAAGCCTGTTCATTCCTTAGGGGTGAGGGTAGTCTCCAGATCAACTAGGGCGAAAGCCATTGGGGGGGGGGGGGTCATTCAGGCATACATATGAGTTGCTTATGCTCACTAGCATCCTGGTTCTGGAAGCATTTCTTCCTCTAGCCTAATCCTTCCCCTTGGTGGGGGATGTGGGTGAGTGTAAGCCAGCTCTGTCAAGTACCTAAGACATCCTGGATGCGGGTAGGGCTTTATCCCTCTACTCTGCCAGGCTGCCTCTAGAAGAATGAGAATAATCTCATCTTAAATTTCATTCTCCTGGTGGGATACAAAAAAAACGTTATGAACTGGTATGGTTCAGTAAGCTAATCCTTTCTGCTAGATGTTTGTTTAGTAGCACTTGAAAAGTGTTTCTGAATTAGGGCAATACACTTGATTGTATACTTGCTACCATTCAGCAGCAGATTTTCCTGCCTGTGTTTTTCGCTACAACTTCTTGGTTATTTTTAGGGTACCATTCTTGGGAAGTGACAGTCAACAAGCTATCTTTTTTATGGGTCTGTATCAGATTAGCGAAATGGCATTACAGCGAATGCTGTCTCACTAACACATCTACACCGAAACCGCACAACAGCGAAAGCTCAGGTCAGTGATTTTTTTTTTTTTTTTTCCCCCAGGGAAAAAAATCGCTTGGCCTGAGCTGTGATATTGCCCTTTACCCCACTGTAGTGCGATCTTGGAGTTGGTATATTTAGTTAGTGGGGGTATGGGGGGCAAAGCCCCCCACATTGCAATGTTTTTAAGTGGTTTATGTTGTTGGTCTACCTGACCCTCCCCCTTTCCCCATGGGGAAAAAATTGGTGACCCTGGGTTTCGCTGTTATGGGGTTTCGGTGTGGATATAATCGCGAAATGGTATGCGCTGTAATGCCATTTCGCTAATTTTAATATAGACCCCTTTTTTATCTGGAGTGTAGCTTGATCATGATGCCAAAGCCATTTAAATATGGCAATGTCATTATTGTAGGGATCGGCCATCTTCTGTTTCCTACAGTAGTACATTATCGATGGTCATTTGATTCTGTGACCAGGAGAGGCCTGCGTTTCCCCATCAATTTTTTTCGAGTTAATGTCCTTGCTTTTTTATCTCCTCTCTCTCCCTGTTGCTGTAGATCTAATTACATCTCCCCCATTCACAGCATTGGTAGAGGCCTCCCAAGCCTTCATTGATATTGCTACTCTGACTGTCTTACTAGTACTGCTTAAATTTCTCTTGTAAAATATATAAAGAACTGTTCCCTGATACTTGTAGCTACTTTCTACCCCCTGTTAATTTCACACAAGACAGTCCTTTTGAGGTTCTCCATCTAAGTGTTCCTCTTTCACCCCTTCTGCTTGCTGTGGTGCTCATATGTGTTCTTGCTACAGCATTGCTTTCCATACACCAAAGGGGGTAATGGGAGCGACCTAGGAATGGACTCCCTTTTTGTGTATATTCCAGCTTCAGATATTAATCTTTGAGCCAGGAATTAATGGTGGGGATCGCTGAACAAATACTTGGACCTTTTGTAGGCCAGAGCACTCTTGAGCTCGACAGAGGTAGTCGACAGTATCCATGTGAAATGGGTGTCTTAATGTGATATTTTCTGTTTGAAGTACAGTAGTGTGTCCTCACCTTGGTGCTCATTCAGCTGAGTGGGTCACACTGTTGTGCTTTAATCGAATCCTTTCAGTGTTTAGGTGCTTATTTAATTTTTACCACTTTGCCAGCTCTCAGTTGATGGGGACAGTTTTTAACTTTTCCCCAGCATTCCTTTTCTAAGACCAAAAAGAGACAACGTTTTTCATTGTTCCTGCTTGGCCAGCAGCATTAGATGTGGAATAAGATTATTACTTTCCTAAGAATCATCAGTGTTACTTGTCCAACAGCCGTGGACCTAATTGTAGGGAGGTAAAGGTTCCTGTAAAGGTAGAGCTTCTTGATCCTTTTTCAGGTGTCTTCAGTGAGAGGTGAAGTTGAAGGGCTCTCCCTTTGTTTGCCATTGGTCCAAATTCTCCAGGGAGAGATGAATGAGTACATCAGAAAACTATTTCAAACCATTCGTAGCTAGATCATAGTGCCCGTCGCTGTCGGACTTCTCTTCTTGCTTGCATTTTCGAATGGGGTGACAAGTATTACAGCACCTCACAAAAGCAACCATTCAATACATTCTAGTAAACTAGTGAGGCATTGTATTTACTGCAGGTTCTTTTTGGTACACACGAAGGTGCAGGACCTCTGACTCTTCCTACATTTCAACAGCCTGAAGCATTTGTTCCAAATGAATCCTCTCCCTTAGTTGCACTACATTCTGTTCTCCCATCTTTTATCCACAGGAGACCTGGATTTTGATCTCCAGGATGCTTATCAGCACATTTAATTTGACAAAACTTCTCAAGGATCCTGTTATGATGTTCTTCATCTCACATTGCTGCAGTCCTTACACTTGGGTAGTCCGCTGTCCTCGGTCGGCCCGAATATCAAAGTATTAGGCTGACGTCGGTCAAGGCGCTTAAGACTGACATCAGAACGTCAGGGTACAAATGCGCATGACCGACGTCATATCCTCAGTCTTTTTTGCCGCATGGTCCGATGCAGAAGCAGCGTTGCAAGTGCCGTTCGGCGTTCTGAAATTTTTCGAATTCGGAGTTTCAGACCGAGTCGAAGTTGGCTAAGTACCCCGTTGGGGAATATTTTAGTTTTTTCTTGCCTCACTGGTTTACCGGATGTCAGAAAAAGTGAATAACTGTATTTCTTGTGGGAAGCAGATACCGCATAGAGATTATCATACTTTGTGTATTCCTTGTTTGGGACCTGAGCACGACGTTGTTGGGTGTCTCTTTTGTGCTAGGTTTAATAAGCGCACTATTAAGCGAAGGTTAGATTGTGCCAGGTTGGTCTTCGGGAAGCGGTGCAATTACAATATGCCGTCGGATGCTCCGACGCCCGCTTCTTCGAAGAAGCGCAAAGACAAAGCAGCTAAACCCAGGCAAGAAGAGTCATCCGTACCGGACGCCGGTTCTTTGGAGGCGTCAGTGGAACCGGTGGTTCCACCGGAGGCTTCTCTGGAGTCCCAGGGGGAGACTTTGATATTGCAGGATGTGGCCTCTCAGGAGGCAGGTCAGGCTGAAGGGGCTTCCCAGGTTACTGTACTCCCCTCCCTTCCTAGGGTGGTTAGGCCCTCTCCTTCTGTTTCTAAGGCTTCTCCCAGAGGCAGGCCAGGTTTAGCTTCTGTTGGTGTCACTCCTAGTTCTTCAGGATCTGTGCCCAAGAAGCACATGCTCAAAATGGCAGAAGATTTAATTACTTTGATTAGAGGTTCTTTGCCCCCGCCTGATAAGAGGCCTAGGGTGGAACCAGAGTTGGGGAGTTTTGAGCAGGTTTCGGATGTTTCAGAGTCTTCGGCTGAAGACTTGCAGGAGTATTCTCCTTATTCTGATTCTGATGGGGATGATTCTACTCCTTCTGCTTCTCCTCCAGAGGATTTTTCTTTTTCAGAGACTCTTCATTCTATGAGGGAACATTTTAAGTGGGAAGGTCAGGACTTCTCTGATTCCAGGAAAAGGCTTAGGGAATTTTTGCTTTTACCCCAGCATAGGCCTTTGGCTATTCCTCCTGTTCTGGATGTTGTGGAAGATGTGTTTGCAGAGGCTTCACTTAATCCTGATTCTTTGCCTCCTGCTCCTGTTAAACCGGACAGGTATTACAGGGTGCCTGAAGCTCATAAATATCTGTATAAGAGTCCTAGGGCGGACCCAGAAACTGTTAGTCAGGGACCTAAGGGTGTCAAGGCCTCTGTTGTAAAAATCCGGTTCCTCCAGATAAAGAGGCCAGAGCTTTGGATAGATGGGGAAAGAAAGTCTATACTTCTTCCACCTTAGCTATGAGGGCTTTGAATTGCCAGTTTCACATGTTGAAATATCAAAACTATCTTCTTTCTCAATTGAAGTCTAAGGTAGATGCTCTGGCGGAAGGCATTGAGTGTAAAGAATTACAAGATTTGGTACATGTTTCTGAACAGGTGGGTAAGCATTCTTTACAATGTGGATTTGATGCTGTACAGGCCTCGTCTAGGGTGGCTGCCACTGGGTCAGTTCTTCGCAGGCACGCCTGGCTGAGGGATCAGAACTTATCTGACCATGTTAAGACAAGGATTTTAGATGCTCCTTTACAGTCTGATGTATTGTTTGGTTCACCTGTGGAGGCAGTTTTAAAGAAAATGGAAGACAAGGCTAAGTCTATGCAGACTGTTAAAGATTTTTTGCAAGTTCAGCCTCCGAAGTTTAGTAGGAATTGGCCTGCTAAGGGGTGGACGTACCCTTCTTATGATTCACAGTCTAGGGGAAGATCTAGACGTGGTAGGGGTAGAGCTCAGGGCTCTTTCAGACCTAGAACAGGGAGTTCACCTACACAGTCTTCGAGTGAAGGTAGGGGCCAGTCCTTTCGTAAACAGGCCCAATGACCTGCCTTTTCAGCTGCCAGAGCCTTCTTGTCTGGCAGCACCCTTGGGAGGAAGGTTGGCACTCTTCAAAGAAAATTGGAATTTAATTACCCAGGACAGATGGGTATTGGATATTATACACCAAGGTTACAGGTTTTATTTCCATACCTTGCCTCCTTTCAAAGCCATCCTCAGCAAAGAATAGAGGCTCACAAACAAATTTCTCTACTACTGCAAATAGGGGCCATACAGCCGGTCCCTCTGCCAGAAGTAGGCCTAGGATTTTATTCTCGCCTGTTCCTAGTACCAAAGAAGGGGAACACGTGGAGACCAATTTTGGATTTATCTATCCTCAACACTTATCTGGACATTCCCAAGTTCAAAATGTTGACGTTACAACAGCTTTTACCTCTGCTGGGCAAAGATCACTGGATGGTGACTCTGGATCTCAAGGAAGCTTACCTTCATGTTCCTATCAGGCTAAGTTGCAGGAAGTATCTCCGTTTTCGAGCTGGGACTTCTCATTATCAGTTCTCTGCATTGCTCTTTGGCTTATCTACTGCGCCCAGAGTGTTCACAAAGGTTCTGGCTCCAGTGATAGCTTTCTTCAGGCTAAAAGGAATACAGATCTATCCTTATTTGGACTATTGCCTGATTCTGGCCAAAGGAAGGGACGAGCTTCTTCATCATTTGCAATATGTGATAGCAGTGCTAAGATGCCTGGGGTATTCTGTGAACGAAATAAAGTCCAGTCTAGTACCCTCTCAAGACATGTGCTTTCTGGGTGTAAGACTGAATACAGCATCTCAGATGGCCTTTTTGACCCCGGACAAACAAAAGAATCTTTCCCTTTACTTCCATCAATTGTCTCATCAGTCCAGGCTGACTGCAAGGACAGTCCTTCAAGCCTTGGGGTTCATGGCATCTTATATTCTGGTGCTTCCCAATGCCAAACTGCATATGAGGAAGCTACAATGGTATCTCAAAAATGTATGGACACAGCACTGCCAAGAGTTGGACACTGTCATTCAGATAATACCTTGCATTCAAAAGGAATTTTTGTGGTGGGCTCAGGAATGTCACCTAAACAAGGGACTCTCTGTGACCCGGCCAGAGGCGAGTCAGATTCTAACGACAGATGCCTCAGACAAAGCTTGGGGAGCTCATCTAAATGGAAAGTGGATACAAGACACGTGGCCTGCCAGACTACAACATCTACATATCAACTTGAAGGAGATGTTAGCAGTCCAATTTGCATTAATAGCTTTCAAGGATTTACTTCTTCCAGGGCAGGTGTTGATTCTAACAGACAACACAACTGTCATGTGGTACATCAACAAGCAAGGGGAACACATTCTTATCCTCTATGCAGACAAGCAATGATTTTGTGGGAGACTGCTCTCAGTTTACAGCTCAATCTTCAGGCAAGGTTTCTGCCGGAGCACAGAACTCCTTAGCAGATGTGGTGAGCAGACGACTTGTGGATCCCCACGAGTGGAAATTGGATCCTCATGTATTTCAGAAATTGACAGTGTCATGGGGAACTCCAGACATAGATCTGTTCGCTTCTCCACTAAACTACCAGCTGCCAAAGTTTTGCACAAAAAGGTTTCATCCCACAGCTTGGAAAGTGGATGCTCTTTCTTTCAATTGGAGCAATCTTCATGTGTATGCCTTTCCACCTCTGCCTCTCCTCCCAAAGGTACTCCTAAAGGTCAGACAGGACAAGCCAAAGATGATTCTAATAGCTCCAGATTGGCCTCGACAGCACTGGTACCCATTACTGAAGTCTGGTTCGGGAGCCTCCATGGCCTTTGCCTTCGATTCCACACCTGCTGTCTCAAGAGAACAGTCATTTACTCAATGTCAAACTTCACTCTCTTCACCTAACAGCCTGGCATATTCTGTTTTAAACCCTGGAGGGTCTCAGCTTCCGCAGCAAGTTTTGGATGTTATTTTGGAGGCCAGAAGGCCTAGTACAAGGAAAGTATACGCAAATAAATGGAAGAGATTTTTATTTTGGAGTGCAGCAAAGGAATTTGATGTTGCTAAGCCTAATTTAAGTGTGGCTCTTCAATATCTTGCTGAGTTACTGGACAAAGGTTTGTCCTTCTCTTCTATTAAGATTCATGCTGCAGCTATTTCTGCTCACTATGACTGTGATCCACCATTGTTTTCTCATCCTTTGTTTAAGCAATTCCTTAGAGGGGCAAAGAATATAAGACCCAGCGTAGAGCTCCTACTCCTGCTTGGGATCTCAATTTTGTGTTGGAGAAACTCACTCTACAACCTTTTGAGCCTGCAGCTACTGCCGAGTTGAAGTATTTATCATGGAAGACTGCTTTTTTGTTGGCCATTACCTCTGCGAGAAGGGTTTCTGAATTACAGGCCCTTATGGCAGTTGAGCCTTTCTTAATTTTCCATAAGGATAGGGTATCTTTACGTACTAATCCTTCCTTTATGCCTAAGGTGGTTTCTAGTGTGGCTTTAAACCAAACTATTCATTTGCCTACTTTTTATGCAAACCCCCAAAATAAAGGGGAAAAGATTTTGCACACTTTGGATATACACAGGCAGTTGCGATATTATTTGAGCAGAACTAAAGGGTTCAGGCAGTCTCAGCAGTTGTTTGTTTCTTTTGCTTTGGGTTCTCAGGGCAAGCCTGTGTCAAAACAAACTATTTCTAAGTGGATTGGGTTTTGTATTGCTTTCTGTTATTCCCATCATGGTAAGGAGGTTCCAGCTGGGATTAGGCCTCATTCCACTAGAGCTACTGCCACTTCTACAGCTTTTTAAGGGGTGGCAACTAAAGATATTTTGGAGGCAGCTACTTGGAGTTCAGTGCATACTTTCTCTAAGCATTGCCACCTTCCACTTTACTCTAAATCTAGGGCTGGGTTTGCCACTGCTATTTTACAGGGCATTTTGGCAGCTCCTACTACTTTATAGTTTTGCCATCCTCCCTTACCTCTGCTTTGGGATTCTACCCAAGTGTAAGGACTGCAGCAATGTGAGATGAAGAACATAGTACAGTTTTGTACCTACCATAAATGTAGATGTTCAAGATCCACATTGCTGCAGTCCAATTTACCCTCCCTCCTTCCCCTCTGTTGTTAGAGGCGGTTGTGTGGTTTGGGTTGTAAATATTGTGCATATTGTATATATTGTTCATATGATTAGTGCAAGGGTGGTTGGTTGTTTTTTGCTGTCTTTTGGTTTTGACCTTTCTGTTTAGGGTCTTCTGACATCTGGGGCAAGAAAAGACTGAGGATATGACGTCGGTCATGCGCATTTGTACCCTGACGTTCTGATGTCAGTCTTAAGCGCCTTGACCAACGTCAGCCTAATACTTTGATATTCGGGCCGACCGAGGACAGCGGACTACCCAAGTGTAAGGACTGCAGCAATGTGGATCTTCGAACATCTACATTTATGGTAGGTACAAAACTGTACTTTTGAATAGGGCACAGTCACAGTTGATTCAGGTCACTAACACTTGAATTTACCTCATTTCTAGGGATGCATGAGTCCTGACAAATTATCTGTGGTATGATCCCAATTACTCTCATTAGGAGTAATATATAATTATTGATTATATCCTAAGGCCAGTGTAACAGAAATGGGGTAAGTTAATTCAGGCACCAGAAGGGAAATTGACTTGGCTCAAATTGCCCTTGCAAGGGCAGCTAGTCTAGTACTTATGAAAAATATTAATGTGATGCATGGCAATGTTGGCAACCTGTGTGCAACTGAAGAACATCGATATGTTTCCTTCCTTGGACTCGCTGTTGGCATTGCCCAGATGGGGCAGTATCATTCAGCACAAGTATTTCTACTTTGGCTGTGAATCACTAAACATTCCAGCAAGGTCTCAGCTTGAATAAATTGGGGACATTCTGCTCATACTGACTGACCAATACTGGTTCACCTACCTGTAGACTGGGTACAAAACATGCTGTAGTTCTGAATGACCTCTGTCTAGTGTCATCAGATTGAGGTTTTCAAGTTTAGGTCCATGTAGTGACCATAGTGTTTTGTAGTTCTTAATGCCAGGCTACACAAAAGGATTTCACAGTGGCTTCTGTAGTTCAGTAGTCTCAGAACTACAGTTGTCCAGAGAAACCAGCCTGAAATACCAGTGCAGCTTGCGAAGCAGACCCTTGACCATTCCTGCAGACATGGCCACAACTGTTGCAGGTGCTTCTGCCATCTGGTGGGTGGGGACTGCAGTGAGCAGATGACTCAGCAGATGTGGGTGCCAGAGTCTTTGTATAGTACTGCTGTGGAGATGAGAACAATCTTCTAATATTCAAGGCCTTAAAATACATTATTTTTTTTCAGGAGTGCTGGCTATTTGGACATAATGGCTGTAGTTTAGTATGTCAACAAATAGTGGTATGAGATTTATACTTAATTTCCGAAGAATTTATGAGAATGTGGGAGTGGGCAATCTCAACTCTTTTCTGGTTCCATACATTCCTGGTGTAGTCATCTCTTGCAGACAGCTCAGCAGTTGTTTGTTGATGCCTCATAAGTAGTCACTCTGTTTATTTAATGCCAAAGTGAAAGGAGTCTTACAGGTTTGCAACCTGTTTTTCTTTTTTACCCTTGATCAGTTTTAAGGACAAAATGAGTGTAGTGCCAAAGGGTCTCCCTGATGGTTTTGTCAGAGAAGCTCATCAGTTAGGCTTCTACACCTGATGTGGTTGGCTGCTTCATAGTTATAGTAGTACTTGACCCACAGAGGGGCATAAGACAACAGGAGCTGCTGCAGGTATGCATAGGCATGCCTGGATGCACTTCACCACTTTCAGTAAAAGGGCACTAAATTTCCATATGTGGATGTGTACTTTAAGGGCTCCCTTGCTGTTTTTTTGAAATTGAATAACATCTCTAGAGCATGAATGAGAAAGGCATTTCCTTTCAGCAACCATGTTCACTTTTCATTCTGCCACAGCTTTCCTTTCTTAGAACTCAAAGGAGTCTGAGAAAGTGTTTGCATGATGTGCTCCTCAGAACCTGCAAAAGTGGGATATGAGATGGTCATTTCTCTCAAGGAGTTAATGTTTTTGGTCTGACTGCAGTGGATCTCATCATTCCCTGGGATGCATATGTTCCTCTGAAGGATCATGTCATGAGATCCTGATTCCTGTGTTGTCTTCTCTGAAAGGTACAAATTACCTCACAGAATGGATTTGCAAGTGCTGATGCATACAGACTTCCTATGCTTAACTGTTAGATAGGACTTTAATTACACTCGGGCACCCTTTTTTCAGAGGAAGTGGCAAAAAAATTCCAAGTCTTTATCTTACCAAACAGAAAAGAGTTTTCAGAAAGATGGTGATGTGGTGAACGTGACAAATGAAGCTAAAGATGCATAGGAGGTAAGCTGTTATTTGGAAGGGAAGGGAATGCTTGAGAAGTACCCTGGGCCTTCAGTGATTTTCCAGATTGGAAGGTGTTAAGTGAGTACTTTAACTTTAGAAATCCTTATCCTGTAAGACATTACTTAAAGGTCTTTGCTTTAAACATTTTTAACTTCAGTTTGCAGGTGTTTTCAGCAATGTGAAGTTAACTGTTGACAGTTATCGGTCAATTTAGTTTTAGTAAAGTATTGAGTGTAATAGAGACTTTTATGAATGTATAACTTAATGGAGTGAGGCATGCCATTGTAGACTGTTGTATGGTCATGCTGAATAAAGATTTATTTAACTTGGACAAGGAAGGGTTATTAAATTTTAAGTTTACACATAGTGAGAGAGCATGTGTACTTAAAATTGTTTCATATGTTTTATATTGTGAATATTTTAAAAACCTTTTAGCACTACCACTTTTTATGTAACAAAATTGCAGGTTATTAGAAATTCATTTCAAGGAAGTTGAAGTAGACTGATTTTGAGTTATTTAAATGCTTTACGATAGCCAGCACTACTGGTGTACAAGGATAACGCTCAAAGTATGCTTATGACCGATTCTGGCAACTAGAGTTCATTTAGCACTTTGGCTTTTGATGCTGGCAGAGGAGAATTGGTGTGCCCATTGGGGGTGTGAGACTGATGGGGCTCATAGGTCCCTTCAGAAGAGCAGCTGATTTGTTTACCAAGCCACAGATCTGGTGGTAACCTTCATACTGGGTGTGTTAGAGCATGCTCCCACATGAGTGTATTTGCAGTGACAGATTACCTATCCTCCTTGTCGATTGGGTGGGGTTAGGTCATACCATACTCATGCCTCATGGCTGCTTGAATAACTACCCTTGCCCTGGTATCGGGTGAAATCCCTAGGTAAGGGGAGTGAGGGAGTATGTCCGTTTGGGTGGATGACTGATAGTTTGCTGGTGCAAGAGCAAAAAGTGCACAGAAAAAAAAATCAAATGCTTGATGTTGGCGAGTGAGTCTTGAAGTATTGCATAAAGCTGTATTATGTACTATCTCTGCTGTATGGCCAAGGTAGGCATTGCACCGTAAAATAACTTGCTTGTTAACCTCAGTAGTATTTGTGATGATATTGCTATTTATATATTTAGAGTGAAAGTTTTTTTAATAGAAACAAAGATCATATAAATATAATTTATGGTCCTATATTGCAAGCCTATGAAAAATATAATCTTCTTCCCTGTCGTGGGAATGGAAAGTTTGAGATCATTTAACAGTTGAACATGTACCACAGAAAGTAGGAACCAATGAAGCAGGTTTTAGTGGTTGGTTTGGGGTTAGTAATGTAAGGAGAGACAGGGAGCCACTGTTAAGATGATGCTAATGTAGACATGAGCCTTTGGGGATGGAGGAGGAAGTAAGCATGTGGTACTAGTGGAGACATAAGAAATATAAAGGTTAATGTCTTGCGTGAATGTATAGTAAGAAAAGACTGGGCAAATAAGCAAGAGACAGAGATTGTGAAGTATGAATGGTTGTGGTTTTGCAAGTGGAAGATTGTTATTACGTTTATACTGTTTTGCAATCAGTGATAAAATAAATGAAGTTCTTTTGTGCTTATGGTGCTCAGTGGACTAGGATAAAGAGCTAAAAAATATTTTGAGACAATGTAAAGGAGAACTGCACCCACAGACAGAACATATTTATTTCATCATGTTGTAATGTTTCCCACATCTTAACACCACTCTGTGAAAATATGCACTTTAAGTATGTTTGGGCAAACTCTGAAATTGCACATAAAGCGATTTTGATTTTTTTTTGTCTGCTTCTAGGTATCCCTCCATGCACTTATTACCTTTAAAACATTATATCATGCATGTGTCTTGATTCCAAAGCTGCTGTCACTACATTGACTTTATTTTCACACATGCCCTGGTTTCTTTCATTCAGTCAGGATTAATTAACATTTCTTGCTTTTCAGTGACTACTTAAAAGACAAACTGCGATAACAGGTTTTCCAAGTGCCTTTACCTTTTTTTTCTTTCTAGTGCGGGCTAATTGTCAGTCTTTTGTTATGCCTGAGTTGTAGCTCTTCAACTCATCTCCCCTCCCTCTACACACTTCACCTTTCTAGCTGTCAAAGTCCTAAGGGTAATTTGAGCTGTTTGCTGCTGTGATTGATAGCTCACAGCAATTAACTAGCCTCATGTACTGTTGCTTTGTTACTAGCCTTTCCTTACTGCCGGTGGGACACTTATTTATGTTGCAGCACATCCTCTTTCTGTTCTGAAATTTTAATCCATACTCCCTAGCAGTTGGCAGTGGTTTACTGCTGAATTCTCGATGCTTAGAAGGTAAAGTCGAACATTCCCCAAAACCTTTCCTGAGAAGTTGGTATGTCAAATACTGACAAGTTTCAAACTATTTTGAACACTGAAACGTCCTACTGCTCTGGACCCAGGATTAAGTGCTAACTGGATGGGGCAAATTTGGACAATTGGGGATGTCTGTATTCAACATTTTCACAGTTCAAATTCAGGGCTCGAGCAGCTCAACTTGACCTTCCATGCATCGAGCATGTTATTGCGAACTGTTGACAACGCATTGTTTAGAAAACCTTCCAATTTCATTTCTCAGGGATTCCTGATAAAGCCAAATTCCTAAGAAAAAAAACTGACAAGCTGTAAATTGGAGAAATGTTTTAAGTAACACTGTGCTTCACTTAATTTTTGCATTAACAAGCATTTTCTAAACAAATAATTGAATACTAGCGTATCCCATTGACTTACAGAAATCACCATTACTTTACCTAATTAAGAGGCATGTCCAGTTTATGATTAGAAAATATGAGCATTATGCAAAATCCAGGACATTTGAGATGTATGGTCTTGGGCCATTTGCCTCTTATTGTAGTGCTGTCTGTACCTGTTCACTGTAAATTTGCTCATGACCGTATCCAAATTTTCTGAAATAATTTTCTTAAATAAGTAAACTGTTGCTAATGCATCAGCTCATTTTTTTCACACATTGGGGCTCTGCATACTGCCTTAAATTCACAGGTTCTGATTCCAGTCACGTCAGGTTTTCAAAGTTTTTGTGCACACTGTGCATTTTTCTTTATGAATCTACCACATGCATCTCTATTCATTGTGTTTTGTCTAAATATACTTGTTCTATTCCCTTACCTCTTCAATTCCCAGACACCACTGTATGCGTTTTTTAAAGCCTCCATGTCACTTATAGTGAAAGTAAGGTTGTTCATTACAGGCTTATCAAAGTTCATATCCCTAAATTAGAAAGCAGATGCATGTACGTGCACCAACTGGGCAAATACTGCCTTGCTTGGACGGAATGCGTTACATATTCCTCTCTACTGCTCCATCATGATTCAGACCCTGCCTGTAATAAAAATCTGTGTTGGATACTGCATTCACAAGTGCCCACTCCTACAACATACATTAAGTGTGTTGTGTCACAGCTGTGACATGCCAATACATCTTTATCCACAAAAGCTCAACAGGTATTGCAGGATTACAAAAATGTGGATTTAATGTTCTTATGTTGTTCTAGGTTAAAATAAGAGTCAAGTCACTGAATGCAAAACTTGTAACAAGTAATTTGTAATGTAAATCACTCCCTTCCCCAACACCAGCTCCATGATTGTCAGTTTTCAGCAAACTCAAGATGCTGCAAATGCAGAGAATGAATCCTGGACTGTGAACGCACATCAGAAAATTTTACATAAATTAACAAAAAAAAAAACCTATCCGACGGCTGTTTTTTGGGCACTTAGCACCATTACTCTGTAATGCAAGTTAGATGTCCCTTTTCCATTATGATTCTGACAGCTTTACAGTGTATATTTCTTCCTTGTTAAAACCACTGCTCAAGAGTTACCTAGTTTTACATTTTAAGTGATAAGTTGCTACTGTACAATGTAGTCTTGACTGCAAGTCCCAAACAAATATGCTGCAGTACCTGATCTGATCCCAAGGTAATGTTTTATCTTTCTGTTCAGACAGTACAGCTCAGCAATATCAAGTGCAGCAAAGTTGCACACAGAAGGAGGATTCTACCTTTAAAGTGGGGAAAGTGGGACTTGGACGTGTGGCCAATGTGACATTGGCCATGCTCTGTACCCTGACACCATCACAGACGTTGTGAAGGAGATGCAGTTATGGGTACAACAGCGGGCAGTTATTACAGCCTACTGAAATGTAAACTATGCAGCTGTAACGGTAAACGTGAAGCATAAATGCAAAAACACTTACACACATTACTCGTCATTACTTTTGCTGTATAGCTTTAACAGTAAGTAAACTTGACTAAAACCACACATTACGCACATGATTGAACAAACAAGTTATCTTAAAAAAAAAAATAAAAGCTCTATATTACACTAACCATAACTGTTCTAAACAAGAAAACTAAAGAATATAAATACTGTGAAACTACAAGCACACTGAAAGAAATCACTTTCCTTTTAAATGTGTACTTTGCATTTGATTTGATGGGGTGAAGAAATGCTGTGTTTGATATAGTTTGAATAAAAGTCACTACATTTCATCCTGTAGTTTGTATTCCAGTAGCTTAGCTTTTAACAGGTCCTCTCTACTAAACAATTTTGGACATCTATTTACTTTTAACCAAAGAAAAAAAAAAATCTCTCCACAAATGCATTGGATGTTGGTATAGGTGATATCCTAGTAATCAAGGGATATAGTGCAGACAGCTGGGACTCTTCTCTGAAAAGCTTTAGCCATTTTTCTTCTGGTGATAAGTCTCTGGTACATAATTTTTGGATTAAGGGCTTAATTGTCAAATAGACAGTCTTTTCCAGGACTATGTCCTGCAGACTGAGGACAGCGGTCACATTGAGTAAGTCACTGAATGCAAAGGGCTTAGTGCAAGCTAACCTGGAACTGTAGCTGTTTTCTCTAAAAACAAACCATTGTTCTAAGTATTTGACCTCTGCCACCAAGAACGGTCTTTTTTTTTCAGCTTGTTGAAGAAAGTGCTGTCTTGAGTTCATAAGTGCTCTAAGGTTTCCACCAAAGAAAGCATCTTCTGCTCTTTCCTGCAGTTTTTTCTTACGAGAGATTCACTGCAAAATGTCTTCATGACAGTAAGTGCTGCTTTTTCTAATATGCTCATTGAACTCCATGAGAACATCTTTGAGAAATTACAGATAGTACTGGGGCAGTGTAGGCAATGTATTCTCACCATGCTCATTTTCTGAAAAGTACTGCCATATCTGCCGGAAGTTCTCCTCTTCACCCTGGGAGAGGAAGTACGATTGGAACGCTGGGAGATTTTCTTTGCTACTCTCAATGGCTGGCAGGAGTGACACCTTGTTGGCATGTGTCTTAGGAGAGTATTGAATTCCATACCATAGAACTGTCTGTCAAGTCTCTGGTCCTTGTGGCAGAACCTGGGAAATGACTGAAAAGATTCATCTCAAAGAATTCCATGTCATAAGGTAGTTGGGTTGCAGCTTTTTTGGCCACATTATGAATTATGTGTGCCCTACAGTTAGCTATCTGGAGTTATGGGCACTTTATATGGTATACAGCCAAAATTTCTTTCCATGAGTGACATTGATGTTATCAGCCCCATGTGCTAAAATGCTGCTCCAGAGCAAGGAGTGCTTTTCATTATGTTCAAAATCTAGGCAGATTAGTCAAAGTCCAAAAGGTCATTTACCAACCCATCTTCTTTGGAAAAGAACTGCACAACAAGTGGAAATAATTATGATTTCCTTTTTGGAAGCATCCAATGATATGGCATATGAAATCCTGGTATTTGCAGGTCATGCAGGAGACATTCCAACAAGTGCTGTCCCAGAAAACTTTTGGTGACTACTTGGTCTTTCCACAAGATAGTTTCTTTGCCACATCTGAGTTGCTGTACAGCTGCCTGGCCTATTTTACTGCACAGTCCAGACTGTTATAGGAGATACTATACTCAACTGCATGAACACCTCAAAGGTTTCTGCTGCAATGATCTGAAGTTCTGGTCCTTCAAAGTTTGTGAACCTTGCATACTTTGTCATCAGGTGTTGAAGTTTTGCTTGTAGCAGTCTTGTGTTTCATTTGCCTCATGTCATGTGATGTCACTTTTTCCACCATGGGTGACTATGAATTCCTTTTTGCAGTACCTGTAGAATGCTTTTGGGTCATGGATTTCTCGATCAGTCTAATTCCATTTTCCAGGCATTCTGCTACTTTCACATCCTATTATTGGGGTTAGACTGTGATGAAGATGTTTATCTTTTCATTCTTGAGTAAGTATTTAATTGATAAACAGCACATTAGCAGAACTTTGTTACTAGGATGTAGTAACAAAGCAAAACTGGCATTCGAAAAAACTGGCACGAGAAACGAGGCATATGAAAGAATTGGCTTGAAAAAAGCGCTGACATGAAAAACACTGCATATCAAAGAACTAGCATGAAACACGCTATATTTGAAAGAACTGGCTTGAACAACACAGCATCTGAAACTGATATGCAACACTCATTTGAAAACTTGCTTGAAAAAACTAGCATTTGAAAGAACTGGCACAGTACACTGGCATGTGAAAGAAATGGTTTGAAAAACTGGCAAGAACACTGGCATCTGAAACCTGAAACAATTTGTAAAGTAGTTCTACCTGTTCTGTGATATTGAGAAGACTTGAACAGTGGAAGAGAAAATGGAATTTTAACATAAATCATTCCACCTTTTTAAATGGTTTGTAATGATATAATGGCACTGTAGATTCCACAGGTAAGTATATGAGGGAAGGCATTTCAACCATTAAAACCTTGAGATTAATACAGCAGGTAGCCATACCTTTCAACCCTTTTAAGAGTAAGAAATTTGCACAAAACCAAAAATAATGAGGAGACAAAAGGCCGGATTCACGATTGCTTGCACGGAGTCTACGAGTAGAGTAAGACTCCATGCAGCCATCATGTCCGAGCGATCCACGAACAGCCTGTAGGGGCGTGTAAGAGAGCTTCTAACACGTCTCCTACACGGAGAGGGCTGTGATATGCAAATTAACTCACTTGCAGCCGAAAGGCATGCAAATGAGGTAAATTTGCGATCTAGGAAGCAGAAACCTGTCCGAGTAGGAGACGTGTTAGCTGCAGAAATGTACTCAGTTGACAACTGAGTACTGTTCTGCAAATATCACAATGGAGCCTTGTCGGCTCCAAATAAAGGTTGCATATGGTTGAGGAAGCATGCCAATGGCCAAATATACGGCCATTGGAAAGTTTCCCTGATGCAAAATTAAAATAAAAATAATTTTTTCCCCGGCGATTTCCGATGTTTAAGCGCAGCGCAAACTGGGTGCGCTATAAAAATCATAAAATAAGGGAATAAAAGCCACAAACATGGAATTTATGAAAATTGCCAAATGTCAGTGTAAGGGAATAGCAGGCTGAAGACAACATGGCCGCCGAGTAGGGGTTGCTAAGGGGAGAAGCCCAGTCTAAGACATGTAACCAAGCATTAGTAGGCAATCCTAGGTAAATGAGTGTTAGGATAGTGAATCACACTTTTACATAGCAAATGAGCACAGTCAGTGGAGTGTAGGAGTAGGATATGGGGAGGAACAGAGTAGGAAATAGGTGACATCACAAGGGGAGTATGTATGAAAGTAGTGCAGCTCATTGGAGAACAGTGGCATCTGTTAGGTGTCATTTAGACATCATGGAAAGAGGTGTGTCAACAGGTAGACCAGGGAAAGCCAAGAAATAGAAGGTGTATACTGTGGATAACACCAAAATTTCTTGCTGAGCGGGTATGTGCACCTGTAAACTTGAGTAAGACAGAGTGCGCGCGTTTAAGCCGGAGTAAGCATGTATAAGGCTGTTTAAAGACCTGTAAGCACATTTGTGCTGGTGCGCGCACATTTTAACCCAAATAAGCAAGTTTTAGTCCGTCTAAGCATGTGTGAGCTGCTGTGATCATGTTTGCCCTTGTATGCGTGTCGCTCCCCCTGAGGAAACAGAAAGGAAAAAGGAAGCACAACAAATAGCAGGAAGCTACCAGGTGATATTAGTAGAGCTAGCAGGTGAAAACGATCCAAATCAGGCAATAACACAGGCAGAGCACTAGCCTAGCCCAGCCCAGCACTTACAACTCTGCAAACAACAGTGCAGTTTGTTTCTCACAAGAGACACAAACACTGGAGTATGCTACTAGAAGTGAAAACTGAAAAAGCTTGACTCAGACAAAAAATGTTAGGGGCTGCCATTGCTGTTATAAGACGACATGCAACATGCTGAGGGTGGTGACAATGCAAATGCTGCCGGACAACCCACAGTGAGGAGACTGAGAAGAGTGTACAGGCCCAGGGTCACCTACCGGGGGTTACATGAGCTGGAGATAGTGGAGCGCTATAGAGTGGACAGAGACCTCCTGCAGCAAATTGTGGAGCTGTGCAGGCCACGCCTCGCACACAAAACCAACAGAGGGGAACCCATCCCAGTGGAAACCAAGGTATGTGTTGGCCTAAGAATACTAGCAACAGGTACCTTTCAGAGACCAACTGGTGATATGATGGGGATATCACAGGCATCGGCATCCAGGGTACTGCACCAGTTCCTGGATGCCATGTCAGCACATGTCGATGATCATGTATATTTCCCCAATTTCCGTGAGGTATTGGCTAGCAATATGCGTCTCTTCCAGCAAATAGCAGAATACCCTGAGGTAGTGGGTGCAATAGACTGCACGCATATACGCATCAAAGCACCAGCCGGTGAGCGGGGTAGGGCCTACATTAACCACAAGGGCTTCCCCTCCAACTGCCAGGTCATGTGTGATGCCCAGGGCATAATAATGAATGTGTGTGCTGGCTGCCCTGGAAGCTACCATGATTCCCATATCTGGCATCTAACGCAGCTGTACCAGACATTTTCCAATGGGGACATCCCACATGGTCACTTAGTGGGGGATGCTGGCTATGCACTGGAACCGTCGCTGATAACACCCATCAGAAATGCACACACACCTGAACAAGAACGCCATAATGAGGCACACGCACAAACGTGAAATGTAATTGAGCCTGTGTTTGGGTTGCTTAAGTCACGGTTCCAGTGCCTGGACACATCTGGTGGAGCCTTGCAATACTCACCAACTACATGTACCAAAATTGTCATGGTATGTGCTATGCTACATAATATGATCCTGCGAAAACAGCTGTAACAGGACCAGCATAGGCCTGGGCCAAACAGCCCCCCCACCAGTGCCAAGGCCATCACAGGCAGAGCGTGACTCAGAGGAGGAACAGCCTGAGCCTGCCCCAGTAGGCAGATGGAGGCGTGCCCAGTATGCCCTGGCCTTGGCAAAGAGGCAACGCATAGTAGGAACCCTGGAAATGATACCTCTCTCTGACTCGCACATATAGTAAAAGGGATGCCTAACTTGACACTACCTGTTGCCAAACATGTATAGGGAGTGCAGTATGTGCATCCGACATAGGCAGCCCTGCAGCAACACCTGAGGCATGATTGTTATGTGTTGAGCAATGTAAGGTAGTGCTAAACAGCATTTACCACCATGTTGTATATGCAAACTTGATGACCTTCGGTAGCATCCTACCCTCACCAAACATGAGGCCACAATATGAAGACAAGATGATCATTTACAACAATTTGCTTAAGTATTGGTGTCAGTGAAAGGGGATCCAATGCCTATTAGCCTGGGATGAGATGCTCAACAAGACATGATGCTTTGCTAGGGATGGATTTCACCTATCACCTGTGGCCTATTGGATATTGCCAAAGGCTCTTGTCACCACCATAGTGCCTTTTCTAGGTAAGGCTCAAAACACAATCCCACCTCCATAGGTATCACAAGGGATAAGAAAGTATAAGTAATGCTACTCAATGCCAGAAGTCTAAACTGCAAGATGCACGCACTCCAAACACTCAAACCTGGTTCAAGGCTCCCAAGAGCACCCTAGCATTCACAGCTACACCTCATACCATGCTTTACAGCTGCAAAACATGGAACAAACTACAAAAGGCGGGTGAGTGTCAATATTTGTCAAAGATACCCACACCCCCAGGTTGGTGGCACCGCATGAAGCATCAGAGACTACCCATGTGTAATCAACAATGGGTAAAACCGCCTTCCAGTTCATAGCCTGCTACAGACCACCCTCCTAAACCCAGGAACCACACTTGGCCGACTGGAGAACACATGAAAATATGAAGATTTCCCCAAACACCATTATATTGGGCGGCTTCAACTACCCAAACATACACTGGGAGCATTACCCTAGCTCCAACACCCTAGGCCAAAGGTTCCCAGAATTTATAAACCAAAATGCTATGGAACAACTTGCTACCACTCCCACAAGAGGGGAAAGCATACTGGACCTGACCATCACCAACATGGGGACTCTATGGCCAGGACCAGAAGTGTATCCCTCACTGGTACGATCACACCAGATAGTAATCTCACTGGATATTCACATCCCCACCCCAGCCCATGGCCAGAAAACCACAGTGAAAAATGTTCACTAAAGCATATGTCACACACCTCAAAACCTGAGGTGGAATCCTTCACAGCCTCTGAGTCTGTGGAAAATACGGCCCAGACCTCATAACCCTTTATAAACACATTCTATGAACACCGTCAGGAATGCATGGATCATGCAATCCCAAATAAAACCAAGACCCAATCCTCCAAAGGCAGGCATCCTGTTTAGTGGACCCCAGCCATAAACAAACAATACAATACAAGGAGGAAGCTACTATATGATAGATCCAAATCACAAAAAGGGAAGCCATCTCTGACCAGTATTATTGAAAAGCAATGTCCACACATAAAATTGTCTAAGGCCAACGGTGAGATAAAAATCGTACAGGACACCAAGGATAATCACAAGACATTCTTTAGTTATTGTAGGAACCTGTGTGGGAGTTTCCAGGTATGTTCAGAATTAGTCCAAAATGACAAACAATACAACAAACCCACAGACATTGCCAACATCCAAGCTGACAGGTTCAGTGCAAACTCCCCCCCCCCCCCCCCAAAAGGGTAAATATCTATCCCAGCAGAGTGCTGGCCCCCTGACATTGCAGATGCGCAGGTAACAGCCAGCCTCTCCAAAGCAAAACACACAGCATCAATGGGACCAGACGGTGTCCTGGGCTGTGTCCAACATGAACCCCAAGCAGAATTGGACACACACATTAAACCACTGTTCAGTGTCAGCCTTAACGCATGATATGTACCCAAAGAGCAGTGTACAGCAACAGTGGACCCTCTCCACAAAGGTGGTGCCTCAACGGATACTGCAAACAGTCGCCCCAGAAGCCTGACTAGGTTGGTCTGCAAAGCTGTGGAAAGGATCATCATGGACCTCAGAAATAAACATTACTGGGGATACACAGACACTGGATCCTACCCATTTTGGCTTTAAAGGCAGATCCTGCCTCTTAAACCTGGTTGAATCATTTAAAAGTCACCAAGGCCATTGACGAGGGGATGGTGGTCCACACAGCCTACCTGGACCTTGCAAAAGCCTTCCATACAGTACCCCACTTGGTCATCATAGATAAGATCACCAGCTTCAATAGAAACCCCTATGTCAGTAGATGGGTTGTAAACTGGCTCAAGGACAGAACCCACATGGTCTGAAATGCTGGAGCAGGAGCAGGGGAGTGTGTATGTCTGCAATTCTTTGTGAAAAGAATGGCCATTTTGAAGACTGGGATAGCACACTAAAAGATGTACATTCTTTTTTGGAAGGAGAAGGGAAATCATCCAGTAATGCGAATAGCATGCTGTGCTAATGCATCTTTCTCAAGTGCCATAACCTAGTTAGGTAGGGGTTTGAATCCTACAAATGCCATGTGTGCGTTTGTCACACAGTTTGTGAATGTGTTGTGTGTTTTGCTTTCATTATTGTATGACATATTATTATAACAGTAATTGCCATGCACACATCAGGTATGTGTTTGCCACATACAGATATGTACCTGTGACCTATAATAGTTCCTATGTGTGAAGCCTGCCCCATATGAATACAGTTGTTACCTTTGCCGCCATGTGCCGCAGCTTACCAGACCTTAAGCCATACATGTATGTTGGTGACAATGCAAGCTACTGCAGTGATCTGTGTCCTAGGCCAACTATGTGACACACACCCATGAAAGCTTTGATAGATTAATGTGGGTGACGGTTCATGTCTGCAGTATATGTCAGACATGTTAAAACACAGCAAAGTCTGTGAGTGATGGCCATCCAGTGTAGGTGTATGGCAACTGTTGCCAATATGCATACAGACACCTTCTTGCTTAGGTGATACACAGAGGAACTGCAGAATACCTTTGGAAATGTGAATATCACAGGATAGACAAGATAACACCTATCCACATGTACACACCATTACCCGTTCTACATGATGGGTGCTGCCACCTACATGGTACTGTTGGAATACTATGTTAACTACATGCAGATGACAATGCCACAGTAGCGTTACAGCAATATACCATGGCTTAGACAACAGGTATCTGTCCATATGATACCCTTGTGGTGGTTAGGTGTGTCATGTGTAGAATGCATTGTAGGCCACTGTATGTATTTGCAGTCATGGATGGACATATCCATAGTGTGTTGGCATGTACATGAGACTGCCATATGCTAAAGGGTATTGTTCCCAGGGATGTGTGGGGCTCCATAACTATGGCTACTGCTATAGTGTAGTACTGCAGGGATATCACTGACACCAGGTTCCTATGTCTGTGTATCAGTTGAGGAGACACCATGTAATGACCACTGAATGTCAGGCTATGTAAGCTGTGTATACTACCAGAATGCAGACCATTGACATGTGGAAACCGTATCACCCACAGCATACTGTCAAATCATGTCATGTTCCATGCTGACCATGTTCACAAATGTACACCTGCAAATCGGTGATGCAAACATCACGCATGTACTGTCCACACCCCAACACATGCAGGCACAGGTACACACCACAGCCATGTGGCACATGTGCAGACAGTACACTTTGGGAATTAACACTGGTGTATACAAAACTGCAACGACAAACATAGTTAATGCATCATGCATGCTCGAATCTACCCACAACAATATCATTACACTGTGCTGTTATCAACATGATAATAATACTACAGTGCTATGTAGTCACCCTGTGCATCAGTACCATGCTATCCTGTTCCAGCATCAATGTTACAGATGGCAGGAGGTGGCACAATTTCATCATATGCACAGGGTGTGTACTTGGTTTGCCAGAGTCTGCCATTGACACATCCAATCGACATGTATGTGTGTGTGTGTTAGTGAGGGACAACCGTACAAGATGGGGCAACGTTGCTGCAATGTGTGTGTGTATGTGTTAGCCCTAGGTGTTAGCATTATGTGTGTGTGTATGCATGCAACACAGTTCCACCATGTGGCTGCCATATACGGGTGTTTGTGGACAGCCACAGACTGTACCTGCCAGGTCATACAGGTCACTGTCTCTGGCCACGGACATGGTACCTGTGCCTGGCAGGGGTGCTACGGACAGTATCGGGTACTAAGCCAGACTGGGTACTGTCATCAGAAGCAGTGGGTTGTTGACTGGACACATGTCCCTGCTGGGACTGTCCAGAGCCACATGCACGTGGTCTTCTAGGATGGTCTAATGACAGCATAGACCCAGCATTGCTGGGGCTGGTACTGGCACTATGGGAGCGGCTGCAGTTTGTTGTCGTCCGCGACGACTGGCAGTTGATAATGTTGCTGGCAGACGTCCACGTTGATGCCTCAGCCGTCCTGCACTGTCCTGGCTCCTGGACATGTAGTTGTGGAACAGATC
Source organism: Protopterus annectens (assembly GCF_019279795.1). Lineage (NCBI taxonomy): Eukaryota > Metazoa > Chordata > Ceratodontiformes > Protopteridae > Protopterus > Protopterus annectens. The sequence continues at coordinate 338,064,274 of NC_056742.1, read as the reverse complement.
TAATGTGTCCCCCCAATGTCTATCAATGACCTCGCTGATGTTACGGATGGCAGACGCAACGTCACGCATAGTGTCATTCATAGCGGTGCGATGTGCTCTAAGCTCCCTCAGACCCTGTCTGGTGTACCGTTCCATACGTGCTTGTGCCTGCATTACAGCCCGGAACATAGCTGAGGTTGATAGACCTCTGTGGGCACGTCTGACAGGGGCAGTACGACCACGGATGCTCCCATGAGAACCCTTGGACATCTGCCTGTGTGGTACCATGTCAGGAATCTGGCGATGGCTGCTGTGAGGGGATGCATGTGCCAATGATACCACACTACCCTGGTCAATGCCCACTGTATGCTGTCCCTCAGCTAAAGACATTGGTGACAATGGATGTAACGGCAGGATGACTGTGCGCATTGATGGGGTTGACTGCTGTGTACTGTCAATTGGATGACCAACGACAGACTCTGTCACATCTCCCTGTGCCATTACACATGTATCATTAGCACTATCCCCAGCAGTGGCTTCAGGTTCCCTGCTGCACTCCACCAGAGTAACATCAGAACCTGTGAGAGGAAGATAGGAAACAGTTTACAAATGAGTACACGATATTAGCACACAGGCACACAGGCACACAAGCACACTCCTCAGTACAGCAGGTACAAACACAGTGCACATGCACACAAGCACACTCCTCAGTACAGCAGGTACAAACAGACGCACCTGCAATCCAACACATACACAATACTGTTTTAGGGTGGGTGACCGTTTCACAAGGAAAAACATCACTGCACACGTGTCAGCATGCAGGTTATGTGTTGCACAGGAATATGCAGTGCAAGTGTAGACAGTCCCTTATTAATAACAGTATACGTGTACTTGATGCTTGTGTGTAGTTCAGTGATTGTCTTCACCCTGGGACACAATGTGTACAAGGACATTACATGTTGTGCAAGTGTTACAAGCTGTGGGTGCATAGATTTGCAGACACACACACACGCGCACACACACACACACACACACACACACACCACATGACGATGCTACACAATAATAGCTATATGTACTAATAGTTATATGTACTTTTGTGGTCAGTGGAACTGGATGTGGTGTAGTAACATGAGCCATGATCAACATGCTTCTTGTGGTCAGTCAACAATAATAATGTGTGCCAGACAAGCAGCTAGCATGCTGTACCTGAAGTGCAGTAACATGACTACATCCACAATTACACAGCCACTTGTTACATGGGTGTGTAAGGTGGCCAATAGTGAGCATTGCCTAACATGAATGTATTATTTGTTCCAGACTGTTGCACAAAGACATGATAGGCCTCTACCCCTCAGGTATATTATGTGTGCTGCGTAGATAAGTGGGATGCTGAAGGCTGGCCATACAGCAGATGTCATAATTGGACATGTGTAGCAGGCTAAGGTGTAGTGTGTATGCCAAACATGTGTGTGTTGTGTACATGTGTATCTGGTGTGCCTATACAATGTCCAGTACTGTGTTGCCACACGTGTGTCATGCTCTGTGTATTGCATGTGAGTGAGGCAGCTACTGAGAATAATGGGATATGCATAGTCTCACAGAAAACATGCACAGCATGCATTATGTGTAGGTGTGTTACATGTGCACACACTACACCTCCATATGACATGCACATGTCATTAGCAAAAGTATTGTTATTACACACTCACCAACATGGATTGGCTGCCTTGCTGTCACTCCAGAGGGACCTGCAAACATAGAGTGATTGCCAGTGGGCACAACTGTGCCTTTGATACTGTGAGTATGATAAAGTACAGTAGTACAACAGGTGGCTTTCACAGGTGTACAGATTATGCTCAGAATATCAATCTTGCAGAAGACTGGGCAGGTTAACAGCTACACAAACAGTACACATCCCACACATGCATAGACTACCAGTACAGAGAACAGTCAACTACAGATATGGGATGTTTCCTGCACACTCCATTTCAACATGCTGGGTGGCTCCGGCCTCCATGATGACACATGTTTGTGGATGTTCTTGTTGGCCTGGAGCCACAACACTTAGCAGGTGCTCCTCCACACTGGTGAGGGGGTGGATAGGTATCCCACCACCTGTGGCAAGCTGTTGTCTGTGGATATCAGGCGCACGCTGCCGGACATGTCTAATTAAATCACTGCAGTGATGGCGTACCTGCTCATATGTCCAGTTATGCATGCCTATGTAATTTACCCGACAGACAAGTTCTTGCCACAGTGCAGCCCTATCATGCTGGTTCTGGCTGGTCCTGGAAAACAGCACAGAGTAATTATGCACCAGGCTCTGGTGGATCTCCTGATCCTCTGCTGCTGTATACGGTGGGTTTCTCTGATGTACCATCACCCTGGAAGGAAGGAAAAGAAAAATATGTGAGCAAGTCATGTGGCACACTTAATATTCAGATGTACTGATATCACTTCACTGCCATATATAGCATCTGTCTGTCTATCAGGGGACACACATGTTAGATACCACATATCAGTGCTCAGCCCACAACTGTCTGACAGTGCCTGCCACACTCCATACAACAAACTAGTATAGACCAGCACTCTGCACACTGTTTGGGATGCAATGCACAACCTCACACTGGGTATGTATCAAGCTAATGGATGAAGACTATTGTCATCCCATGCAATATACATGTACAGTTTCAATGGTAATCCACCCCAGTCTTCGATGCCATACCCTTACCTGACATACGTGCACAGTTGTTACTAAAGCCAGCATACTGCTATCACAGAGTATACATGCTGCCAGGTACACACACATACCCTGTAGCACACATGTGATTGCTGCCATGGTACAGGCATCATTACACATACATACAACACACAAATGTATGACGAAACAGATGAGCATTAACTGTGTACCTTATTAGTACTGTGTGCCCCTACTTATAGATACCTGTGCATGAGGTATGTAATCTGTGCAGACTACAGGTAACACACCAAACAGTGTTACCACAGAATGTGAACATACACCATACTGTAGTGTTTATGCCTTCAACATCAGGTAGTACAACAGTTCATATGTGAGCTGGATTCAACAGCAGTACCACTTACTAAGCATTCATGTATTGCTTCTGCCTATCATGGGCCACCGCAGTCATACACAGGGAACTACAGCACAACATATGCCAATCTACTATGTTTGCATCCAATAACTGACACATCTTTCTCAGGCCTCACACCAAGGACACCAACTACCATGACAGACACAAACTCACGCTAAGCTATCACACCTTTACAGACCTTGCACACAGTCAGTGTCACACTCATTCAATGTCACATAGCTGGTATTGCACTGAGTACATGTGTGTGTGCATTGTGTCATAGGTAGGTACTATGCTATTGGCCCTGGGCCTAGGGCAGCCTAGCCATATGCTAGCCTGCCCTTTGGTACACACGTACTGTGATTTTACTTGCTCCTGTGAAATGGTTGCACACAGGTGACTCAAAGGTCATATTAACTATCTCCATGACATTCATCAGGAGTATGTATGACATCTACTAATGAGGAGCCTTGTTTGTTAATGCTGGGTAGTTTAGTCCAGGGTATGGCATATTTGTGTACAGAAACCTGTACCTCCAGTATGTGCTGTTTAGTGTAGTGACAGGGATTAGGGCCCTAGGTCATGTAGGCTGGATGGATTGTGAGGTGTTGCCATGGTGGTTGGCCAACTGGTATGGGTGTGACATAACTCTGTATGTCCAGCACTGGTAACCTCTGTGTAGGCAGTATGCAAGGCACTCTAGCTGTGGTTGTGTGAGTCAGTCTGCATAGGGAATGTGTTTGTGGCCATTATCAGTCTTTGTTGGGTATGTCTGTGGCCTTTCCATTTGCTGTGGTTCTCATGGGAGGTACATACTGCATAGGACATTGTGAGGTGTACAGGGGTACACTGACATTTCCCTAGCTGACACACTTTTTGTGATGACACGTACCATGTACAGGGATTACAAGACTAGTGTGCCACTATGGATATCAAAGGGGAGGCTATTGTACACCTGTGTCCCATGTTCCCTTCTGACACCTCCAGTGGTAGTCAGGCAACCACCTATGTGGTAGTTAGTGGTAACATGTTTTGGAATGGGGTATGGTACTGCAGTATCAACACTGGTGTTTTGTCCATGCCTTGGTCACCAGGCACCTGTTGCAGTACATCTGCCCCCATGTCTCTCTCTCTCTCTATATATATATATATATATATATATATATATATATATATATATATATATATATATATATATATGTATATATACATTCATATTTATCTGTATACATGTTTTTATAGATATATATAGATATGTATGTATATCAATATATAGATGTATGTGTGTATATATATATCTATATATATATATATATATATATATATCTATATATATATATATATCTATATATATATATATATATATATATAGACATAGATATAGACATAGATATATGTATATACACATACACACACACACTTCTTAACATCCATTGCTGTACATATACATGCACATGTAGGTACATGGACTGCCCACCTTTCATGGTGGGAATATCACTTCTGCAACAGTTGTGAGACATACCATTCTGTAATGATATTGCACACTGTTGTGCATAATGCATTATGCTGTCCTCAAGCCATATAGCTGTAGCAGGCCTCACTGGCTCAGTCCAGCAGAAGTTTACCACCACATGACATATACCTGCACTGCATGCTGTTTTCAATGCCACACACTACAACCTATATTGATATGTGCACATAACAACCTTCAACTACATATGTATGTCCAGCCTTCACTTACAGTTGCAGTATGTCCTTTGCCCTATGAACATCTTCATATACATATAGATACAGACTGCTAACACATATGGATGGTTCACAGTATGTACATTATTAGATTATGTAGTTTACATTACCTTTGTCTCTGGTGGCTGGCTGCCTGGGTGGCTGGCTGGCTGCCTGGGTGGCTGCCTGGCTGGCTGCCTGGGTGGATGGTTGGCTGGCTGGCTTGGTTTTTCTTTTTCTTTTTTTATTTTGGTCTGTCTCTCTGTCTCTCTCTCTCTCTCCCTCCAGTTGCTGCAATGATATTATTGCATGTGTGGACTGGTAGTACCGGCTGCTTTTGTAGGTATCTGCACATGTGCATGTGATGGCCTCTGCACCAGTTGGTGGTCAGCATTTACTAATTGCATGCAGCCTGCTGTGTGGTAATTGCAGTTCTCACTGTGATTTCAGGACACTGCTATAAAATGTTAGGTTAGGTAGGCGTAGGCCTTTCATTTTTGCAAGGTGGGGACCATGCTGGTTTGCTGTGGACACTGTTGTGTCAGTCAGAAGGTTGGTATGTCTCTCATATCTAAAGCTGTATTGTAGCCACTGAAATGCATGTTGTACTGAAACCTGACTGTTGCTTTTTCCATTTCACTCTTTTCAGTGTGTATGTTAGCTCACACCTGCTAATGCTAATACTGTTTACATGGGGAGTATGTGCTTTCCTGTGGGAGTTGTGGATTAACTGGTATAAAACAGTAGTTCTTGCAATGTGTTGCTATGGCTTCACTATTTTCCATTTACATTCACTCCTTGTAATGCATGATACATTTCTTTCAGCAGTAAGTTCTTATATATTTGCTGTGGTTTGGTGGCACTGCATGCAGTATGGTGAGCCCAAGGTCTGGGGTTCGACACTTACAAGGGTATTTTATTTTGCTGCTGAGCAGTACTAGGGCCTTGTATTTTGTACCAACAATTATGAATATCACATGCAGTGCTATACTGTCATTACTTTGTTGATGGCTACTTCCTTTGATATTTCTGTGTTGTACTCCTACGTGAGGGTGGGCTTGTAGGAATAATTCTGCAGCTATTTGCATTGTGTGCAACAGCAGACAGGCTGATATGCCTGTGTATTTCTGACACTTGCAGGCCTCCGATACTCTCCGGTATATACTTGACCACCCTCAGGGAAAGGTACATATTAGTGGGATACACCTGTGATATATTTCAGATATTCTACAGTTGTGACTGTGGGGTATTTTGAGCATATGTATTACTACACCATTTCTGACATGCAAGTAGTGTCTACTTTAACTTATTGACAGTCACCGTTATGTGGGATACCCCACCTTTCTGCCTACTGTTAGTACATTTCACAGGGAGTCAGTGGGGCACAGGCAACATTCTTTTGCAAATCAGGGACATCCCTGTAAGTCAGTCACAGCTGGGAAGTCTGGCCTCATACCTATTCAAATATGGTGGTGTTTATCCTGCTCTGATACTGTGTGGGGTTTGTAAGGTGCTGCTACCTCCTAGCATGGCTGTTTCTCTTAGCACACTAATGTAATGCAATTCCACAAGAATTGCCAGCAAGGATTCGGGGAACAAGCTTTGTGTAATGGCCTTCCTATATTCCCTTTACATTCACTCCTTGTATTTCATAATATATTTCTTTCAGCACCAAGTTCTTGTATATCTACCATGGCTCAGTGGTAATTCATACAAACTAGTGTTTCCAAGGTCCGGGGTTTGAGACTGACAGGGGTATTTTATTTTGCTGATGAGCAGACTACAGTCCTTGTCATATAGAGTGACTAAGGCACTTTTAAGCAGTTGTAAGCGGGTTTGCTCTGGTTTGCGTGGTGCTTACACATGCGCACACTCACTTAGCTGAGCGCACTCTCGCTTAGCTAAGCGCACACAAGTGCACACCCGCTGACTACTGCTTAAAAGTGCTTACTCCTGCTAACACCCGTGCTAATTTCTTTTAAAGAAAAGAAAATGGGGAGATAGGAAAGTGGTGAAAAAGGGGGCACAAAGAGGGTAGGACAGTAGGAAAACGAGCTTGGGATGTGCAGGAAGGATGTAGGGAAGGCCCCTAGCTGCCCATTTCTTTATTAGCAACAGCTGTGCATATGTGTGAAATTTGAAACCTTCCACCCCTGAGAGAGGGGGAGGACAACAAAATATGTTGTACTGCCAATTAAAATTATCAGTTTACATGTCCAGTGGACATGTGTGCGAATTGGGCAGCTATGTATGGGGCGTAATTTTTTTGTGGGAACAGAGTGCCCTTTTTTTTAGGTGAGAGTGGAATGTGAGGTACAAGAAGTAGGTATATTTGGGGAGGTAGGTTGGGGAGGTTAACAGACGATTCAAATAAGATGAATACAGGGGCGGAGTATGACACTTGGGGGGTAAACACAAATGACTGGGACGGATGTTTGGATATCGCAAGCCCATGAGCCCACAGATAGCAACAGTGGAACTGAAATCCCCACCCATAGGCAGTTACCACTGCGCCTTTACAGCCCAGGCCGGGGCTGTGCTGGGGGCTGGATAGGACGGGCAGGCACACCCGTGAGTTGGGCCACCCTCGCCTCAAGCTGGCATAGGGGATCAGTCACAGAACGCCTGATCTCACTACGCACCACAGACCGGACTGTATGGAGGGTGAGTGGAGGCTCTCTTCTGGCCACACTTGCCACGAGCCCCATCCCCTGCAGCGCTTCCACCCGAAGGTGGCACAGGGCCACCGGAGGAGGAGGTCCCGACCTGGGCACTGGTGCCAGGTGCACTCGCCAGCTGAGGTGGGGAGAGGTGGGTCCGCTGGAACCCGCCTTCCCTGTTGTCCTATGTTTTAGCAGTATTTTATGGCATTTTGGGTTAGTAACAAATAACACCATTCAAAATTAGTTGTAACAGCATGCATCAGTATTCCCATTAACCAAACACCCATGAATTCTGAACATTGAGCAGCAAGCATAACACATTCATATTTAGAACAACAGTGCACATTCCAACAGCATGCAGGGTTGATTGGTGGCAACAGGCCATCAGGTTTGGATATGTGAACAGGGGCACATGCATCAAAGTACGGTTTGGATATGTGAACAGGGGCACATGCATCAAAGTACATGCAGATATGTATAAACCAATAGGACAAATGTCCATGGGAGTTAATTGTGAATACACATACCCAGTTTGGTGTGGAATGGCATAATTTGTGAAAATAGGGTAGGGTGGAGAAATATTATATTAACAACTTAAACTACCTATACATATACTGTACATTGCTAGTAGATGCAGATATATATCCCCTACATGTATTAGTACAGTTTCCTGTACGTAACCTTAGGAATGTTGGTGATGGGGATGTTACTGCTACATTAATATACATTCCATTTTTATTCATATATGTTCACATCTGGCTGTGTTCAGGTACAGCATCCTGCTACATTTGATTTATATGGGTCTAGACAACTGTGGATGTTCAGCATTTCATACAACCATACTATTTCCATAATCATAATGCAAGGGTACAGCAACATATCCAATTTGTGGGACGGACACAGTCCATGTTCTGTATTTTATTTAACACATTACACTCTTTGGTTGTGGCGGTCTCATTCATTTCATAATGTAGTGACTGCAGTATACCTTTATTCCAGACTTATTACAGCTTTCTTGGTGGCTTCAAACTGTCTTTCTCACACTCTCTCAATTATTTTATATTTACATTTCAGACTGGTACTTAATTCTAGGCTTTATTAACATTTATTACAGGTTTACAACGACCCTTTCCAGCTGACTCACTTATTTCATATGGCAGAATTTACAAGGATGTATTTGACACTTGTCTATCCTTTGTTGATTGATTACCACTCATTTTCTGGCTGCAGCAGTTATCTGATATTACAGTACAGGTGGACACTTCTATTTGAGACTTGTTTAATCTTTATTACTGGATTGCATGACACTATGTTCCAGGCTGCATCACTTATTTAATCTTACAATACTAGCAGCATCTTTCTTCTAGGCTTATTTGACCTTTATTAGTGGGTTACAACACTGAACTCTTTTACAATCTGTCTCACTTATATTCTATGACAATACCAGCTAAATAATTACTAACCTACCTGGTGGCGCAACCTCAGCAGCCTATCAGCATAGGCTTGCTGATTCGCGGAACGAGCACCTGCAGCTGTAATATAAAGAAAGTAATATTGGAACATACGTCTCCATACTATAGGCTAGGATAGCATTTCTTACATACTTAATTACATGGATACTTAGAAGTGGGGCGTTGGGCATTTGGCGGGACTCCTGGATCCAACGGTTCAGTTTATCCTCCTTCCATCTCTTCAGGTCCGCATGGTGTTGAGGGACCTGTTCACCAGTCCTTGAAATGCCTGTGGCACTGGTGAGATCATGTGCCAACCGGTAACACGCCTCTGCCTTGTACGCACTTCAGTGAACCTGGCCCTGCATGAGTTGTGCTTCATGATCATGGACTAGGAACCAAACCATATATTTTGACTACTCAACACCCCACCTTTGTGCTCTAAAGCGACTTCCCTCTACTGCACTTGCCATCCTGACTGCAAATGGGTACCACTATCAGTTATGCTGTGAATTCCTGCCTATGGGGCTTATATATGCCGGTTTTCCCGCACTTATCTGTGATTGGCCGTTTTGGATATTTATCAGCTTGAAAAAACCTGCTTTGTCATGCTTCTATTTCCATTCATTCCTATATATATATATATATATATATATATATATATATATATATATATATATATATGTATATATATATAGAATATGCTAATACTGCATTTCTCATACAACTGTCATGGCTTAGTGGTAAAGTACTTTGACTATGGTGCACAGTATCCCAGGTTCGACCCTGGGCATTGCTTTTTTTATTTTACTACTGTCTAGACAGGCTAGGAGGTGTGTCTGTGTAAATGCGGCTTTGATGCAGCTTGCCCACTGTTGCCCGACTGCAAGCTGGTTGGCGCGCTGCGCAGTTTCGCGCAAACTGCTCATGCTGGTTAATGCGTTCGGGCGCTCATATTAAGCTTGTTAAAGCGCTGCTCACCTATGGGCACCCATGTTCAGCTTGCTGAAGCCTTGCTAAGCTATGGGCAATTCTGATCCTTTTTTATATTTTATTATGTCGGCTTTCTTCAAAAATACATGGCCCATTTCATTACATTTTACTTAAATTATAGTTTTTATATATATATATATATATATATATATATATATATATATATATATATATATATATAAAATGTGTTGGGATTGTTTCATGTTTATTTAAATAAAAATGGAATATGATGTTGTGGGGGCTCGAACCGTGACTACCTCCTCTTTGGCCAACGTCTCTACCGCTATGCTTTTGCTACTTGGTGTAATTTGCATATTTAGATCTTGTATGTTTTTCAGTGTCTGCTAACTTTGGCTGAGCGGATAGCATACCTGCGCAAACAAGCGCAACTATGGGCAAACATTTTGGACATTATAAAAAAAAAAATTAAACTAATATTTTTACGTTTTACATTACAGTTGGGTTTATAGTCTGTGAGGGCATGTGGTGTTGTGTTCCTTGACATTTCCGTGGACTCGCTCGTGGGTGTTTACTTTCAGGCCTCTGACTCTTCTGGGGGCGTGTTCCTTTGCAGAACTCGGCATTTGGACACGCCCCCTACTTTCCTACACTGACCGTGTTAGCCTAGGGTATGATTCAGCATGCCCTCATGAATATGTATGGAATGCTGACGTCATACCTTTAGACTGCAGCCTTCGTGTAAGACATATTAACTCTTACACGGAGGTTTCTTGAATCCGGCCCATAGGCCTACAATCTGATAAGTATTTACTTACGAAAGTTACTAGAATAAGTTTTGCATTAGCATGCATTTTCTGAAAGACATGAAACCTGAAACGGAATGTTTGTCTGTAATTTCAAACCCAAATGGTTTGCTAGAAAACTGCATTTTATGGGTAGCAGACCAAACTATGAAGCAAAAATCAGAATATTCTGCAAAAACTGGAACAGTTGAGAGGTATGTTGGTAGCAGTAGTATATACCTGCAGTAGCAAAGTCGTCATCTAACCAGAGAAAATGAAAAGCACCTATCTGAAGTAGTTAACTTCATTTATCTTGAACCTGTGGATATTTGGATCCATATCAGATCCGAGCCGGCAACTTTTTCCAAGCATCTGCTCCAAGCTCCTCCCCTTACCCATAGTCCCTCACATCTCCTACCTTCCCTCAAATCTCATTTGCCGCTTCATGCATAAGCATCGTGATCTCTTTATCTCCAAGTTGGGTATAGTAAGTAATGTTTTTTCTTGTACTTTTAGTGAGTGTGTGTGGTCGTTGGTTTAACCCTTTCCTTCCCTTCGCTGTTAAAAAATTTTTTTTTTTACACAAAAAACAAATGTTAGTAAGGTAGTATAGTAGGCCTACCTGACCTTAGTGTTTGTGTGTAGTAGTTTTGGCTGAGTGGGTTTTTTTAGTATGGCTGAGCAGCCAAAACCTACTTTTAAAAAATGCACAGAGTGTGGCCACAAGCTTTCACCGACTGATGGCCACACACTCTGTGTGTTATTTGTCTGGGTGTCCCCCATCTTTCTTTGCCATGTAGTGTGTGTGTGTGTGTGTGTGCGGGGTGTGTGTTATTTGTCTGGGTGTCCCCCATCTTTCTTTGCCATGTAGTGTGTGTGTGTGTGTGTGTGTGTGTGTGTGCGGGGTTCAACCCTAGGGCCCTAAAAGAAAGGAAGGCAAAGCTGATAGCTAAGGGCCTTCTACCAGTTTCTGCCTTGGACACGGTGACCTCGACATTGCCTCTTCCAGTAGCTGATCAGACTTAATGGGAGGTTGAGTCCCAAACTGAGGGGGGAGGTTGAAGTGGGGACTAAAGGAAAAGAGAAGAAAGACCAAGGACAAGAGAGGGGATAGGCACTGCAAGCAGTCTCTAGAGCGGGAGCCCTTCCCTAACCCGCCTTCCAAAGTGACTAGGACTACCTCTCCTCGGCTCCACTCCCCGAGGTTCTCCCTGGAGCCGACTGAGCCTTTGGACCAGAGTCCTTCATCGAGGTCATTGCAACGACCAGTCAGATCCAAGTCCATTGCCTCCTTGCGCTCGACTGAGTCTGTCGGAGTTGGATTTGGACAGGATCATGAGGAGATTCATTCAGACCTAAATCAAATGGGAGTCTTGCCAGGCCCCTCTCCAGCTGGAGAGGGGACCTCTATGCCCTTCTTCCATCTAATTTCTCCTTCCCCGATCTGACCTGCGGTTTCAGGATTTATGGATCTGAGGATCCTCTGAGCTGGGGATTCGGCGCAGATGGTTTCTCCAACCTTGATGCTGACTATTACCTTGAGTTCCTCGGATCAGACCTGTTTGGATCTGAGCAACTCTCAGGGCCGAGAACAGGGAGTCTGATCCCAGGGAATGGAGATATCTTCTGCTCCATCATTGTCTGATCCGAACCGTTCCTTCAGAACTCCGGCTATCTTGGCCTCGGTCCTGATCCTCACAGCGGAGCCGGGGAGAGCTTCCTCCTTGGTTGCTAAGGAGGTGCGCTCTCATGGTGGAGAGGGTTCTCTCCCAAGGATAGAGACCCCAGCCTATTTCCTTGGACTCTGCCCAGGCTCCCATGGATTTAGTCACAACTCCCTTCAGCTTGTTCCAGGGATAGCCCATGCTTGTTCCAGGGACAGCCCATGCTAGAGCACCCCCAGGTGGATCCCATTGTGGAACCCCCCATGACTCACGAGCCCTCTTCAGAGGTCCCACTGAAGAAGGTCCCCATAAGCACTTGTGTAAAAGGAGTCACATGGACTCCCCCAAGTCCCTCAGAAGATACGGACTTGGATTAAGGTGATGGTTCCCCCAGGTCACCTCCTGAGGAGGTCTCCTTTGGAGACATCATGGAGATCCTCCACCAGAGGGGAGGTTGGTCAGCCCCAAAACCCTCTACAGATGAGTCAGTATTCCTGGAGGCCTTTGGCATGGGCCCATCTACATCCTGGGTGTCCCCTCCTGTGGATCTCTTAGTAGATCTGATTACCACGCGGGCATGGAAGGAGCCTGACATTATAGAGCCAATACCTAAATACCCAGATAGGATCTTCTCTCCTCCCTCAGACAGACAGGCCTGGTACAATGGATCCTTGGTGGATGCTATGGTGGTTGCAGCTGCCACCAAGATGGAACTGGCACAGGAAAGTTCCTCGGTCCACCCTCTGGACAAGGAGTCTAGGGTGGTGGACCTGTTTAGGAAGTGAGTTTTTTCTTCAGCGACATTTTTTATTCGAGTGCTGAATTATTTGGCACACGTCATATGACTTCAGTGAGACCTAGTCACAGAATTCGCTGTGTCGCCCCCAGAGTCTTTGTCGCCAGAGGACAAGCGATTATCCTTGGCGAAAATGTCGACCTCTCAAATCTGTATCAAACATGTCCATGCGTCTTCTTTCCTATGCCACGGAAGGAGCAGCTAGGGTAGCTGGGACCGGCGTAGCTATGAGGCGACACGCTTGGCTCAGACTTTCAGTTCACGGACCCCTTTTTCAGGGCAGCATTCACAAATGTTCCCTTCGATGGTTCTTCCCTGTTCGGGAAGACAGTACATGACACACTCTGGTCCAGAGCGAGAAGGACGGGAAGATTCTGTCTGCCATCGGAGTCCGCTTCTCTAGAACTCCAAGATACTTTTCTAGGAATCCGAGAGGGCAAAAGAAGATGTGGTTCCAAAAATCTCAGTTTTCGTGGGACTTTCAGGACAACTCGTCCCCTAGAGGCAGAGGGGGACAAGACAGATGCTGCCCCAGAGGCAGAGGGGGCCGAGGAACTTTGAGTTTAGGGTGACCTTCTCGGACAGACCCACGCAGCAGCCTTGAGGGGTTGCCTGACTGTCCTACTCTGGAGACGGTTGGGGAAAGATTTTACGTGCACCTAATGGCTTGGGAGTCCATTACGGCGGACTGTTGGGTGCTTCAAATAATGTCCAGAAGCTACTGTGACCCGTTCGGTGCCCCTCCCATCCAACAAAAGCGTCTCCCGGATGTTCCACCCGCTCAAAGGGTGGCGGCAGCGCAAGAGATTTCAAAGCTGCTTCGCAAACGAGCCATCGAACTGGTCCCCCCAGATCAGTCCGGATTAGGTGTTTACTCCAGGATGTCCTTCAAGGATGCATCTGCAGTCCTTACAAATGGGTTGTCCTGTCGTCAGGCAGCCCTTCGGTCGGCCGGATTCCAAAGTCTGGGTCTGGCCTCGGCTGGTGTCGCACTTCACCCGACGTCATAGCTGCAGTTCTTCGGGTATAAAGGCATCAGCCAACGCCATTTTTCTCAGTCTTTCTTGCCGCGTGGCACCCGAAGCAGAAGCTGTTCGCAAGTGCCGGTCGGTCAGATCCAGAGATTACTATTACTGAATACTACTACTACTACTGAAGACTTCTAAAAAGCTAAGTACCCCGTTGGGGACTCTTTCTTGCCTCAGCCGATGTCAGAAAAAGTGAATAACTGTTTAACTTGTGGGAAACAAATACCTCATAAAGATTTCCACTCTTACTGCTTACCTTGTTTAGGCCCAGACCACGACGTAGCAGCTTGTCTAGCCTGTGCTTCTTTTAACCGACGGACGCTTAGACGTCGGTCGGAATTTGCTGAGGAGTTTTTCGGCTCCGATTTTGCTTACATTATGCCGTCGGATCCTCCGACTACGCAAATATCTAAAAAACGCAAAGAAAAGGACCGACACTCGCGGTCTGCGGTTTCGGCCGAAACCGCGGTTAAGCCAACTGCGAGTGTCTCGGTTTCGGCTGAAACCGAGCAAGCGGTTCTTCCTTCAGCCGAAAACTTACCTCCAACCGAGGCCTCTTCCAACCTGGTGGAATCGGCTTCTGAAATTACACCTGCTCTTGCAGTTTCTCAGGGATTATCTGACACTATCCCTTTGGATATTTCAACTCCTGCACGTGGAGCTGCTAGGCCACCTGCAGCCATGTCTATTAAGGCCTTTGCCAGGGCTAAAGCAGCTAAATCTACTAAATCTGTGCCTGCCAAGACCCCCTCTCACAGGCCTAGCTCTAGTTCACAAATGCTTAGTCTAGCAGAGGATCTCACTTCTTTAATCCGGGGATCCCAACCTCACCCAGACAGGGCCTCTCACCCACCTCCAGAGAAGAGGCCTAGAGCAGAGCCCCCTGAGCCACTTTCTACAGATGATTCCTCTGATGAGTCAGATAATACAAACCCTCCAGAGGGCCCTATCTCCCCTTATGAAGACTCTGATGCGGAAGAGTCCATTCCTTCTGCCTCTCCGCCTGAGGAATTTTCCTTTGGGGAAACCTTGCATGCTATGAGGGAACAATTTCAGTGGCAGGGCCAGGATTTTTCAGACTCCAGAAAAAGGCTTAGAACTTTTCTGCATTTACCACAACATAGACCTTTAGCCATACCTCCAGTTCTCTCTGTTGTAGATGATGCATTTAATGATGCTTGTACTGCTCCTGATTCACTACCTCCGGCCCCTGCTAAGCCCGACAGGTACTACAGGGTCCCGGACACACATTATCATTTGTATAAGGCTCCTTTTGCAGATCCCGAGACTTATCTCCCAGGGTCCTAAGGCTGTAGCAACTACCTCTGCCAAAAATCCCCTCCCCTCTGAAAGGGAATCCAGGTCCTTAGAGAGATGGGGTAAAAAAGTTTACACTTCTGCTACTCTTTCAGCTAGGGCCTTGAACTGTCAGTTCCACATGATCCAGTATCAAGAATTTATGCTAGACCAGTTAACCAAAAAGCTGTCCTCGGATGAACCATTAGACAAAAAATCTGTTCAGGAAATGGTACATAACATTCAGCAAGTCAGTAACCATTCCTTAAAATGCGGCTATGATGCACTGGAGGCTTCCTTTAGATCAGCCATGACTGGCACAGTTATCAGAAGGCATGCATGGTTAAAAGAGCAGGCCTTACCAGACCATGTCAAATCAAAGCTACTAGATGCTCCCATGGACAAGATCAATTTGTTTGGCTCTCCTGCACAACAGGTGCTGAAGAAGATGGAAGAGAAGGCAAAATCTGTCCAGACAGTGAAAGATTTCTTACAGGTCCAACCTCCAAGGTTTAGCAGGAATTGGCCCTCCAAGAATTGGTCCTTTCCAGACTCCTCCAGAGCTCAGAGAGGCAGAAATAGGCGTTCAAGAGGCAGAAGTCAATCCAGGGGTGCCTACAGGGGACGCCAGTGGCAGGGTAACAACCAGCGAGGTACAGCCACAGACACAGCCACCACCACTACTACAGGACAATCGCAGTGACTTGGCTCTGGCACCGGCTACCAGGGAACAACTAGAAGCACCCTTAGGCAGGAAGCTAGCCTTATTTTCAGAAAACTGGCATTTCATCACAAGAGACAAGTGGATTTTGCAGGCAATAGACCAAGGTTACAGGTTTCACTTCCACACTCTACCAAGGAAGAGAGGAATGCCAAACCTACCTCCAAACCAAAAGACAGAAGCTCTAAAACAAATAACTCAATTACTAAGGATGAGAGCTGTAGAAAAGGTACCATCTATGGAGCGAGGACAGGGATTTTACTCCAGACTCTTCCTGGTACCAAGAAAAGAAAACAAATGGAGACCTATTCTCGACCTGTCCGCTTTAAACACATTTCTCATTGTTCCAAAATTCAAAATGCTGACCCTACAGCAGCTTCTTCCCATGTTGGGCAAGGAGTCTTGGCTGGTAACTCTAGATCTCAAGGAGGCATACCTGCACGTCCCCATACGACCAAATTGCAGAAGATACCTCAGATTTCTTGCAGGATCAGAGCATTATCAATTCTCAGCATTGCCCTTAGGCTTATCTACTGCGCCCAGAGTGTTCACGAAATGCCTGGCTTCAGTAATTGCTCATTGCAGGCTTCAGGGAATCCAAATCTACCCTTACCTGGACAACTGCCTGATACAAGCGGACAACAAAAACAAGCTAACAGAAGACTTGAAAAGGGTCATTTATCTACTGCAAGCCCTGGGATACACAGTCAATATAAAAAAGTCAAGGTTGATACCATCCCAAAGGATAACCTTTTTGGGCGCATAACTGGACACATCAAAACAAATGGCATTCCTAACAGTAGAAAAACAGGAACAACTCCCTCCCTACTTCCTGGCATTAACAAAGCAGAACCAGCTAACAGCAAGAAAAGTACTGCAAGCCTTGGGTTTCATGGCATCCTGCATAATATTAGTTCCATATGCCAGACTGCACATGAGAAAGTTACAGTGGTACCTAAGGAATTTATGGTCTCAGCACAAGCACAGCCTAGAAACCCAAATTCCTATAATTCCATGTTTGAAACAAGAATTCCAATGGTGGGCTCAGGCCTGTCAAACAAACATAGGGCTGCCCTTCCACAACACTCAACCAGGCCAGACCATCACAACGGACGCCTCAGACCTCGGTATGGGGGGCACACATGCTGGACAAATGCATACAAGGCTTATGGACTCAAGACCAGCTGCATCTACATATAAATCAAAAGGAAATGCTGGCAGTAAAACTGGCAATTCAGGCATTCAGACCATTACTCCAACAAGGCCCTCTGTTGATAAGGACAGACAACACCACAGTTATGTGGTACATCAACAAACAGGGAGGCACACATTCGTACCCTCTATGCCGGATGGCAATGGACCTCTGGAATGTGGCCCTGAGCTACAACATTCAGTTACAAGCAATTTGTGTGCCAGGAAAAGAAAACATTCTAGCAGACATACTAAGCAGGACTACCACGGATGCCCACGAATGGATGCTGCATCCGGACGTCTTCAAAGCCATTACAAAAAAAAATGGGGACTACCAGAAATAGACTTATTTGCATCCCCACACAATCACCAACTAAAGAAATTCTGCACGAGGACGTACCACCCACTTGCTTGGAAAGTGGACTCCCTATCTTTCAGTTGGAAAAACCTGACAGCATATGCATTTCCACCACTTCCTTTGATGCACAAGGTGCTATTGAAAATCAAAGGGGAACAACCAAGGATCATCCTGATAGCTCCAGACTGGCCAAGGCAACATTGGTACCCACTACTGAGGAGCATGGCTCGGGAACAAATATGGGCTCTACCTCTAGTTCCCTTACTGTTAACACAGAACAACTACAACACCCTGCATCCAAACTTGAAAACACTGCAGCTGTCTGCCTGGAACATTGCATAATACCAAATAACCCAGATTTATCTCAAAGGGTTAAGGACATTATCTTGGAGGCTCGCAGACCCTCAACAAGAAAAAATTATTCAGCAAAATGGAAAAGATATCACATTTGGAGTACTGCAAAGGGAGAAAATGTGTCACTGGCAAACATTGCCAACATCCTGGAATACTTAGCAGAGCTCTTCCACAACGGCCTGTCCTATTCTTCCATTAAGATTCATGCATCAGCTATTTCAGCAGAATACAACTTGGATCCTCCCGTCTTCTCACATCCTCTGCTCAGGCAGTTTCTGAAAGGAATTAAAAATGTAAAACCACCTAGGAAACCACCATTGCCAGCATGGGACTTAAACTTTGTACTAGAAAAGTTGACACTCCCTCCTTTCGAACCAGCAGCAACAGCAGACTTACAATACTTATCATGGAAAACTGCTTTTCTGCTTGCAATCACTTCAGCAAGAAGGGTATCTGAGCTACAGGCATTAATGGCAGTACAACCCTTCCTGTTCTTCCATCAAGATAGTGTCCATGAGAACAAATCCTACTTTTATGCCGAAGGTGGTCTCCAGGGTATCTTTAAATCAAGCTATCCATCTACCTACATTCTTCCCCAACCCACAAAACAGGGGAGAAAGACTGTTGCATACCTTGGATGTACATAGACAACTACGCTACTACCTGGACAGGACCAAGGGCAATAGAAAAACTGACCAGCTACTGGTAGCATATGCAACAGGGATGGAAGGAAAAGCAATTTCAAAACAGACAATCTCTAAGTGGATAGGAAATTGCATTAGATTCTGTTACTCTTACCATGGGAAGAAAACTCCAGAAAACATCAGACCTCACTCTACAAGGGCAACAGCCACTACCGCAGCTTTTCTACGAGGAGTGGCTACCAAAGACATTTTAGAGGCTGCTACTTGGAGCTCCGTGCATACATTTGCCAAGCATTATAATTTGCCTTTATACTCCAGATCCCGAGCAGGTTTTGCCACTGCTGTTTTGCAAGGGATCTTAACTACACCATAATCTTTTATTTTCTCCTCCTCCCCCAGTTTGGCTATGGTATTCTACCCATTTGTAAGGACTGCAGATGCATCCTTGAAGGACATAGTACAGTTTTGTACCTACCATAAATGTAGATGTCCGATAGGCATGCATCTGCAGTCAGGATAACCCACCCTCCTTCCCCTCTGTGGTAATCCTAGGGTACTTACCCATCTTGTAGCTAGCTGGGGGAATCTATTATGGTGTATTTGTTTGTATATATGTACATACATGCTTATTTTTTGTTTGCTCTCCACTATTTGGAACCATTTGCATTTTCCAAATTTAGCATTCCTAGAGGGCACCTGGCATCTGGGGCAAGAAACACTGAGGAAAATGGCGTCGGCTGATGCCTTTATACCCGAAGAACTGCAGCTATGACGTCGGGTGAAGTGCGACACCAGCCGAGGCCAGACCCAGACTTTGGAATCCGGCCGACCGAAGGGCTGCCTGACGACAGGACAACCCATTTGTAAGGACTGCAGATGCATGCCTATCGGACATCTACATTTATGGTAGGTACAAAACTGTACTTTCTTTTTAGTGCCATAAAAAGATGGATGACCTCAGGCCCATATTGGATCTGTCAACGCTGAACCTGACTGTAGCCAAGCAGAAATTCCAGGTTGTCACCCTGCAGTCCATTCTACCTTACCTCCGAGAATGCGACTGGATGTGCTCGATAGACCTCCAGGACGCTTACTACCATATCACAATTTGCAGAAGCTCCAGGAGATTCCTTCGCTTCCATCTGGGAGCCAATCATTTCCAGTTCAGAGCCCTACCCTTTGGTCTCACCACAGACCCCAGGATGTTCTACAAGGTTATGGCAGTCATAGCGGCTCACCTGAGGCTTCAGGGAATTCAGGTGTTTCCTTACCTAGATGATTGGCTCCTTGCTGCTGCCACCAAGCATCTTCTTTGCATGGCCTGAGACACCATCCTGCAGTCAACCTAGGGATTACCATCAATGTTTCCAAGTCCCTCTTGAACCTGGTACAGACCTTGGAATTTATAGGGGCATGGCTGGACACTCTACAATTGAAAGTCTTTCTAAGTCGAGACAGGGTCCAGAGCCTTACGGGCCCATGTATCAGCGATTCTTGGCCCTAGGCTGCCAATGGCGAGTGATGATTTCTGAGCCCTAGGCTCCATGGCTGCAGCAATCTCAATCCTTCCCTGTGCGCGCCTTCACATGAGGGTGCTTCAGTGGACCCTTGCAGTACAGTGGTCTTGGCTGGACCTCCCCATGGTCTATCCAATTCGAATCAGCAGAGCCTGCAAGATGTCTCTTTTTCCTGGTGGCTCCAGTCGCCGGAAATCTTGGCAGGGCGACCCTTCATAGCACCCACAGCTCAAGCCACGGTGACTACAGACGCCTCCCAGCTCAGCTGGGGGTAGTATTTGGGGAGGACGGTCCAAGGCATGTGGTCCTAGACTGAGACCAGATTGCATATCAGTGTTCTGCAGATGAGGGCAGTGCTTTTAGCATTGTAAGCCTTTCACGCTGTTCTTCCCCCGGGGGCAATTGCATTTCAGTTAGAAAACATGTCTGTTGTCTGGTACACCAGCAAACGGGGGAACCAGATCTTACCTCTCTGTCGCTTGGCTATGAGAGTGTGGGAGTGGGCGATCTCCACCAGTTGGTTTCTGATTGCAGTGCACTTTCCGGGATGCTCCAACATTTTAGTGGACAGATTGAGTCAGGCTATTCTAATGCCATATGAGTGGTCTCTGAAACGATTGATAGTGGAGGAGATCTTCCTTGCATGGGGTCAGCCTTGCTACGATCTCTTCGCATCTCCTTCCAATGCAAAGTGCAGTGAGTTCTTCGCTCTGATCCCCTCACCAGGGGACTACCCCAGCGACGCTCTTATCCATGCTTCTCTTCCTGGGTTACTGTATGTTTACACCCCATTGCCTCTCATTCCTAAGTTTCTTCAGAAAGCTTTCTGACTGTTGTGCAAAGTGATCCTCATTGCCCCGTTCTGGCCTCGTCAGGGTTCCCCTTCCTCTGGTCTCATGTTCTAACCCCCTTTGGATTCTGGATCCTTGCCTGGATTGCCTCTCTCATCCCTCGGGCATCTGTGCACCCGACCTGGACAGCCTCAAGCTGACTGCTTGGTTGCTCCAGTTCCCCTGATTGCTAGGACTCCCAGTCTGTCTTCTTCAGTAAAGACTATTCTGGTGGCATCCCATAAAGCTTCCACTAGGAAGATTTATCGCAGCAAATGGAAACGCTTCTCTATTTGGGCTTCTCAGAGGAACCTAGATCCCTTTACAGCCCCGGTTCCTGCAGCGTTGGAGTTTTTGGCCAATATTTTCCAACAAGGGCTAGTTCCTCCACGGTAAAAGTGCAACTGGCAGCCATCTCTAATTTTCATGTTGGCGAAAATATGAATGCTCTGGCCTCTTTGAGACTGTGTAAAGCTTTTCTGAAATGCACCTTTCTTTTATGCCCTCTGGTTAAGGAGTCTGTCTCTCCTTTGGACCTTTACCTAGTTCTGCAGGCGTTAGTTGCTCCCCCCTTTGAACGTGCAGCGTCAGTAGATTTGAAATTCTTATCATGGAAGACAGCTTTCTTAGTGGCCATTACTTTGGCCAGGAGAGTTTCTGAGATTCAAGCTTTGTCTGCTGTGCCCCCTTACTTGATCTTTCATAAAGACAGGGTCTCGCTCTGCACGAACCCTTCCTTCTTACCAAAAGTTGCCTCTGAATCAAATCTTAATCAGACGATTAACCTGCCTGTTTTCTTTCCAAATTTTCAGAACAAGGGTGAATATAAACTGCATTTGCTAGATGTTCATAGACAGCTTCGGTTCTATTTACATAGAACTAAACCCTTTAAGTCTGACCAGTTACTAGTGTCCTTTTCTAGACCCTTTTTGGGCAAAGCCATATCCAAGGTCTCCTTAGCTAGATGGATTACACAGTGTATACTGCAAGTCTGTAAGGACAAAGGTCTGTCCTCGCCTCGTCCTTTTAAACCTCATTCTACCAGATCTATGGCAACTTCTGCATTTGGTCTAGGGTTTCACTGGATGATGTCTGTGCAGCAGCGACCTGGGCAAGGTCACATACATTCATTTCTCATTATAAGTTGGATTTGATCTCAAGGGAGAGCATCCTTTGGCTCTGCGGTGCTCAGGAATATCCTTCCATGAGGGCCTCCCAGGAGGTTTGGTAGCTGGGGACTCTGTCCCACAGGTTGCAGATAAATGAAGTTAACTACTTCAGATAAAGAAGTTATGTACTCACTGTAACGTTCCATCAGAGTAGTTATACTTCATTTTCTGCAACTGTCCCGTCCTCCTTACCCCGAACCTGTTCTAGGTTAGTGATGTTATTGAGTTGCTGATCGTTTATAGGTTTATAGTTTATAGGTTAGTACTAGACTTAACTGCCCTTGTGGGCCAAATGGTTTGGATAGTGGCAAACTCTATCTGAGGGAAGGTAGGAGATGTGAGGGATTATGGGTAAGGGGAGGAGCTTGGAGCAGATGCTTGGAAAAAGTTGCCGGCTCGGATCCGATATGGATCCGAATACCCACAGGTTGCAGAAAATGAAGTATAACTACTCAGATGGAACATTATGGTGAGTACATAACTTTTTACAAACCATTAACGGATGCAGCCTTTTAACCATTTAAAAATATTAAAACAGCTACAGATTTAGCTTTTTTTCCCACAGTACACTCCCCATCTAAGCAGGGTGGGGAGAGAAATGCTTTTTAAAGCATTAATATTATAATGATTTATCCTGATCAACAAAAGAACAGACACCGGAGCAGCCACTGTGTTTTCTATTGCCACTGTACCCAAGCACTGCAGCTCCGTTCTGAAGACAGCATTAAAAAGAAAGAAATCTTCTTCTTTCGGCCTTAGGGGTCACCACAGCAGATCACCTGTCCGCTCATGATTAGCAGTGGAGTTTTACGGTGTCGAGTTGCTAGCCCGGCACCCAACCTTCCACAGAAGGCATATTAAAAAGAAAGAAATGAATAGATAAAATGCACGCATTTCCACCTGGAAACGCAAACTATCCTGAAACGACCTTGATCGCATCTGTTAGTAGAATGCCCTTGCATCGTTTTTACCTCTGAATGTGTCCCCCCCCCCCCCAAAATAAAATTATATACACACACTTTTTTTACTTTTAAAACGACTTGCAAGTCCTCACTAAACAGCCACTATAAAATTGATAGCAATGCACAGCAGACCCCTTTTATATCCAAAAACAGAAGGGGAAAAATATAGCACTAATTTACAATGTATAACAAAGAAATAAATGGCCCAACAGCAGCACATCTGTATTCATACTGTACCCAAAGTAGTACGGTATAAACTTCTTATTTGTTTACGGGGGAAGTCTGACTGAGTCATGAGGTATCTTTCAGCAGAGGCTCAGGGAGAAAAGCTCCAGATACATATAGTTAACAGAATGAAAAACTAGACAGACATAATAAAGTTATAACATTCAAGCACAAATATTAAAAAAACATTAGTTTGTCAGAGTGAGAACTTAAGACATAAGTCATAATATTCAAGCACAAATTTTGAAAAACTACACAGTGTCAGAATAAAAACTCAACGGACAAAGTCGTAGTGTTCAACCATAAATTATATAAAAAGCCTGCAAATAGGAAAATGTAGCATTATTTACATAATAATTATTAATGTTCTAGAGGCCATGAAATATGGTGACGGCGTAGATAGTACGAGTAGAGAAGGGTAGGATGTGATAGAGGGAATAGTAGAAATAAATGTGGAAAAGGTATGAGTAACCTCAGGGGATTATGTGTAGAGAAAGGGGAGGGTAAAGTAAGCTAGTAGTGGGGATAGAGTAGAGGTAGAAAAAGGTATGAGAGTACCCAGCCTGGGCTCGTATAGGAGCAAATCCAAGCTTTGTTAAAGTATTCTTTTATAGAGGTTTTGAAGGAGTGCAGGTTAGTAGCAGTTTTGATAATTATAGGAAGGGAGTTTGATTGTTTGGTCACAGAGCAGGAGTAAAGGCTTAGGCCTGGGGATTTGTTAGGTTTATATGTTGTGAGGAGATGTTTGTCTTCAGATCTGAGATGTTTGTTTGGGATATAAAAGTTAATTAATGGGCTTAGAGCAGGACAAGCTATTGGGTTGTGGATAATTTTGTATACCGTAGTAAGTTTGTATGTATTGGAGGGGGAGTTAGCAATGCGCACAGGTTGCATTTATGGCAAATTTGGCAATTTTGTTATGGCAGCTTTCTAGTGATTTTTTTCTTTTCTTGGAGAGGTCTTTAAGTTAGTTAGAATTGGAGCCCCGTATAACAGTGATGGCATGGCAAGAGGTTGGTTTTGGCCAGGGTAATTTTCGTAGCTACTATGAGGAAGTTTTTATTTCTGTATACCTTGCCTAGTTTTTGGTGGGGTTTTTTTATGCTGTTTTGTATGTGTAGGTCAAACTTGAGATCATCGTCCGTTTTGATACTTAGTAGTTTGGTATGCTGAACCGATTCAATTTCAGTATTGCTGGCTGAAAAGATCTTGAAGTTTGATTTGTCGGAGCTATGGGGTTTGTGGGTAAAGAGAAGGAGCTTTGTTTTTGTTCAGTACGAGTTCAGCATTGGAGAGCCATGTTTCTATGAAAGGGAAAGCTTGTATTATGTGTTGTAGGTAATGGAATGTAAATATACAGCTGTACTGAACTAGTTATCAGAACATGGCACTACACTGATAAGCACAGTATAACACCATCAGTTAGTATAATTCATGGGATTAACCAGTATGTCAAAACAGTGTTTCATTTATACTTACATACACACTCACACAAAGGTTATCCAATCTGAATGAAATTGTTACAAATATAACACACTAAGTCTTTACACTGTTTTACAGTCTTATAACAAATAAAAATGTAATGGCATATGATACATATCTGCTGTATGATGCTTCTTGAAGCCAACATTAAAAAAGTAAAATACACACACTTCCACCCAAAAAATGCAGACTGTACCAAAATATTTCCATTTTGTAAAGGCAAACCAACAGCCGCAATAACTTGTTAGTAATAGACCAAATACCCGAGCATTGCCCCCACCTTAAAAATGATGTACACACATTTTCACTTGTAAAAATACTGCCTGAAAATTATCCCAAAAGAACCACTGTAGAGTCAAGTAGTAAAAGTACAGCACACCCCAAAAAAGAGAATTACATTTACACTTTAACCACTACTGCTTGCAAATCCCAAAACTACTACAAATTCAAATACTGTAAAGTAATGCTATATTTACCTCTGATCATTAAAGTGAACATTTAAAATAAAACACAATATTCCCACTTTTAGAGCCATAAAATACAACTTGTACTTATCACTTGAGTCCGTCTTTACTGGGCTGGCTTGCTGGCTTGACTTCCCTTTTTTGCTGGCTTGCTGCCTTCCTACGAGTCCTCGTTTCCTGGAAAAGCAAATCTCAGTTTTTTTGGGAATGCTGCTTCTCTGGCTGTAGAAGCTCTGATTTCTTAAATGCTGTACAGCTGCGGGCTTTGTAAGACTGCTCCTGCCCCCTTCATGAAATCCAACTAATCACTGCATGAGTTTAAATGCACAGACCTAGCAGGGAACAGCTTTGCCTGCAGGTCCAAATTGGTGATTTAACTGAATTACTGTGAAAAAGCCAGAAGTAACTGTGGCTTTTCCATGATGATTCAGAGCTGCAGTAAAGTGGGATTTTTAAAGTCCCACTGCTTTGTCCAGTGGAATTGCATTTGATTCAATCTGTGAGTGTCCTGCTTGGTTATGGGATGGTTAGCAACCTTGCTCAGAAGATGAATTAAGATGTGTGTGCAGCATAACATAAAAACTTGAATAACTTGAATTAGCCTGGTCATTTTGTACTAATATTGCAGACAGGAGGGAGCTGTTTGAAATTAGCTTTGGAGTGTAGCAGCTGTAGTATGAGACACGTCAGAATATATTAATTTTATACAATCAGGGTTCACTCAGAATAGACAAACCTTTGTACTCTCCTTCTCGACACCCTGTTAACCCTCTCTACCACTACTCACAACCATATACCCTGGCTATTGATGCCTCTAAAGCATTTGAATATATAATTTCTTCTATCTTCTCTTCCTAGGGTTAACTTCCCTCCTGCCCTTTAAGCGTGTAACGGCTCAGTAATCCACAAGATAATGAAATAAACTCACAGTTTATTGTTCAACATCACGTAGAGACACCATAAAAGACAACAGACAAGACTGCAGGATCCGTGTAAGTAGTTTACCCCACACAAAAGCCTGCTGTATCAAACATAGATTGTGCACAACGTAAAAAAGTTAAAAATACAAAAACGCCAATGCGGACAAGTTTAGCGCCTTCAACCAAATATCTGGTCTTCCTCAGAACTAAGGGTTAAAACATTTGAAAACTCTTTAAATAGATTCTTTGGCGCCAAAACAAACTAATAAAAATTTAAAGGTACATTGCAGTTCCACATTAAAGCTGTACGTATATCGTACTGTATTGAGATGTTTACAAGATTATTTAATTTAATATACGTTTTTTTGCATCTCTTATGCATCCACGTTGATTGATACGATATACGTTTTTGTATTTAACTTTTTTACGTTGTGCACGATCTATGTTTGATACAGCAGGCTTTTGTGTGGGGTAAACTACTTACACGGATCCTGCAGTCTTGTCTGTTGTCTTTTATGGTGTCTCTACGTGATGTCGAACAATAAACTGTGAGTTTATTTCATTATCTTGTGGATTACTGAGCCGTTACACGCTTATTGGTGGGACCGAAGCTTGTTTTTCAGTATTAGTTTCAACCCTCCTGCCCTTTATACAATCTATTAAAACTCTGTACTCTTATTGCCCACACTATCTTGCAAATTAACAACAATCTTTCTTCTCAAATTGATATTAAAAATTGAGCTAGATAAGGGTGTCCAATGTCTCCCTACCTATTCAACTTGTATATTGAACCCATTTGCCTGCTTTTCACCATATTCCAACCCTTTTCAATACTAAAATTCCATTCTCAGCTTTTGCTGATGACCTCAACCTTTATTACTCCCTCCCTAATTCTGACCTCCCCAAAATACTAGACTCTATTGATAAATACTCGATATTTTCCAACTACAAACTAAATCTAGAGAAATCAGCCATCTTCCCCCTGAGCCCTGTCTGCTGACCACTATTTGACCCCCCTTCCCAAATCAGAATGAATCCCTCTCTTTTTACAGTACCTAGGTATTTCCTTCATTAAGACCCCAACCAAATCTACTTGAACAATATTTCCAAACTACGATCTAACATCCAACAAGACCTGAAGAGATGGGCAAAGTTACACCTCCCATTCCTTGCCAAAGCTACTATAATCAAAATGAACATATTACCCAGTCTGCTCAATGTTTTCAATGTGTCTAATATAATTATTCATAACAAATTTTTAAAATCTCTCCATTCATCTCTCTCTATTCCTATGGTCCCCCAAATCAATTAGAATTAGCTACGGTAGACTTAACTCCCCCTAAAGACAAGGGTGGATTAAACTTACCTGACTTCACACTTTAATATGATATTATCAGTGGTAACAAGATAGTATTATACTCCTAATACACCTACCTGGTCCCCTACATGGGTAAAATTATTTTATAACTATATTAAACATTCAGTCTCAATACCAAAGGTCTCCCCTTTATTAATACAGAAAGCCTAGAAAACTTCAAACTACACTTGACCATTAAACATAAAATAACTACTCTCCAAAAGATTTTTAAATCACTAAAATTGTTCATTGCCTTCAATACCTTGCAACCACTCCACCTCAACCCCAACATCAAACTGAACAACAAAAATGATCAGTCTTGATAAATACACCCTTGTCAGAGAGTTAATGATAGCAGATCTCTTTCCTTTTAAAAGTAACTCACTAACTGATATAAGACTACACTTGTCTCTACCCAAAAGGTGTACAATCATCTTGAGACAAATCCTAGACCTTTGTCGTAACAGCCTAGAAGATACCTCTTTAACTCTAAATGGTATTAAAGCCTGCAAATCCATATGGAATCTCCTTGTACTTAAAAGGAAAATGATCTCTAACTCATACAAACTTATCCTTTCTATCCAAACCCAAACCCAAAATGAACTAATTTTTTCAAAGTACTGGAGAGACCAAGACCCCTCCATCTCCCCTAACCAAATTTCCCAAGCTATTCAAATTTCTTCGAAACTCATTCCCCTTAAACTTAACTCTACCCAGCTTATGATCATAAACAATGCTTACCTTACCCCTTCTATACTCTCTAAAATCTTTCCTTCCACCTGTCCACTCTGTGCTCACTGTACCAATCGTAATGCTGATTTGCTCCACATTTTTCTGGAGCTGTAAATGTTCTTACAGACTCTGGTGCTCCCTTAGGATACAGTTGGAAAAACGGGATTTGAGGAAACTACTCTCTTGGAAATTTGCTATATTGCATATCCCACCTGCAGGATTATCCAAATTTCAGACTCGCATCTTAACACTCTTCTCCCTTATCAAACTCTACATTATCCTTAAATGGGAAGGATAGATCTTTACTCATTTGGAATGGATTTAAACAACTTGCTACCAAACACTTACTTGCCCACAAATATCTCAAATATACCCAAAGACTTAGTTCACACTTTACTGAATACTGGGACACTCTGTTCGATCTCATTCTAGCCTAATCTCAGTTAACTGATTTTTTTATGTTGGATACAAGGCTTACCTGTAAATAGTTGTGTTGTGTATAGTTTGTGTATTTACATGTTGATTTGATTGTACATTGCCTATTACCATTTTGTATTGTATTATAAAATTGTTAATAAAAAGATTCTTAAAAAAAATATTAATTTACATAAGATATTTTTTCACATTTTTTTCATGTTTAATAAAATCACATTATTAAGGACTAGTTGCTTCTGCTACTTCATTTTACACTAGATATGAAAATGTGTTTGTTGCCCACTTTATCATCTTGAGAAAGTTATTGTTGGTGCATGTTGCATTGATCAGTCTGTCAGTTTGTGCTGCAGTCAATTTGTTACTCACCTGCAGCAGACTATTGATTGTGCAAGTTATTTTTGCCATGGCTGTGCAACCATGGAATTAGTATGTTTGTGTACCTTGCATAAAAAATGCAAGCAAATACTTGGGTTGAGGACAGTCACCCATGCAAAACCATTTTTGCCTCACACACTTCAAATTGATATAATCTGGCACATTGCAGAACAGCAGCAAAATAGCTAAGTTTCCATAAAACACTTTCTGGGAAAACTACGCAAAAAATGCTACATAAAATTTACCCAGGATTACCCATTGTATTTCTGAATAAAATTACTGCATCTCTTTATGTAAGTGTCCTGAACAGAATTTATGGGAAATGATGCTTCACCCATTGTAAACAGCAATACCATAATACTTTGGTTGTACAAGTTAATACTGCTATTCTTCTTTTTGACTGGCAGTAGTTGGTGCCAGTACATATCCAGACTGAATCTGGACATGCATGTGATCACTATCCTAATATTTTTGACACTTCCAATCAGCCACCATAAACTTGAATGCTTCTGCAATTGTGCAGTAATTATGAAGCAAATGTCTCGTATTAGTGGGCTGAAATAAAGTAAAAACTGTCACTGTTGCTAGAAGTAACAGTTCATGTTCCCCTCTGTATAAAACCTTAGAGGTTATTTGATTCTGCACGCTACAATGTAGAGCTTGTAGTCTTAAATCAGATAACTACAAGCCAAGACA
This sequence comes from Protopterus annectens, assembly GCF_019279795.1. Classification (NCBI taxonomy): domain Eukaryota; kingdom Metazoa; phylum Chordata; order Ceratodontiformes; family Protopteridae; genus Protopterus; species Protopterus annectens. Next base: position 338,034,409 of record NC_056742.1, on the reverse strand, counting down.
ATTTTAAGCAGATTGTCTCCCCCCCCCCCCCCGAGTGTGATAATGAAACAGTATAAAGGCAATGATTTGCTTCCGTACTTCACTACTTGTACTTTTTTCTAGTCATTGACCTGTAACTATAACCATCGGTGTTCTTAGCCCCTCAGCCATGTGTGAGCATTTATTTAAAAAAAAAAAAAAAAAAAAAAAAAACTTTGTATACAACTTACTTTTGATGTGCTGGTCTCAGTGCATGTCTCTGCAACTTGGTCAACATTTACAAGGTCTGGGGATCACTCAATACTTTGAACATATTCACTTGTCACCCTTTTCCACAGAGTGGAGAAAACATCCTTACTTACATAAGCTTCTTCTTCTTTCGGCTTTTTCCCGGTCAGGGGTCACTACAGTGGATCATCTGTCTGCTCATGATTGGCAGTGGAGTTTTACGGTGTCGAGTTGCCAGCCCGGCGCCCAACCTTCCACAGAAGGTAAACACACACACTCACATAGGGCCAATTTAGAGTGTCCAATCCACCTACTGCATGTCTTTGGGATGCTGGAGGAAACCATAGCACCCGGAGGAAACCCACGTGACCACAGGGAGGACATGCAGACTCCGCACAGAAGGCACCCCAGCCGAGAATCGAATCAGAGAACCTCTTGCTGTGTGGCGGCAATGCCAACCGCTGCACCACCGTGGCCGCCCCTTTCTTATATAAGCTAACATATGGATATATACAGCCATACTTCATGTTTGTACACCGTCAGCAAGAGAAGGGTAACCAAATTTGTTCCTAAATGTGTAGTCATAACTATAAATTTATAATAGAGTTGCAAAGATGATAATCTGCTACTTTAGTTAAAGCACTGCCACAGAAATGTATGTAGGAATTCATACATTTAGCTACCCTGAAATAAGCTTTTGGGGGTCAGACGTGACAGTTGGGGACTGCAATGTATTGTGACTAGACAGAAAGGTAAAGCCAGATACATTAGTAAGAGACAAGTCTTTGCCCAACCGACTTCCCTAACCTTTACCAAATGTCACCATACAGTAGTCCAGCTTCTCATCATGGTGATGTCATAGTCAGTTTGAAGTACACATCCCAGTATGCTCAAACCTTGCATACTACATAAGCCTTAAGTAAATTTCTTCCATATTTCATCTGTTATGAAGCCTGGATTCCCCGTGTCACACCATTATACAGTTAAGACTCCATCTTTGTATTATCTTATGCCTGCTGTTTTTCCCTCAACAACTGTCGGTATAAGAAGATAACCTTGTAGTGCTTTCTTTTAAAAACATCTTCACCAGTACCTGACTACTAGATTACTACAAGTACATGTACACCACAGCCCCAATGTTGGTCACTCAACGCACTCCATCCAAGCTGGCTTTTGGTTACAGTGTGCAAATGTGACACTTAACACTGTCACTTTTGTGACCAGGCTCTGTACCTCTTCAAGGTAGCCAGCATCACGGAGGTCCATTTGCACCACAACACTACTTGCAGCTGCAGCCAAAGCCATACTCGCCTCACCACGATCACTACACTCCTGATGCTAAGCAGGCTTCCACAGACCATCTATATATTTCAGTAATGCACTGTACGCGCTTCACTTCTGGTCTCGAAGACCAGTCCTTAAAATTAAAATATATTTTGAAACTACAGTTGCAAAAAAATACAACTGCCAAAAATGTATCATCATTCACACAACAAGCCCTGTCCTGAATATTGCCACAGAACAAACAAATTTCAGCGTTCCTCAACATTTTGGTGTTAACATTGGTGTTAAGTTCACCAATACATGCAAATTTCCTGGTTTATTATAACAATTTAATGACTTAAATTCATATAGATTGATATTTTATTTACCTTTCTTCATAACGCTTACCTTTCTTCACAACACATCAGTCTAATGTCTACAACAAGTAAATAATCCCAGCAGTGTCCACTTACTTAGTGCACTGGTGTATGTGGTATTTAAAATTGTGATATGTATTGTTGGGTATAACGTTGTCACCATTATTATTCCAGAAACATTCGTTTTTTTTAAACGTGTTTGCTGTATATTTCAAACCGAGGTGCTGCTTTTATAGCTCTGTATATGAAACAATATACTTGTCTGTTACAACACATGCATACATCTAATCCCATTGCCCGTATGGGTGCACAAATCTGATGCGTGTCCCATTGAAGCCTGTATGTCTGTGCCTCATAGCCACTGTATACATAAACAATAAAGATATGGTGAATTACTTGTGCTTCCTTACACAAATAATACACCCTTATGCAATAGGTGCATGGCCATGGGTTGGGTTAGGACTTGCCAGTCTTGGGTAATGGTAATGCACTTCTGCATCACCATCACTTAATATATACTGTATTGCAGGTCATGAAGAATGGCATTAGAAATATACTACACTGACAGCACATTACATATGCATAATCAAAACATTTTACGGTACTGAAATCACACAACAGCACTGAAAAGGCATGTATTAATCACTAATCACTGATCACTTCATAATTCACTATCGTTTAACAGAAAGATGAGAACACACATGCTAAGCTCCTTTTTCATGTTAACATGACTACTGTGGTAGCAACTGAAAAAAACATTTCGTAGTTTGTATTAACAATTTATGTGTCAAAACACACACCTAGATATTCATTTGCACGTACAGTGTCACAAAATGCAAATGTTACATTTAGCATAGATACAAAAATTTTGTTCACATTACAAAGATGAAATTAACATCTTTCATATGTACTCTAAATTTTCTCCTTGGATGCTTTTTTCTCTCTTGTCCATGTGCACTGCACCAGGTTTTATGAAATTTGTATTGTTGTGGCACCTGTAGTCACATGTACACAGACTACCTCAACTGCATCTAATGGATGTTCAGAGCTTCACTCACCAATGCCAAAGTAAATGGTGTGAATACAAATTAAAATGCAACTAAAATGCTGACAGAAGCAGTTTTCACAGTGACATTTGCAACTTTAATATGTCTTACTATTGCAGGTTATTCATCTGCTCTTTCAGTACTTCAGTGAAATATTTGTACGGATGTAACACATGCTTACATGTGCATAGCTTTCCCCCAGTGCAACCAAATGGTGTTGATAATCACAATGGCACTGACAGAGTCAGTGGTGCTATTAACATTTCAACTCCTCTTTCAGCTGTGCTAATGTAGTTGGCTTTAAGTGGCACTTGCTTAGATTGTGACACAGAGTAAGTCAACTAAACTGTGACTGTGGTATAAGCAGGGATCAGTGGCACTGCACTGCCTGCTGCACTAAATGCCAGCACTCCATCTGTCAGCATGCAACACCTAAACTTCTAAGGATATGGATATCACTATATTAATGCCAGACCCCCCCACACATGCGCACACACATGCACACGTGCATCTTATACCCTTTTGCAATACATCACTATGCATTTCCACACCAACAATGTTTGTATAACTGTACCCTTTTACAGAACATCACCAAGGGAAATACTGTACGGTAACAGGATACTCACCCATTGCACAATTGCTCGTGTATTGTATCAGTCTAGGTTTTCATTATTTTTTCCATATCTAGAAATACATCTTGCAATCACTACACTCTACACTCTTCCCTAGCTGCTAAAACTTGGAAGTGTTCTTTGGGAGGGGTGGTATTGACATGGGTCCAATTTTCAGGATACCTTTTTGCTCTTCCATTATCAGGTCTCATACATAGTCGAACTTCCTCTTTTCAAGTATTGGTTTAGTGACCCATTTCTGTTTTGCCTTTGAGTACACCACTCAATATCTAAGCTCTCCTTTTGGTGCTGACTTACTTGTAGGGAATTGGACCACTGCTTGTTCATGATTTGAGGTTTTCATTGTGATCAAGGATGACAAGTATTATTCTGGCTCTTATTCTTGTATAACTGAAGTGCTCAAACTTTGGGCAGTACGTGCATAGCGATGCATGGAAGACCTCAGGGTTGCCATTGTGTCAGAACTTTGAGATGTGCTTCAGAACTTTGAGAGAGACTGGGTTTTTAACCAAAGTCTTCAGTGCACTGTAACACATATCTTCAAGCCACTTGCCCTTTCCTTCCATGACTGGCATCTCGTGATCACCATAAGAAAACTTCTTTGCACCCCTCCAATTGTTGTGCTCTGTTACATGGTAGAGCAACTACAACCATTTCTCTTCCAGTGCAATTTCATCTCCTTCACACATTTCAGCACACCACCACAAGTGACTTGAAATACTGTGCTCATTTTCCATTATTTTTGCCAGCTTCTGTTTTCTTTATCAAGCTTTTGGACATGTGCCACTCATCAAATTGGGGGTCAACGCCAAGGGAATTCCTTGCACACCAAGAATCAGATACCACGATAGCAGTCTGTCACTCTCACACACACAGCCCTCAGGCAAATAGCGTTCTATCTGTTTGTCCACTGTGTATGTGTGTGTGTGTTTCAGTTCTTTCTTGCAGCATATAGTGCTGTTGTAATGTCTGTAGGATGTGTGGATGTAAGCAAGCAAATCTATAGTATGGATGCATAGTGAAGCAGGTGTTGACATCCAGTGGCGGTTGTAATTATCTCAAGTTCTCATTAGCCTGTGGCGATGACACACAACAGTGGCATTCACTTGTATTGTTCATCATTACGCAGTTGGTGCATAAACATCACTTCATGTCAGACTCTTGCGGTTAGGATCCATGGGTTGCAATTCCTAGCTGCTGATGCTGTTCATACACCGGCATTTTCATCTTTGTTCCTCTGGATGGTATGTTAGTTGGACTGCTATCCATGTATTGAACTCTGCTGCTCTTTAAGGTCATGACCACATTAAGCAGACTGAGGGGAAAAATAGACACCACTCAGGAAAATTTATCTTAATTGGTCATCCTGAAAAGTAGGAACTGTACTTGTTTTGTAATACAAAGGTAAATGGTAATGCACAGATACAGGGCATAAACACGTACATGTCTCAAGTCCGTTTGAGTAGAGATATGAACTGGGATGGTTGGCAAGAGGGATGACAAAATAGAAGGATGTAAGTACATGCAGAAGACTTTTGGAATATCCACCAAGTTCCACATATGACATGACCCACGTACAATGATGAAACGTTCGCTACTGCTTCGAGCAAATGCACGCTTAACAGACTAACAGGAAAAAGTTTGTATGAGTATCAGCATTATGTGCACAAAAATGTGGAGGTGCGGGTTCATTGCTGATAAATAGTAAGCACTGTTCTAGGGTCACCATGAATCCTTGAATGTTCATCATGTTTCACTGTTGCAGTCATTACTCTCGGGTTATCCTGCTGGCAGGCTAACCGCAGTCGGCCAGAATTCCAAAGTCTAGGTCCGGCGTCTGTTGTTGTTGCCTCTTCCCTGACATCAGTGCACCAGGGGTATAAAAGATGCAGCTGACGTCATTTTCTTCAGTCTTTCTTGCCACGCAGTGCCCGAAGCAAAAGCAGTTTGCAAGTGCCGGTCTGCCGACTCCTGAGATTTTCACAGAAGAATTTCAGATCCAAAGTCTTCATTAAAGCTAAGTACCCCACTGGGGAAATTTTTTTTTCTTGCTCCAAACCGATGTCAGAAAAAGTTAACAATTGTATTTCTTGTGGGAAGCAAATACCTCATAAGGATTATCATTCTTACTGTATTCCTTGCCTAGGCCCTGATCAATAATGTTGCTAGCTGGCGGTTTTGTGCTAGATTCAACAAACGCACTATTTAAGCGTCGGTTTGATTTTGCTTATTACTTTGGCCGAAAATTCAATTACATAATGCCGTCAGAACAGCCGACGACCAGATTTTCTAAAAAAAACGCAAGGAAAAAGAGAAGGACAGGCATCCGAGATCCAAAACCGATGAGGCTTCCGCTAAGCCAGTCGCCGGTTTGCCGGTTCTCGGGCGCTTTCGCAGCCCCTGACACTCGCTACCTCAGAGCCACAGGCCGCTGACGACTCCCACGTGGAGCCAGCTAGGCCTCTTGATACTCAAGGTATTGGACACTCGGAAATCATTCCCTCAGATGGGTTTGGAGCCGCTGAGCACAGGCATCGGCTTCTGAGGATGATGTCCTTCAAGGATGCATCTGCAGTCCTTACAAATGGGTTGTCCTGTCGTCAGGCAGCCCTTCGGTCGGCCGGATTCCAAAGTCTGGGTCTGGCTTCGGCTGGTGTCGCACTTCACCCGACATCATTGCGGCAGTTCGGGTATAAAGGCATCAGCCGACGCCATTTTCCTCAGTCTTTCTTGCCGCGTGGCGCCCGAAGCAGAAGCTGTTCGCAAGTGCCGGTCGGTCAGATCCAGAGATTACTACTACCGAATATTACTTCGAAGACTTCTAAAAAGCTAAGTACCCCGTTGGGGACTCTTTCTTGCCTCAGCCGATGTCAGAGAAAGTGAATAACTGTTTATCTTGTGGGAAACAAATACTTCAGCTTCAAAAGCAAAGACTACAGCAGCTTTAAAGACAAAGAAACAAGTACAGCATTCTCCAGGACAGAATTCCATGCCTAAGAAACAGATGCTCAAAATGGCCGAAGACCTTATTACTTTGATCAGGGCTTCCCATCCCCCTCCTGACAAGAGGCCTAGGCAAGAGACATACTCTGACTCTTCAGATCAGGTTTCCATTTCCTCTGACTCCTCTTCTGTACAGGAATACTCTCTTCCTCCCTATGAGGATCCTGCTGCTGAAGAATCCATTCCTTCAGCCTCTTCTCCTGAGGATTAATCTTTTGGGGAAACCCTGCATACCATGAGGGAGCACTTCCACTGGGAGAGCCAAGATTACTCAGAATCAAAGAAAAGGTTTAGAAATTTTCTTTTACTTCCTCAGCTGTGCTAGACATTGTAGTTGATGTATTTTCAGAGTCCGGCCTTTCTCCAGACTCTTTACCTCCAGCTCCTGTTAAACCAGACAGATACTACAGGGTTCCTGATTCACATAAATTTCTTTATAAAAACCCTGCTGCTGACCCAGAAACTATTTCTCGGTGTCCCAAGGGGGTTAAGGCCGCTACTGCAAAAAACCCTGTCCCTTCTGACAGGAATTCAAGGGCACTAGACAGATGGGGGGAAAAAGGTTTACACTTCTGCTACTTTGGCTGTGAGGGCTTTAAATTGTCAATTTCATATGATTAAATATCAGCAATACTTAATGTCACTGTTAAAACAGAAAATATTGACTAATTCTGATTGTACAGAAAATAAGGAAATACAGGATTTATTGCTTGCAACTGAACATTGCAATGTGGTTTTGATTCTCTGGAGGCCTCCTGCAGGACCGCAGTTACGGGTTCTGTCATTAGGAGGCATGCTTGGTTAAAGGAACAAAATCTGCCTGATCATGTTAAAGCAAAATTATTAGATGCTCCATTACAACATGATACTTGCTTAAAGCAGAGGAGGTTTTGAAGAAAATGGAGGACAAAGCGAAATCTATGTAAACAGTAAAGGATTTCTTACACGTTCAGCCACCAAAATTTAGCAGGGACTGGCCTACAAAGAATTGGTCCTTTCCAGTGTCGGACAGGCCACAAAGAGGCAGATACAGATGTCCCAGAGGCAGATCCCAGCCCCAGGGCTCATACAGGCCTAAACAGTGGGGTGCTTCTACCTCCAAAAGTGGAGAAGACAAAGCACAGCCATACAGGAAACAGTCCCAATAACTTACCTCTGCCAGCATCAAGCACTTTTCTTCTTGCAGCCACCTCAGGGGGAAAACTAGCACTTTTCTCTCAAAATTGGCACTTGATCACCCAGGACAAATGGGTATTGAATATAGTGTCCCAGAGATACAGGTTCCACTTTCACACCCTACCAAAGGCAAAAGGTATGCCAAACCTGCCATACAATTAATGGGCAGAGGCACAAAAACAAGTTTCATCCCTTATGCAAATGAGGTCCATTCAGCAAGTACCACAGCAAGAGCAGGGAACAAGGATTTTACTCAAGACTTTTCTTGGTCCCCAGAAAGGACAAAGCCTGGAGACCAATACTGGACCTGTCTTTTCTAAACACATTTCTGGACGTTCCAATATTCAAAATGTAGCAGCTTCTGCCCATGCTGGGCAAGAAGGCCTGGCTTGTAACTTTGGACCTAAAAGAGGCATACCTGCATATACCAATCGGACAATCTTGCAGAAGATACCTCAGATTCATAGCTGGCTCCATGCTCTACCAATTCTCTGCAATGCCCTTTGGCTTATCTGGCGCCCAGGGTCTTCACAAAATGCCTGGCACCAGTAATTGCATTTTGCAGACAAAGAGGAATTCAAATTTATCCTTACTTGGACGACTGCCTTATACAAGCAGAGAACAAGGATACTCTAGTAAAGCATCTGGCGTTCGTAAAAAGATTATTAATTTGCATAGGGTACACAGTAAACAAAAAGAAATCAAAACTAGCACCCTCTTAAGAGATAATATTCCTGGGTGCAAGCTTAAATACAACTGCCCAGAGGGCTTATCTCACGCCAGGCAAACAAAGGCAACTAACTTCTTACTTCAAAATGCTGGCAACAAAGACCCAGTTATCTGCAAGAAAAAGTCTGCAGGCTTTGGGCTTCATGGCATCCTACATTCTGCTAATTCCATATGCCAGACTGCATATGAGGAAACTTTAATGGTACCTAAAAAGTGTCTGGACTCAACATTGTCAAAGCCTGGAAGCATTAATTACCCTCATTCCTTGCCTGCAACAGGAGTTTCGATGGTGGACTCATGCCTGTCACCTCAACAAGGGACAGCCATTCACTCTACCCACAGCCAGGCAGTCAATAACAACAGATGCATCAGATTATGCCTGGGTAGCACACATGGCAGGAAAATGTATTTGGGGCACATGGTCCACAAGCCAAATGCATCTACATATCAATCAAAAAGAGATGCTAGCTGTTCAGAATGCCCTGACAGCTTTCAAGGATCTACTCCATCCAGGACAACTACTGATAAGGACGGACAGTGCTACAGTCATGTGGTACATAAACAAGCAGGAAGGCACACATTGCTACCCCCTCTGCAGACCAGCCATGACTTTGTGGAACACAGCATTGAGTTATCAAGTACACCTGCAAGCACAATTCGTGCCAGGAAAGAACAATAGTCTGGCAGACGAACTAAGCAGAAACCTTACGGATCCCCACGAGTGGAAACTGGATCCACAAGTCTTCAGCATGATAATAAAGGAATGGGGATGCCCAGACATAGATCTATTTGCCTCCCCTCACAACTGCCAACTACAGAAATTCTGCACAAGGACTTATCACAAGCAAGCATGGAAAGTGGATGCTCTGTTATTCAGCTGGAAAACTCTAACAGTATATGCCTTTCCTCCTCTGCCTCTCCTCCCCAAGGTACTCCCTAAAGGTCAGACAAGAGAAGCCAAGAATGATTCTGATTGCCCCAGACTGGCCACGCCAGCACTGGTACCCAATCCTAAAAAGCTGGTCTCAAGGCCCAGCCTGGACATTGTCTCTAATTCTTCACTTACTGACCCAGCGAAACAATCGGATTCTGCACAGCCAACTCAGGACCCTAAATCTGGCAGCATGGCGGATAATGGTAACCATTCAAAGCACACATCTCTCTAAAGCAGTGATGGATGTTATTTTGGAGGCCAGGAGGCCCAGTACCAGAAAATCTTATGCAGAAAAATGGAAAAGATTCTGTGCTTGGAACCAGGCACAAGGAATTGACTCATCTGTACCAAATATTCCTCAGATTTTACAATAACCTAACTGAGATACTGGACAAAGGCCTATCCTTTTCATCAATTAGAATTCATGCCTCTGCCATTTCAGCACATTACAATATGGAACCTCCTATTTTTTCCCATCCTTTGCTAAGGCAGTACCTCAGAGGAGCCAAAAACCTAAGACCTCCAAGAAGAGCCCCGATACCTGCATGGGATCTCAATTATGGTTTGGAAAAACTCACACTGCCACTTTTTGAGCCAGCCATTACAGCTGATATAAAGTTTTTATCTTGGAAAACAGCTCTGCTCCTAGCAATAACCTCTGCAAGATTAGTTTCAGAGTTACAGGCACTCATGGCTGTGGAACCTCTCATCATTTTCCATCCAGACAGGGTTTCTCTAAGGATGAACCCAACATTTATGCCTAAGGTAGTGTCCAGTGTGGCCCTTAACCAAACCATTCTTTTGCCTACCTTTTATCCAAACCCACAGAATAAGGGTGAGAGACTTCTGCATTCCTTGGCCATACACAGACAACTACGCTTCTACTTGCACAGAACTAAAGCTTTCAGAAAAACTGAGCAACTTTTAGTGGCATATGCTGCAGGATCTCAAGGAAAGCCTATCTCAAAACAGACTATTTCAAAATGGATAGGCCACTGCATTTGTTTCTGCTACTCACAACATGGCAAATCAGTGCCCAAGGGCATTAGGCCTCATTCTACCAGGGCAGCAGCCACTTCAGCAGCCTTTCTCAAAGGAGTACCAACCAGAGACATTTTAGAGGCTGCAACTTGAAGTTCAGTGCACACTTTTACAAAGCACTACCATTTACCTCTCTACTCTAAATCCAGAGCAGGCTTCGCCACTGCATTTCTGCAAGGCCTTATAGCCTCTCCTAATCCTATTTAGGCCCAGCCACCCAGCCTTAGCTTTGGGATTCAACCCAAGAGTAATGACTGCAACAGTGAAACACGATGAACATAGTACAGTTGTGTACCTACCATAAATGTAGATGTTCGAGTGTATTCACTGTTGCAGTCCAGGTTACCCACCCTCCATCCCCCTCTTCTTTGTTGGGACTTATGTATACTTCTCTATCTTATACAAGCTATGTGGTGTATTTGCTTGTAGATGAAGGAAATGTTTATTTTACTGCATGCATAATTATTGGCATAATATTTTTAGCCTACCACTTTGGGGGCACCTGACATCTGGGGCAAGAAAAACTGAAGAAGATGGCGTTGGCTGCATCTTTTATACCCCTGGCGCACTGACGTCAGGGAAGAGGCGACAGCAACCGATGCTGGACCTAGACTTTGGAATTCTGTCTGACTGCGGGTAGCCTGCCAGCAGGATAACCCAAGAGTAATGACTGCAACAGTGAATACACTCGAACGTCTACATTTATGGTAGGTACACAAGTGTACTTTCCTCAAGGCATCTCTGTTGCTCCGTATGACAGTAACCCACTAGAATAACATTGGATTAATGATGCATCAGATGTGTGTCACTTGATTTTTTTTTCCCTGAAAAAAAAAGCTTAAATGTACCTACTTTCAAGTTCATACAGCAGAAGCCCACTGTCCAGAGTAAGAAGTTTTTCCCATGTTTTGTGTTTTTCTTGTCAGTCACTGAATTTCTCATTACAACAGACATGGCACAACAAGAACAGAAATAAGATGGATTAGTGTTCAGGTGAGGCATTCAGACTGAAGTGAGGTACCAAAGTTGGTCTTGTGATTAAACAAATGATTCACAACAGCTGAGTAGATAGCATCATTGGCAAGAGGCAGGAGATGCCAGTCACATGACGTAGGCACAAGTGCCTCTACAGGTTTACAAAGCTCAGTGTCCTGCAATTATCCAATGACAGAAGTGATAATTTAGGTGAACCACAGTTGTGCAATTAAACTTAATGTAACAGTAGATACCCTCATAGTAGCCTAATGCACCTACCCTGCTGCAACCAACCAGCTTTCAAAGCTGAAGGGCACATGCACACAGTCATGATTTCCATATACAAAGCAAGGACCACCCAAAATCAGGTCCGTACAACATGCATATGCAATTTCCAAATGTCTCCATAGCCAGTATGGTAGATTTGGGCATCCTGAGAAAAATGTAGTAATTGTCTTATGCTTGGGGACAACCATTTAATCCTTAGAGATGCAAATTCAATATGTATGATGTACATACAGAAATTCTTTGGAGACTGTAATCTCATCCAAACAAGGTTAAGAACACACAGCCACACACACAGGCACAAATCAACTTATGCCGAGTCACTAAAAAGCAATCTACACATACAGCAAAGACCTGCAAAGATCTCCAACACTTCTGAACTGCTACACCTATCTTCAGAAATTCCAGAAGCAAACAACTCCAACTACACACATGTCTATACCCAGTTGAGTCCCAAGAGCTAAGCCCGTGAGGCAAACACACAACTCAGGATTCATGTTATAGGGGACTCTGTTGTATGACACACAGATGCCCCACTCACCAGCTGGAGAAGAGAAGATAAAGGTTACTTGCTTATCTGGAGACGGGCTCTGCCAATTACACATGCACTCAAGTCACTACATCACGAGTACCATTATGATTCTGTCATGGTCCATGTGGGTATAAATGACCTGAGCTGTACCTTCCTAGATTATATAAAGAGAGGCATTGTTAATCTGTCTGAATGTATCTCAAGCAGGTATGTGCCTTGTATTGAGCAGCATTCTTCCTTCTCCAAGGATGCTTCCACAGAGCAAACAAAAGATGATACTAGAAATTTTGACTTCAAGTAAATAATTGATTATCAGTCTAGGGAGGTTCGATGTTTGTCAGCATGAGGGGACACTGTTAACAAACCATGTTGCTTTGCAAAGGATGGTCTGCATCCGTCCCAGTTAGGCTTCCGAATATCGACTAAAACTCTCTCTTCTTAAAGCCTTTTTTTTAGGCAATGCCAAATTGAAAAACTTACCTTTACTGCTCCAGTACTAGGTGCCAAAACACGGAACTCCACACCTACAAACTGTCCTTACACCGGAGAATATAGACATCAGTGCAGTTAATGACCCATGTTTTAAAGCTGCAGAAAGTACTCTGGCAATGCAGAGCTTCAGCGCTTTTCACAACTATAGACCATCAACTGCACAGACAGGGAAAAAAGGTAGAGTCCTCTCTGTCTACATCAAAAACAAGGAGTTATACCTCTAGGTTGGTTAAACAGAATGATGTCTTGGAATTTATCCATGTGCAAATTTCTTGAATAAAGTCCCAGACCACATCTTGGCGAGCAATAGGTCACCTATGTCCAAAGAATCCAATAGTTGTTACCTAGACCTATTGGAGACGCTCACCATCCAACCTAAATACCCTGTTCATGGGAGACTTCAACTAACTTCTGTAGACTGTGGGAAACATACACTGTCTCTAACTCACAGGCACAATTGTTCCTGGACTTCATTAACTCGAAGACTAGATAGTAGGCAAACACACTGGACCCCCCCCCACCGCACACATACACAATGTCATGCCCTGACTGGTGAGGTAGGATCACAGTGCTGTCTCCTTCAAAATAAGAGTTAACTTGGTAACCTCTGCAATCTCTGTAACAGAAAGTGTTGTAAATCAAACTACAGCCTACTAAGCGATAGTTTATCAAAATTCAATTCAGTGAAATAGTGCTAGACTTGGGATGAACTTCCCAAGTCTCTAATGGACAGAGACAGTCTGCAAATCATTCGCTGGCTTACGTATACCCCTTAAAATAACCTCTAATGCTCCAAAGCAGTGTGATACATTAGGGATGCATGGCTAGGCTTAAATGCCCCAGCAGTCATTAATTAGCCTAGCGTACACCAACAGACCAAGGAGGAGGAGGAGACGCCTATATTCCAGGGAGACAGTTCTGCAAAAGCATTTTTCGAAATTGTGGTAACTTGGGTATATGAAAAAGACTGACCCAAGGGAGGATAAGTCCAACAGTTGAAATTCGATAATTTTTTAAGGCCAGAGACCAGTAATTCGCAATTGAAGAACTAGAAGCAAGTGGGACTTGATAGTGTCCACATTCTTGAACTTGGAACAACTTTGTGTTTTCAACTGAATGCGTGCAATTTTCCTAGTAGCAGCTCCTGTGTATTGCTGTACTTTAGCAAGAAGGCAACTAAATGAATTGGAATTTTATCTTAAAGTCTTGCAGTTGATGAGTTTTTGCAATTTGGGATGCATCATTTCAGTCCTGTCTTGTGGGTAGCTGTTTAACCCGAGTCCTCTACATGCCTTCTTTAAGTAATGGAAACTTATTTGTGTCCTTTCCAGTTGGGCAATATATTTTGAGTTGTACATGCCAACAGTATGCATATTATTTATGATGACCGGTCTGACAGTGGTAGGATGACATCTTTTGGGCCTTGAGGATATTGCTTCCAAAATAAGTGGGACTGAAAATTATTTTTTGACTTTGGAGGAAATAACAGAGTGACAGTTGTCTACATAATGCAATTATGAAAATACCCATTTTAGGGGCACTTATGGTAAGCATCCTTCGATCCCAAAGGATCACAGGTTTACTCTGCTATTGGACTGATTTGAGCAGTTCTTCTGTGGCTTTGCAGTCCAGTCCGGGAGTGGCACTCCTTTCCACATTCTGAGCAGTAGTAGACAGATGTTTATCTGTTATTGTAGGCACAGATCTTCCTGAGGGGTCTCTTATCCTTTGCTCTTCTTGCCAATGTGTTTTTCTACATAGTGAGAGCTTCCTTCACTTATTTCTAGGTTCATAGATTAGTACTAGGCTAACTGCCCTTGTGGGCTACTTTAAGCCTGGCCAATTACCCCATTTGAGAATTAAACCCTGCACCTTGTGTCTGTAAGATAAACACAGCCATTTTGCCAACCTCCATCTCTCATTACACACCCTACTATCAGTCTCCATGCCATGAGCAACCACCAGACACACCACGGTGCAGTGTTTTTACATTACAGGTTCTTTGGCATTCCTTGCAGTTGTACCACTCAAGTGGCTGTGACTCTGTACAGGATAAGCTGGAAGCCTACTCAAGAGAATGGTGCTTGGAGTCTACACGTGATATTCACTGACCACCACAGATATGCACTATCCAGATTTCCTATGAATGGTGGGAAGCAAATTAATAGAAGGTGCAGACACAGGAAGTTCCTTGGGTACCACTGAAACTTCATGTGCAGGCGAGAAGTTTAGTGCAGCCTGAAGCCTTCAGGAAGACAGCCTTGTGGGAGATGCAGCCTGCACTTCAATGATGTTCTTCGTGTTTCACTGTTGCAGTCATTACATTTGGGTAATCTGCTGGCTGGTTGCCCTCAGTCGGCCTGATTAACAAAGTCTTGGGTCCTGCGTCGGGTGCTGTCCCTTCTTCCATGACGTCAGGTCATCAGGGGTATAAAACATGCAGCCAACGCCATTACATCAGTCTTTCTTGCCGTGCAGTACCCAAAGTAGAAGCAGTTCGCAAGTGCCGGTCGGACGACTTCTGAAATTTTCGTTTTCGAGTTTCAGAACCAAAGTCTTAAACTAAAAAGCTAAGTACCCCGTTGGGGAAACTTTTTCTTGCTCCTTACTGATGTCAGTAAAAATTAATAATTGCATTACTTGTGGGAAGCAAATACCTCCATAAGGATTTTCATTTGTACTGTATTCCTTGCCTAGGCCCTGACCACAACGTACCTTGCTGTCAGTTTTGTGCTAAATTTAATCAACGCATGATTAAACGTCTGTATATTTTTGCTTCTAAATATTTTGGATCATTCTTTAATTATCCAGAAATGTCGTCGGTTAGCAATCAGACTACCGGAATACCTAAAAAAACGCAAAGAAAAAGATAGAGATAGGCCGTCGAGGTCCAAAACTGACGACTGCGCTTCTCCTAAGCCAGTCGCCAGTTCGCCGGTACTCAGTGAGGCGCTTTTGCAGCCCCTGATACCCACTACTTCTGATTCGCAGGCCTCTACTGAGACCCATTCGGAGTCCGGTATGCCGCGAGTGGCTTCAATTATGGAACCCGCGGATGTCTTTACCTTGGATGGGTCCGGAGCCGCTGTGCAGGCAACGGCTTCTGAGGGTGTGTTCAGACCTACAGATTTGTATATTAGACCAACGCTATCTTCAAAACTAAGGCCAAAACCAAAATCGAAGTCTAAAAAAAACGATGCCTGGGCCACATGTGCAGGCCTCTATGCCTAAAAAAACAAATGATCAAAATGGCTGAAGATTTAATTACTCTGATCAGGGGTAGCCAACCCCCCCCCCTTCTAAGAGGCCTAGGCAAGACATCGATTATGAACCTTCTAAACAGGATTCTATTTCTTCTGACTCTTCTAATGAACAAGATTTGTCTATACCTACTTATGAGGACTCTGATGCAGAAGATTCCATTTCTTCTGCTTCTCCCCTTGAAGATTTTTCTTTTGGGGAAACTTTACATACCTTACGGGTACATTTCCACTGAGAAAGTCAGGATTTCTCCGACTCTAAAAAGAGACTGGGGTTTTCTTCTTCTTCCTCAGCATAGGCCTTTGACTATACCTCCTGTCTTAGACATTGTTGATGATGTTTTTTCAGAATCTAGTATGGCTCCTGATTCTCTGCCTCCGGCTCCTTGTAAGCCAGACCAATACTACAGGGTTCCTGACTCTCAAATTCCTTTTCAAAAATCCTATTGCAGATCCTGAAACCATTTCTCAGGGTCCCAAGGGCATTAAGGCCTCTACTGTTAAAAATCCTACCCCTTCTGATAAAGATTCCAGGGCGCTGGATAGATGGGGTAAGAAGATTTACACTTCTGTAACCTTGGCAATCAGGGCTTTAAACTTTCTATTTTATATGCTTAAATACAAGCAGCATATCATGGGACTGCTTAAACAGAAAATTGTTAATTTCTGACTGTGTGGAAAATAGAGTTACAGAATTTATTGCATTCAGCTGAACAAGTTGGAAAACATACTTTGCAATGTGGTTTTGATTCTTTAGAGGCCTCTTGCAGGGCTGCTGTAACTGGCTCTGTGCTAAGAAGGCATGCTTGGCTCAAAGAGCAAACTCTGCCTGATCATGTTAAAGCAAAATTGTTGGATGCTCCATTACAACAGGACCGTCTCTTTGGTAATAAGGCTGAAGAAGTTTTAAAAAAGATGGAAGATAAAGCTAAATCTATGCAAACTGTGAAAGATTTCTTACAAGTGCAACCTCCAAGATTTAGTAGGCACTGGCCTACTAAGAACTGGTCCTTTCCAGTTCCTTCGAGAGCCACTCAAGTCAAACCCAGACATTCCAAAGGCTCCAGGTTTCAGTCACAAGGGACTTTTAGAACAAAACAATGCGGTGCCTCCTCCTCCAAATCTGGAAACAACAAGGCACCTCCCTATGGTAAGCAGTCTCAATGACTTTCCTCTATATTTACCAAGCACTTACCTTTCAGCCGCCCCTTTGGGGGGAAAACTGGCACTTCATGTAAGAAACTGGCAACGTGTAACCCAGGACAAATGGGTTTTAACTATAGTATCCCAGGGATACAGATTTAATTTCCACATGTTGCCAATCCCAAACGGATGGCCAGACCTGCCCCCAAATCAGTGGGCAGAGGGCCAGAAACAAGTACTGTCTCTCATGAACATGGGAGTTATGCAGCCAGTCCCAGAAGAGGAAAAGGGACAAGGTTTCTATTAGACTTTTCCTGGTACCCAGAAAGGACAAATCATGGCATCCAATTTTGGACTCCTCTACTCTGGACATTCCAAAATTCAAGATGCTTGACTCAACAGTTGCTTCCTATGCTAGGCAAAGATGCCTGGTTAAAAGATGCCTGGTTGGTAACTCTAGACTTAAAAGAGGCTTACCTGCATATCCCAATCAGGGAATCTTGCAGAAGATACCTCTGCTTCAAAGCAGGCTATTTGCATTACCAGTTATCTGCACTGCCCTTTGGCTTATCTACTGCGCCCAGGGTCTTCACAAAGTGCCTGGCTCCAGTAATTGCATTTTGCAGGCAAAGAAATATTCAAATATATCCGTACCTGGACGATTGTCTAATTCAGGCAGAAAACAGGGACATTCTTCAAAAACATCTGGCGTTTGTAAAAAGGTTCTAACTTGTCTAGGGTACACCATAAATGAAAAGAAATCACAAATGGTATCCTCTCAAAAAATTACATTCCTGGGTGCAAGCTTGAATACAACTGCCCAGATGGCTTACCTTACGCCAGAAAAGCAAATTCATTTGGTGACTTCAAACAGGTGGCCACAAAAACCCTGCTATCTGCAAGACAAATTCTGCAAGCCTTGGGGTTCATGGCCTTCTTCATTCTTCTAATTCCATATGCAAGACTGCATATGAGGAAACTTCAGTGGCACTTAGAGTTTATGGAGTCAACATTGTCACAGCCTGGAAACAATGATTCCTATCATACCTTGCCTGCAACTAGAGTTCCTCTGGTGGGCAGAAGCCTATCACCAAAACAAAGGACTGCCATTCTCTCCACCCCCTGCCGCCCAAACCCTTACTACAGACACATCAGATTATGCTTGGGGGGGGGGGGTCATCTGGCAGGGAAGTACATTCAGGGCAAGTGGAGCCCCAAATCAAATGCACCTTCATATCAATCAAAAAGAAATGCTAGCTGTACAGAATGCACTGACAGCCTTCATGGACTACCTTCATCCAGGGCAATCCAATGATAAAGACAGACAACACCACAGTTATGTGGTACATAAACAAGCAGGGGGGTACACACTCCTACCCCCTTTGCAGACTAGCCATAGCATTGTGGAACACTACCTTGACCTATCAAATTCAACTACAAGCTCAATTCCTGCCAGGAAAACTGAATACTCTGACAGACGAACTAAGCAGAAATCTCGTGGACCCACACGAATGGAAACTGGAACCACGGATTTTCAACATGTTGACATGCAAATGGGGGAGTCCAGACACAGATCTTTTTGCCTCACCTCAGAACTATCAGTTGGACAAATTCTGCACAAGAACTTGTCACAAAAAAGCCTGGAAAATGGATGATCTATCAGTCTATGCTTTTCTCCCTCTGCCTCTGCTCTCCAAAGTTTTACTAAAAGTCAAACAGGACAAACAAAAAATAATTTTGATTGCTCCAGACTGGCGCCGCCAACACTGGTACCCACTCCTGCGCAATGTGTCACACCTTCCACCGTGGCACCTGCCCCAGACACCTTACTTACTGTCTCAGCAGAACAACCAAATTCTGCACACTCAGCTCCAAACTTTGAATCTTGCAGTGTGGCTAATCACCTAAATTCACCCTTGGCATCCCTCAGCAAACCTGTGATGGATGTCATTTTGGAGGCAAGACTGCCTAGTACTAGAAAATCTTATGCTAACAAATGGAAAAGATTCTGTGTCTGGAATCAATCACAAAGGATAAACACAGTAGTGCCCAATATTCCTCAGATTTTACAATGCTTAACTGAGATGCTTCACAAGGGCCTGTTCTTTTCTTCCATAAAAATCCATGCTTCAGCCATTTCAGCTCATTACAACACAGAACCTCCCCTCTTCTCTCATCCTCTGCTAAAGCAGTATCTCAGAGGGGCCAAAAACTTAAGACCACCCAGGAGAGCTCCAACCCCTGCCTAGGACCTCAATTTTTTATTGGAAAAACTCACTCTCCCTCCTTTCGAGCCATCTGCTACTGCAGACTTAGTTTCTCTCCTGGAAAACAGCTTTCCTTTTAGCAGTCACTTCAGCTAGAAGGATTTCTGAATTACAGGCTCTTATGGCAGTGGTGCCTTTCATTATTTTTCATGCGAACAGGGTGTCTCTCTCAGGACCAACCCATCCTTCATGCCTAAGGTGGTATCCAGTGTGGCTCTTAATCAGACCATTCATTTGCCAACTTTCTTTCCCAATCCACAGAACAAGGGGGGGGAATGGATTCTGCATTCATTTGGATGTACAAAGACAACTTAGAGTTTACTTAAACAGGACAAAATCTCTAAGAAAATCTGAACAACTACTGGTGGCTTTTGCTGCAGGGGCAGAGGGAAAGGCTATTTCAAAGCGGACTATAAGCCATTGTATTAATTTCTGCTATATGCACCATGGTAAAACTATCCCCCAGGGGATCAGATCTCATTCCACCAGGGCTGCATCTACTTCTACAGCCTTTCTCAGAGGTGTTCCTACCAGAGACATTCTAGACGCTGCTACCTGGAGCTCAGTTCATATGTTCACCAAACATTACCATTTACCTTTCTTCTCTAAATCCAGAGCTGGCTTTGCCACTGCTGTCCTGCAGAGCCTTATAGCTGGTCCTAATGCTGTATAAATCCATCCTCCCCAACCATAGCTTTGGGAATTGCCCAAATGTAATGACTGCATCAGTGAAACACGAAGAACATAGTACAGTTGTGTACACTTACCATAAATGTAGATGTTTGAGTGCATTCACTGTTGCAGTCCTGGTTACCCTCCCTCCAACCCCCTGCTTTTCTCTTACTATACCTCTACTTTCCTTTACTATGCTTAAAAGCCTTTTTGGTGTTTTTGCTTTTGTTTGGAGGTATATTTTTGTGTTTTTAATTACTTAAATATTTGGTTACCCATTTAGGGGGCACCTGACATCTGGGGCAAGAAAAACTGATGTAATGGCGTCGACTGCATATTTTATACCCCTGACGACCTGACGTCATGGAAGAAGGGACAGCAACCAACGCAGGACCAAAGACTTTGTTAATCAGGCCGACTGAGGGCAACCTGCCAGCAGATTACCCAAATGTAATGACTGCAACAGTGAATACACTTGAACATCTACATTATTGGTAAGTGTGCACAACTGTACTTTCAGTACAGTGTATGGGAAGGTCTTTGCAGGAGAGAAATGAAAACAGGTTTTTATAATTTCTCCAATACCTCTACAAGGTTGGCAAAATGGAGTGTGTAAATCTATGGCTCTAACCAATTCCAACAGGGAATGTGTCTGAAATCAAGTATAGACATAGATGTCTTTTAAAGCACAGAACCAAGTACCCCTTGAGCACCCCAAAAACAGCGAACTACCTATATGTGGCCATATCAGATTCTTCCAAGCCCTTTTATCCACTAAGAAAAAAAATTATGCCAATTTGTATGTCAAAAGGGTTCATATAATCCACAAAATAAAGACAAAATCAGTTGAAGAGTGCAACAGATATCCTTCATTCCTTACAGATGTAAGGCTGCTTACCACACAACAGTTTAAGGCCTCCAGAAGTCTGAAGGACAAACATCTTGAAGAAAAAGGGGACAAGCCTCCATGGCATTGCTTGCCTTGTCATTTGCTTTGAATATCCATGGCAAAAAACAAAAGACCTGCCCATGCCAAAACAAAAGACCCCCCCCCCCCCATGCCACTCTTAAGAGCTCAGCCCTGCCAACAGAGCATTTTAAATGGCTGAAAAATGAAGCAGGACTTTGTCACCTCCATTAAAAACCTAAACAAGTAAATTTGTCATGCAGAGTTGTGGAAAAATATAGTGACGCCAAAGTATTTATTTATTCTTTTTAAGGCTACACAGCACACCAGATTTCCTGCAGTTCAGTGCATGGATGGCACAAGAGCCATAAGAACAGAGAAGGCACTCAACCCTTCCAATCAAGGAGGTGGTGCATGTGTATAAACACACACAAATTAAATTAAGACTAGCAACGGAATTAGAGAATGGCCCATGCAAGATTAACCAAAACTATACTTATCACCAGCAATTAATCCCAGATGCCAACATTCAGTGCCCCTTAGTACACTATCTAAATATATATTTAGTCATTATGAAAATGAAAGGCAGTTCCAAGTGAAACTGATTTTTTTTATCTTAATATTACTTACCACTTTGGAATTTGGCAACTTGCAGTCACACCACCTTCCATCTATCATGTGCCGCTGGGACATTACTTTCACTTGACTCTCGAACTCTGCAAACTGGACAGAGCCAAATCCCTTTGAGTTGCTACTTTTCGCATCTCTCTTAACCTGCACCATAGTAACTTCCACCCTCATCCTTACTGTACAAACACTCTTCACTCCACCCACTTAGCTATCATCCCATCAGACTTTTCTGAAACTTTCACATCTACCAATTACTATTATAAAAATAACAATTCCCACTTATCACCTGTCCCAAACCACACACTCCCTGCTTTGTCCTGCAGACACTCAAGCTACCAAACCTTCTAAACTCAGATAGCTATATCGACAGAATATTAGTTGTTCACACAACATTAATCTATGTTCAAACTTCCATCTATAATTCCCTATCCTACCATGATTGAAGGGGCATTTGGACTACATTTTATATCCAGGGAAGTGCATTTAAATTGCATATAAAATACTTATCATTTAAATCAGTTTTGTGTGCTGTGTTTGTTTTTTATCTGAAGTTAAAATTAATTTAAGACATTTTATAATCTACAGTGCTTTTCAAGTGGTTTCTGCAATGCCTAGGTGGGCTTTCTTTTTCTGCATTTTGACTCGCTTTATCTTCTGAATCTGGAGCCACAGCTATACATGGGTTTATATCATGAAGTTGAACGATAAAAAGTGCAAATGCCATTTTATCGAACACAATTTCAAAAGCACTGAATGCCGAACCCAGGGAACAGCGATCCTTTCATAGGCAGTTTTATCTGAGGTGAGAGAATACCAGATGTTCACGCTGATGGAGATGGCGCTGAGGACAGTTATGAAATGCATCAAAACTGACATCTGCATTAAGCCAAGTGTCTTGGTTTAGTAAAGGAAAATAAAAGCAATAACCATTCACAACTTGGCCTTATGCACAGGGCTGGCTTTACGCTTGGAGTGGTTTATGGCCATGTCTGCTACTAAGCATGTTTCAAAATCCATTGACACCCTTGTGGCTTGTGGGTCACCAAACTGTCAAAACTCTGAATGATTGGATGTTGTGCAATTCATTTTATGACTTGTCTTTCGAGAGATGACTTCTTAAACTGAGCAAATGAAAGAGGTCAATTAACTTCATACAGAAAGCTTCCACCAAGGAGTTATAGCTATTCAACCCTCACAAAGCATTCATAGTCACTTCTGTGTACAATTCAATCATCTATTTTTGATGAAGATTGCTACATAATGCATTTTACCTTGGCTCCACACAAACAGCTGCATTACATTTAAAAAAATTGCATGTTGCTTCACAAAAATGACACTAGTCCTGCAAAGCTAAATAATGAGAGACGGCAGATGGCTAGAAAATCTCAGCAAATATACTAGTTTTATTGTGCACATCAGTTGTCAAGTTATAGTTCATCTTGCTTCACACAAGTGTACATTAGTCTTGCAAAGCCAAATACTGACTGTTTAAACTGAGGACATAAGAGGGTCTGTTTTCATCCAGAGAGCTGCAACCCTAAGCCAACAGTTGTAGCCACTTCTGTGTACACATCATCCGATTGTGATAAAATAGGATGGACATGTAATGCTTTTTACCTTTGCTCCACACAGATAATTGTTGTAGGTTGAAGTACAAGTTGCTTTTGCACAAATTGTGCAAAGTCACAACAATGAGGAAACTTAAAGTTTGATTAAAAAAATTTATTTTAATATTTTATATTGGTCAGTTTTTGCAGTAATGCATGTGGGAATTTTGCTTGTATTGAAATTCCCAAGAAAAAGAAACCGAGACTTCATCATATAACTGATTAGATTGTGGTTGTTTGTAAGGCTGATGTGGTTTCCTTGCCTATGAGTGTTCTGCAGGCAGTTAAATTTGATCGTGGTGTTCCCTTCCATGGCTCTAGTGCCAGTTTGACTAGAGACCTTTCTTTTCACTCAGAGAATGATGGGGAATCTGATGTGGGCAATGGCGATTTTCCTCGTTTACACTGAGTACAGTCACTCTTTTTATTCATTAGAGGGCGAATCTGAACTTGTCCAAACAAATGTTTAGATGTTCTTCGTGTTTCACTATTGCAGTCATTACATTTGGGTAATCTGCTTGCAAGTTGCCCTCAGTCAGCCTGATTAACAAAGTCTTGGGTCCTGCATTAGTTGCTGTCCCTTCTTCCAGGAGTCAGGTCGTCAGGGGTATAAAACATGCAGCCGATGCCATTACATCAGTCTTTCTTGTCGTGTGGTGCCCGAAGCAGAAGCATTTCGCAAGTGCCGGTCGGCCGACTCCTGAAATTTTCGTTTTCGAGTTTCAGAACCGAAGTTTTCAACTTAAAGCTAGTACCCATTGCGGAAACTTTCTTGCTCCTTACCGATGTCAGTAAAAGTTAATAATTGCATTACTTGTGGAAAGCAAATACCTCACAAAGATTTTCATTCGTACTGTATTCCTTGCCTAGGCCCTGACTATGATGTACCTTGCTGTCGGTTTTGTGCTTTAATCAGCGCAATATCCATTGGCGGTATATTTTTGACTCTAAATATTTTGGTTCTCGGTTTAATTATCCAGAAATGTCGGTTAGCCATCCGACTACCGGGATTCCGAAAAAACGCAAAGATAAAGGCAGAGACAGGCCGCCGAGGTCCAAAACCGTCGATGACGCATCTCCTAAGCCAGTCACCCGTTCGCTGGTACTCAGTGACGTGCTCTTGCAGCCTCTGATACCCGCTACTTCTGATTCGCAGGCCTCTACTGAGACCCATTCGGAGTCGGGTATGTTGCGAGATACTTCAGCTATGGAACCCGTGGATGTCTCTACCTTGGATGGGTCCGGAGCCGCTGTGCAGGCACCGGCTTCTGAGGGTGTATTCAGGCCTACTGACTTGCATATTAAATCGACGCCTCCTTCATTACTAAGGCCTAAATCTTGATCCATGTCTAAAAAAACGATGCACAGGCCACATGCTCAGGCCCCTATGCCTAAAAAACAAATGATAAAAATGGCCGAAGATCTAATAACTCTAATCTGGGGGTAGTCAACCCCCCCCCCCCCCCCAGAGACCTAGGGCTGAGCTTGATTATGAATCTTTTGATCAGGATTCTGTTTCTTCTGACTCTTCTGATGACTTGGATTTTTCTGTACCTACTTATGAGGATTCTGATGCAGAGGATTCTATTCCCTCTGCTTCCCCTCTTGAGGATTTTTTATTTTTTTTGGGGAAACCTTGCATACTTTGAGGGAGCATTTTCACTGGGAAAGCCAGGAATTTTCTGATTCAAAAAAGAGGCTTGGGGATTTCCTCCTTCTACCTCAGCATAGGCCTTTGGCTATACCTCCTGTACTAGACATTGTTGATGATGTTTTCTCGGAATCCAGTTTGGTCCCGGATTCCCTGCCTCCTGCTCCTAGTAAACCTGACAGATATATTACAGGGTTTCTGAGTCCCACAAGTTCCTTTTCAAAAATCCTGTTGCAGATCTAGAGACTATTTGTCAGGGGCCCAAGGGTGTTAAGGCTTCTACTGCCAAAAATCCTACCCCTTCTGATAGAGACTCCAGTGCGCTGGATAGATGGGGTAAAAAGGTTTATACTTCAACAACCTTGTCAATCAGAGCTTTAAACTGCCAATTTCATATGCTAAAATATTAGCAACATGTCATTGGACTGCTTAAACAGAAAATGATGTTGATTCCTGACTGTGTGGAAAATAAAGATTTACAGGACTTAATGCATTCTGCTGAACAAGTTGGAAAACATACTTTGCAATGTGATGTGGTTTTGATTCTTTAGAGGCCTGTTGCAGCACTGCTGTTACTGGGTCTGTGCTTAGAAGGCATGCTTGACTTAATTTTGCCTGATCATGTTAAAGCTAAATTGTTGGATGCTTCTTTAAATCAGGACCGCCTGTTTGGCAACAATGCTGAAGAAGTTCTTAAAAAGATGGAAGATAAAGCTAAATCTATGCAAACTGTTAAAGATTTTTTACAAGTGCAGCTTCCTAGATTTAGTAGGCACCGGCCTACTAAGAATTGGTCATTTCCAGTCCCTTCCAGGTCTTCTCAAGCTAAACCCAGACACAGCAAAAACCCCAGGTTTCAGTCCAAGGGGACTTTCAGAACTAAGCAGTGGGGGGTCTCCACTTCCAAATCTGGGTATAACAAGACTCCCCGCTATGGTAAACGGTCTCAATGACTTCCTTTTAAAATTTCCAGGCACTTATTTTCTGACCGCCCCTTTGGGGGGAATGATTGCTTTTCATGCAAAGAACTGGTAACTCAACCCAGGACAAATGGGTTTTAAATATAGTGTACCGGGGATACAGATTTCATTTCCACATGTCAACACCAAATGGGTGGCCGAACCTGCCCCCAAATCAGTGGGCAGAGGCTGAAAAACAAGTACTTTCTCTCTTAAGTATGGGGTCTATTCAACTGGTACCAGAAGAGGAAAAGGGACAAGGTTTCTACTAGAGTCTTTTCCTGGTACCCAGAAAAGACCAATCATGGCGTCCAATCCTGGACCTGTCTACTCTAAACACCTTTCTGGAGATTCCAAAATTCAAGATGCTGACTCTTCAATTATTTCCTATGCTAGGCAAAGATGCCTGGTTGGCAACACTAGATTTAAAAGAAGCATACCTGCACATACCAATCAGGGAATCTTGCAGACGATACCTACGCTTCAAAGCAGGCTACATGCATTATCAGTTCTCTGCACTGCCCTTTGGCTTGTCTACTGCACCCAGGGTATTCACAAAGTGCCTGGCTCCAGTTATTGCATTTTGCAGGCAAAAAAGTATTCAAATAAACCCATACCTGGACAATTGTCTAATTCAGGCAGAAAGCCAGGGCATACTTTTGAATCATCTGGAGTTTGTAAAAAGGGTTCTAACTTGTCTGGGGTACACCATAAATGAAAAGAAATCACAGCTGGTACCCTGTCAACTAATTACATTCCTGGGAGCAAGCTTGAATACAACTTCCCAGATGGCTTACCTCACGCCAGAAGATCAAATTCATTTGATAACTTATTTCAAACAAGTGGCCACAAAAACCCCGCTATCTGCAAGGCAAATACTGCAAGCCTTGGGGTTCGTGGCCTCCTGCATTCTTCTAATTCCATATGCAAGACTGCATATGAGGAAACTACAGTGGTATCTAAAAAGCCTATGGAGTCAACATTCTCACAGCCTAGAAACAATGATTCCTATCATACCTTGCCTACGCCTAGAGTTCCTCTGGTGGGCAGAGGCCTGCCACACAAAACAAGGGACTACCATTCACACTACCCCCTGCCGCCCAAACCCTAACAGATGCATCAGACTATGAATGGGGGGGGCTCACCTGGCAAGGAAGTACATTCAGGGCAAATGGAACCCAAGTCAAGTGCACCTACATATCAATCAAAAAGAAATGTTAGCTGTACAGAATGCTCTGACAGCCTTCAAGAACTACATTCTTCCAGGACAACTAATGGTAAAGACGGACAACACCATGTTATGTTATGTGGTACATAAGCAGGGGGGTACACTTTCCTACCCCCTCTGCAGACTAGCCATGGCATTGTGGAACACAGCCTTGAGCTACCAAGTGGAACTACAAGCTCAATTTCTGCCAGGAAAATTAAATACACTGGCAGATGGACTAAGCAGAAACCTCATGGACCCACACGAAGTGGAAACTGGAACCAAGGATTTTCAACATGTTGACAAGCGATTGGGGGAGCCCAGACATAGATCTATTTGCCTCCCCCCAGAAGTACCAATTGGACAAGTTTTGCACAAGGACTCCTCACAAGCCTGGAAAGTGGATTCTCTGACCTTCAGTTGGAAAAACCTATCAGTCTACGCCTTACCCCCGCTGCCTCTGCTCTCCAGAGTTCTACTAAAAGTCAAACCGGACAAACCAAGGATGATTTTGATTGCTCCAGACTGGCTGCGCCAACACTGGTGTACCCCCTCCTGAGCAGTGTGTCGCAGTTATCTCCATGGCACCTGCCTCAGACCTCCCTCCCTGCTGTCTCAGCAGGCGAAATAGATTCTGCACCCTCAGCTTCCAACATTGAACCTTGCAGCCTGGCTAATTACTTAAACTCACCCTTATCATCCCTCAGCAAACCTGTGACGGATATCATCTTAGAGGCAAGGAGGCCTAGTACTAGAAAATTTTATGCGATGAGCACAGCAGCGCTCAATTTACCTCAGATTTTGCAATACTTAACTGAGATGCTTCACAAGGGCCTGTCTTTTTCCTCCATTAAAATCCACGCCTCAGCCATTTCAGCTCATTATAACACAGAACCTCCCCTCTTCTCTCATCCTCTGCTCAAGCAGTACCTCAGAGGGGCCAAAATTTTGAGACCACCCAGGAGAGCTCCAACCCCTGCCTGGGACCTTAACTTTGTATTGGAGAAACTCACTCTACCTCCTTTCGAGCCAGCTGCTACTGCAGACTTAAAATGTCTGTCTTGGAAAACAGCTTTCCTTTCAGCAATCACTTCAGCTAGAAGGATATCTGAATTACAGGCCCTTATGGTAGTGGAGCCTTTCATCATCTTTCATGCGGAGAGGGTTGTCACTCGGGACCAATCCATCCTTATGCCCAAGGTGGTATCCAGTGTGGCTCTTAATCAGTCCATTCATTTGCCAACCTTCTTTCCCAATCTACAGAACAAAGGGGAACGGATTCTACATTCCTTGGATGTGCACAGACAACTTAGATTATACTTGGACAGGACTAAACCTCAAAGAAAATCTGAACAACTGCTGGTAGCATTTGCTGCAGGGGCAGAGAGGAAGGCCATTTCAGAACAAACCATTTCTAAATGGATAAGCCATTGCATTCATTTCTGCTATAAGCACCATGGAAAACCTATCCCCCCAGGGGATCAGATCTCACTCCACCAGGGCTGCATCTACTTCTGTGGCTTTTCTCAGAGGTGTTCCTACCAGAGACATCCTAGAAGCTGCTACCTGGAGTTCTGTACATACTTTCACCAAGCATTATCATTTGCCAATTTTTTCTAAATCCAGAGCTGGCTTTGCCACTGCTGCCTTGCAGGGCCTTATAGCTGGCTCTAATGCTATATAAACTCCTCCTCCCAAACCATAGCTTTGGGAATCTACCCAAATGTAATGACCGCAACAGTGAAACACGAAGAACATAGTACAGTTGTGCACACTTACCATAAATGTAGATGTTCGAGTGTATTCAGTGTTGCAGTCCTGGTTACTCTCCCTCCAGCCCCCTAACTTTTTTTGGCTATGCCTCTGCTTTCCTTTACTATGCTTAAAATCCTTTTTGCTGTATTTGCTTTTTGTTGGAGGTATACCTTTGTGTTTTTATGTTTATTTGCTCTCCTTTAGGGGGCACCTGACATCTGGGGCAAGAAAAACTGATGTAATGGCGTCGGCTGCATGTTTTATACCCCTGACGACCTGACGTCATGGAAGAAGGGACAGCAACCGACGCAGGACCCAATACTTTGTTAATCACCCTGACTGAGGGCAACCTGCAAGCAGATTGCCCAAATGTAATGACTGCAACCGTGAATACACTGTAACATCTACATTTATGGCAAGTGTACACAGCTGTACTTTCTCTTCTGTTTGCAAGATTTAGTGACTTTTTTGCTTGGGAGCAGTCAGGAACTGTATTGCAGCAAGACAGAACATATGACCTTATAGAGGATGAGATCCCCAGTTGTGTGGCTGTGTGGCTACCCCCCCCCCTCCCCATTTACTGGTCTTGAAAAAAAGGTTTATGAAGCTACCTGCAGGTTGCCAGTATCTGTTTCAACAGTCACTTAAAAGGCTCAGAAAAATATAGGATCTCTTCTGATGTGACCGGTCTCCTTTCTCATCTGCCTGCTAACCCAGCTGTGGTCTCCAATTTACCTGCTCAAATAAAACGTTCTTGCTAAATCTAATCCAATGCCCCTGATAAAGAGGGAAAATTGTTATTAGAGACCCCCTTTTGCCCCGAAGAGCTTTCTAATAATCTAGCCTTTTTATATTGTAAAATTGTCAAGGCTATATGGGAAAAATTATTTTACAGTGTACTTAGTTTGGTTTATTTTGTTGCATCCTTACATGCAGAGCAAATGTCTTGCATGAATGGAATTGTTTCTAATTTGACTGTGGTTTCAAAGTGTGCTTGGATGTGCAGATTCAGTCTCTAGAAACGTTTGTTGTATTAAGACAATATGCTTGGTTATGTAATTGGATCTGATTTAAAAGCTGAAATTTTGAGTGCACCTTTAAGTTCTGAAATGATGTTGAGCCTTCTCTTGGACAGATTCTCAAACTGGGATGTGAGGCAAATCAATGCAGGTGCTATCTAGGATATTTAAAGTACCCATGCTCTCCCCATACATGGTGTTTTCCTTCAAGGGGCAGAACAAACAAAAATCCCAGTCAGACAAAAGTCAGGGATGCAAAATTAAATGGCACGGAGGATAATTCTTCAAAACCAGACTAGAGAGGTTCCTTTTCAAAAAAGCCATCCCTTTGCAAGGGGTTGATCTGTGCAAAGTCACAGGGCAGCCCCCCCCCCCCCCGTTCTTCCTTCTCTTCCTGCTTCTCCCAGGCTCTCTCAGTCCTGCAGCCCGGCCCCAAATAGTCTCAGACAATGAGTTCAGACAGGTTTTCTATCTACTGCCTCTGAATTACTTTCTCCCTTCAGAGGAGATGTTCATCGTGTTACACTGCTGCAGTCATCACACTTATCCTGCCATCAGGCGGTTCCCCAGTCGGCCTGAGTTCCAAAGTCTTGGTCCGGCGTCGGTTGCTGTCGTCTCCTCCCTGACGTCAGTGCGACAGGGGTATACAAGATGCAGCCGACACCATTCTTTCTTGCCGCACAGTGCCCGAAACAAAAGCAGTTTGCAGGTGCCGGTCGGCCGTCTCCTGAGATTTTCATTCCGAATCCAGAACCGAAGTCTTCTACAAAGCTAAGTACCCCGTTGGGGAAACTTTTTCTTGCCTCGGACCGATGTCAGTAAAAGTTAACTGTATTTCTTGTGGGAAGCAAATACCTCATAAGGATTTCCATTCCTATTGTATCCCATGCCTAGGCCCTGACCACGACGTCACTGGTTGTCGGTTTTGTGCTAGGTTTAACAAGCGCACTATTAAACATCGGTTTGATTTTGCCCGAAATTATTTTGGTAGAAAATTCAATTATACCATGCCGTCGGAACTTCCAACGACCGGAATACACAAAAAGCTCCGACAAGGATAGGCTTCCGAGGCCCAACACTGACGATGAAGCCTCTTCTAGGCCATTCGCCGGTTCTCCGGTTTTCAGCGAGGTGCCTTTGCAGCCCCTGACGACCGCTTCTGTAGAACCACAAGCCGCCTCTGACTCCCACGTGGAGACGGCTGGGCTTTCGGACGCGCAAGTTCTTCAGTCTACTGAGACTAACCTTTCAGAGGGATCCGGAGTAGCTGAGCAACCCACAGCTACAGAGGGGGTCTTCAGACCTACTCAGTTAAGCATTAAACCCTCAGCTAAGTTTAAGCCTCCTTTAAAGTCAAAGAAACAAATACAGCATTCTCCAGGATAGGCCTCCATGCCTAAGAAACAAATGCTTAAAATTGCCGAAGACCTAATCACTCTGATCAGGGGGTCCCATCCCCCTTCTGATAAAAGTCCTAGACAGGATGCAGATTATGACTCATCCGACCAGGTGTCCATCTCTTCTGATTCATCCTCAGACCTAGGTTACTCTTTACCCCCTTATGAGGATTCTGATGCTGAGGAATCAATTCCATCAGCCTTACCGCCTGAGGACTACTCCTTTGGGGAAACCCTACATGAGGGAGCATTTCCATTGGGAAGGCCAGGATTACTCAGAATCCAAGAAAAGGCTCCGAGACTTCCTTTTATTACCTCAACACAGACCCCTTGCTATTCTACTAGGGTTAGATATTGTGGAAGATGTGTACACTGAATCCAGCTTAAATCCTGATTCCTTACCTCCAGCCCCTGTTAAACCTGACAGATACTACAGAGTCCCTGACTCGCATAAATTTCTGTATAAAAGCCCTGTAGCTGACCCTGAAACTATTTCTCAGGGACCCAAAGGAGTTAAGGCCTCATCAGCCAAGAATCCAGTTCCCTCTGACAGAGATGACAGATTCCAGAGCATTAGACAGATGGGGAAAGAAAGTATATATGTCTGCAACTTTAGCAATGAGAGCCTTAAATTGCCAGTTTCACATGCTAACATATCAGTAATTTTTACTCTCTCAGATCCTCCTAATTTTACAGAAATGCAGGATTTATTGCATGCAGCTGAACAAGTGGGAAAGCATACTTTGCAATGTGGTTTTGATTCTCTAGAGGCCTCCTGCAGAGCAGCAGTTACAGGCTCTGTCATTAGAAGACATGCTTGGTTAAAAGAACACGTTACCAGATCATGTTAGCAAAATTATTGGATGCACCTTTGCAGCAGGATGTGTTGTTTGGAGTTAAGGCAGAAGAGGTATTAAAGAAAATGGAGGATAAGGCAAAATCTATGCAAACGGTGAAGGATTTCTTACAGGTTCAGCCTCCTAGATTTAGCAGAAATTGGCCAACTAAGAATTGGTCTTATCCAATTACAGACGGACCTCAAAGGGGAAGATACAGACATCCAAGAGGTAGAGGTCACACACAAGGTCTTTACACGCCTCGACAATGGGTTACATCAGGCCAGAAAGAAGGGGAAGACAGACCCCAACCATATAAAAAGCAGCTCCAATGACTTCCCACTACAGCTGCCAAACAAATCCTTCTTGGCAACCCCTTGGGAGGAAAACTGTCACTCTTCTACCACAATTGGCAAATGATCACCAAAGACAAATGGGTTCTCAACATTGTATTTCAAGGTTACAGGTTCCACTTTCACAATCTGCCAAGGTTAAAAGGAATGCCAAATCTGCCACCAAATCAATGGGCAGAGGCTCAAAAACAAATCACAGCACTCCTGGATATGAGAGCTATTCAAAACGTACCATCACAGGAGCAAAAGACTCTTTCTGGTACCCAGAAAAGACAAAGCCTGGAGGCCCATTCTGGATCTTTCATCTCTAAACACTTACCTGGATGTTCCGAAATTCAAAATGTTGACATTACAGCAGCTTCTTCCCATGCTGGGCAAGAAAGCTTGACTTGTGACTTTGGACCTCAAAGAGGCATACCTGCATGTCCCTATCAGACAAAATTGCAGAAGATACCTCAGATTCATAGCAGGTTCAATGCACTACCAATTCTCTGCACTGCCCTTTGGCTTATCTACTGCACCTAGGGTCTTCACAAAGTGCCTGGCACCAGTAATTGCATTTTGCAGACAGAAAGGAATTCAAATTTAACCCGTACCTGGACGACTGCCTGATTAAAGCAGAGAGCAAAGATATTCTTCTAAAGCATCTGGCGTTTGTAAAACAGTTAAGTTGCCTGGGGTACACAGTAAACGAAAAGAAATCAAAACTAGTGCTGTCACAAGAGATTATATTCTTGGGTGCCAGCTTGAACACAACGGCCCAGATGGCTTATCTCACGCCAGACAAACAAGGACAACTGACTCAATATTTTCAGTTGATGGCAACAAAGACCTAACTCCCTGCAAGAAAAATTCTGCAGTCCTTTGGTTACATAGCATCCTGCAAACTAATTCCATATGCCAGACTGCATATGAGGAAACTACAATGGTACCTAAAGAATGTATGGTCTCAACACTGTCAAAGTTTGGAAACAGTTATACCACTAATCCCTTGCCTTCAACAGGAGTTTCAGTGGTGGGCTCAAGCTTGTCACCTCAACAAGGGACAGCCTTTCACACAACCCACAGCCAGGCAAACACTGACAACAGATGCATTCCCAGTGCCTTGGGAGCACACATAGCAGGCAAATGTATTCAGGACATGTGGCCCGCAGAACAAAGGCATCTTCACATCAATCAAAAAGAGATGCTAGCTGTATAAAATGTGCTTATAGCTTTCAAGGACCTGCTACATCCAGGACAACTACTACTAAAGGCAGACAACACCACAGTTAAGTGGTACATAAACAAGCAAGGGGGCACTTGCTCCTACCCCCTATGCAGACAAGCTATGACCCTGTGGAACACAGCTATAAACCTTCAAGTTCATCTGCAAGCACAATTCCTGCCAGGAGAGAAAAACATACGGGCAGACGACTTGAGCCGAAACATCATGGATCCCCATGAATGGGAGTTTGAATCCACAAATATTCAGAATGATAACACAGAAATGGTGGAGCCCGGACATAGATCTGTTTGCATCCCCAATAAACTGCCAGCTACAAAAATTCTGGACAATGCGTTACCATCCACAAGCATGGAAAGTGGATGCCCTCTCATTCAGCTGGGACAACCTACAAGTATACGCTTTCCCACCGCTACCTCTCCTGCCAAAGGTACTCATAAAAGCCAGGCAGGAAGAGCGATAGATGATCCTGATTGCACCAGACTGGCCACGTCAGCACTGGTACCCAATCTTAAGGAGCTTAGCACAAGAACCACCCTGGATTTTGCCTCAAATCCCACATCTGCTGACTCAGCACAACAAACAAATACTACGTAGCCAGCTAAAGACCTTAAACCTAGCTGCATGGAAGATTCCTTAGTAAAGCAAGCAATGCCTCTCTCCAAAGCTGTTATGGATGTCATTCTAGAGGCCAGAAGGCCTAGTACCAGGAAAGCCTATTCGGATAAATGGAAGAGATTCTGTGCCTGGAACCAAGCTCACAGCCTTGACCCTCTTGTCCCAAACATTCCTCAGATACTACAATACTTAACTGAGATGCTGGACAAAGGACTCTCCTTCTCATCCATCAAGATCCACACCTCTGCCGTCTCTGCTCATTACAACACGGATCCACCAATTTTCTCTAATCCTCTGTTAAAACAGTACCTCAGAGGGGCAAAAAACATAAGACTGCCCCGTAGAGCACCTACTCCAACTTGGGACCTCAACTTTGTTTTGGAGAAGCTAACTTTACCTCCTTTTAAGCCAGCCAACACAGCAGAATTAAAATATATCCCTTGGAAAACTGCTCTGCTCCTGGCAATAACATCAGCACGAAGAGTTTCAGAATTACAGGCACTAATGGCAGTGGAACCTCTCCTCATTTTCCACCAGGACAGGGTGTCTTTAAGAACTAACCCTACTTTTATGCCAAAGGTGGTATCCAGTGTGGCTCTAAACCAAACTATTCACCTGCCAACTTTTTATCCTAAACCACAGAATAAAGGGGAGAGACTACTGCACTCTTTGGACATTCACAGGCAGTTACGCTTCTACTTGGACAAAACCAAAGCTTTCAGAAAATCTGAGCAATTATTGGTAGCATATGCTGCAGAAGCACAGGGAAAAGCCATTTCAAAATGGCTAGGACATTGTATACGTTTCTGCTACACATACCAGGGAAAACCTGTACCTAGCAGCATTAGATCTCACTCCACCAGGGGGGCAATAGCCACTTCAACTGTCTACCTCAGGGGAGTACCTACCAAGGATATTTTGGAAGCAGCAACTTGGAGTTCTGTACATACCTTCACCAAGCATTACCATCTGCCTCTATATTCTAAATCCAGAGCTGGCTTCGCCACTGCAGTGCTGCAGGGCCTTATAGCCACCCCTAATGCCTTATAGAACCAGCCACCCTTCCTTAGCTTTGGGATTCTACCCAAGTGTAATGACTGCAGCAGTGTAACACGATGAACATAGTACAGTTTTGTACCTACCATAAATGTAGATGTTCGAGTGTATACACTGCTGCAGTCCAGGTTACCCTCCCTCCTTCCCCTCTTACTGGCTGGTATGTACCTATGTCTTCTACCCTTACTACCTACGGGGAGTATTTGCTGGTAACTGTAAGTTGTTTTTTGCTTTTATTCTGTATGTTTTATTAGCAATTGGAATTGCCTACCTATTTAGAGACTCCTGACATCTGGGGCAAGAAAAACTGAAGAAAATGGCGTCGGCTGCATCTTATATACCCCTGTCACACTGACGTCAGGGAGGAGGCGACAGCAACCGACGCCGGACCAAGACTTTGGAACTCAGGCCGACTGGGGAACCGCCTGACGGCAGGATAACCCAAGTGTAATGACTGCAGCAGTGTATACACTCTAACATCTACATTTATGGTAGGTACAAAACTGTACTTTCACCCACACCCACCAGAGAGAGCGGTTTCCTCCAGTACTCTCTAACATGATAGAAGCAAAGATCATAAAACCAGAGCCTGCGATGCACAAAAGCAGAGGATTGTACTTCAGAATCTTTTTGGTACCAAAAAAGGAGCAGTCCTGGAGACCCGTCCTAAATTCGTCCTTTCTAAACTTCTTTGTGAAAGTCTAGAAATTAAAAATTCTCACCTTAAATAGTTGTTCCTCGTGTTGCTTCCAGAAAACTGTTAATGGTGACTAGATCTTGATGATGCTTATCATGTTACTATTGCTCACAGTTTTAGGATGTCTTTAGGTGTGGCTGTGTCTGGCTTATATTGTCAATTTTCTGCATTACTGTGGGTTGTCTGTGTGTGGAGTTTGTCTTCAGTGGTTACCTACTGAAGAACCTTAGTCATCCACAGTTTTTCTTACTTGGATGACTTGCTGATCTGTGCAGATGTGTCCAGGTGCTTGGAGTTGTTAGAAAAAGTTGCATCCCTCATTTCTCTCCTGGGCTTCACACTGAGCCTTCCGAAGTCCTCCTTCACACCCTCTTAATAAATTGTTTTACTGTTGTTGGATAGATGACAGTAAAAAGGATGGCTTCCTGCCAGACTTATCAGGGCATTTTCTTCAATTTCACTCTTCTAGACATGGCCTCAGCAAGAGAGTTCTTCAGAATTCTAGGCCTCCATGACATTGGTGAACCTCATGATAACACTAACCAGACTACTTTAGAAAAATTCAAAGGCACTTGAGAATTGTTGAATCTAATGTCTTTTATCTGATTTCCATGTACAGTTACTGGATTCTGTGAAAAGGAACTACAGCAGATCGACTTTCTCTGAATCCAGGACTCTCTCTCCAGACCAAAGTCCAATCTGTATAGATGGACTCTTCAGATTTTGCATGGGGGAATATTGTCCATGAGAGTTAAAGGCTTGTGAGTCCTTGGCACATGCCAATACACCTTTTTTAAACTTAAAAGATGTTGGCAATGATTCATGCCTTAAAGGTTCCTCACCGCTTGTGGGCTGAGTTCTCTTTTTTAGTGGTCGCAGACAACACTACTGTGATGGGGTAACTGAGCGAGAAGAGGGATACAAGGTCATACCCTCTTTGCCAGTTGGCAATGATGTCCTGGGAGCTGTTTCTATACCATTCTCTGACTCTTCTGTTTTGTGTATTCAGTCAGAGCAAAACAGCGTGGCTGATGAACTAAGCAAATCTTGGACAGGCCCTCAAGTGGGAGCTCCATGTACAGGTCCTTCAGGACTTGATCCCCATGTAGACCTGTTAGCCTCTCTTCAAAACAGCTGAAAAAGAAATTCTGTTCAAGACATCTTTGCAGTCATGCTTGGAAGATGCACATAATCATTCCCATGGTAGAGTGTGTTCCTGTTTATATTTCCACCCTTTCCAATAATTCCCAAGGTACTTCTAAAGATTTAGAAAGAATTACAAAGAGTATTGTGGTAACCTATTTTTGGCTCAGGCAAAGTTGGTTCCTACTTTTTAATGGAACTGGCCAAGGCAATTACCACAAGGTTTCTCACAGACTGGATCTGCTCACACAGCATCAGTGGCGAGTGGTGCATCCCAAATAGCTACTGCAACTGACAGCCTGTATGCTTCTGTTTAGATACCTTGTACTTGCTTGATGTTCATCGTGTTTCACTGTTGCAGTCATTACTCTTGGGTTATCATGCTGGCAGGCTACCCGCAGTCTGCCAGAATTCCAAAGTTTAGGTCCGGCGTCGGTTGCTGTCGCCTCTTCCCTGACGTCAGTGCGCCAGGGGTATAAAAGATGCAGCTGATGCCATTTTCTCCAGTCTTTCTTAACGCTTGGTGCCCGAAGCAAAAGCAGTTCGCAAGTGCCGGTCGGCCGACTCCTGAGATTTTCACAGACTAATTTCAGATTCGAAGTCTTCATTAAAGCTAAGTACTCCGTTGGGGAAACTTTTTTTCTTGCTCCAGACTGATGTCAGAAAAAGTTAATTGTATTTCTTGTGGGAAGCAAATACCTCATAAGGATTTTCATTCTTACTGTATTCCTTGCCTAGGCCTTGATCATAACGTTACTAGCTGTCAGTTTTGTGATAGATTCAACCAACGCACTATTAAGCATCGGTTTGATTTTGCTTTTCATTACTTTGGCCGAAAATTCAATTATATAATGCCGTCGGAACAGCCGACGACCGGAGTTTCTAAAAAACGCAAGGAAAAAGAGAAGGACAGGCATCCGCGATCCAGAACCGACGACGAGGCTTCCGCTAAGCCAGTCGCCGGTTCTCAGTGAGGCGCTTTTGCAGCCCCTGACGCCCACTACCTCAGAGCCACAGGCCGCTGACTACTCCCACGTGGAACCAGCTAGGCCTCTGGATACTCAAGGTATTGGACACTCTGAAATCATTCCCTCAGATGGGTCCGGAGTCTCTGAGCAGGCATCGGCTTCTGAGGGTGTTTTCAGACCTACACAGCTATATGTAAAGCTTACTTCAGCTTCTAAAAGCAAAGACTAAAGCAGCTTTAAAGACAAAGAAACAAGTACAGCATTCTCCAGGACAAACTTCCATGCCTAAGAAACAGATGCTCAAAATGGCTGAAGACCTTATTACCTTGATCAGGGGTTCCCATCCCCCTCCGGATAAGAGGCCTAGGCAAGAGACAGACTATGACTCTTCAGATCAGGTTTCCATTTCCTCTGAATCCTCTTCTGTACAGGAATACTCTCTTCCTCCCTATGAGGATTCTGATGCTGAAGAATCCATTCCTTCAGCCTCTCCTCCTAAGGATTATTCTTTTGGGGGAACCCTGCATACCATGAGAGAGCACTTCCACTGGGAGAGCCAAGATTACTCAGAATCAAAGAAAAGGCTTAAGAGATTTACTTTTACTTCCTCAGCACAGGCCTCTTGCTATTCCCCCTGTGCTAGACATTGTAGAAGATGTATTTTCAGAGTCCGGCCTATCTCCAGACTCCTTACCTCCAGCTCCTGTTAAACCAGACAGATACTACAGGGTTCCAGATTCACATAAATTTCTTTATAAAAACCCTGCTGCTGACCCAGAAACCTTCTCAGGGTCCGAAAGGGGTTAAGGCCGCTACTGTAAAAAAACTATCCCTTCTGACAGGGATTCAAGGGCACTAGACAGATGGGGGCAAAAAGGTTTACACTTCTGCTACTTTGGCTGTGAGGGCTCTAAATTGTCAATGTCATATGATTAAATATCAGCAATACTTAATGCCACTTTTAAAAAAGAAAATGTTGGACAATTCTGATTGTACAGAAAATAAGGAAATGCAGGATTTATTGCATGCAACTGAACAAGTGGGAAAGCATACTTTGCAATGTGGTTTTGATTCTCTGGAGGCCTCCTGCAGGGCCGCAGTTACGTGTTCTGTCATTAGGAGGCATGCTTGGTTAAAGGAACAAAATCTGCCTGATCATGTTAAAGCAAAATTATTAGATGCTCCATTACAGCATGATACTTTATTTGGTGTTAAAGCAGAGGAGGTTTTGAAGAAAATGGAGGACAAAGCGAAATCTATGCAAACAGTAAAGGACTTTTCACAGATTCAGCCACCAAGATTTAGCAGGAACTGGCCTACAAAGAATTGGTCCTTTTCAGTGTCGAACAGGCCACAAAGAGGCAGATATAGATGTCCCAGAGGCAGATCCCAGCCCCAGGGCTCATGCAAGCCTAAACAGTGGGGCACTTCTACCTCCAAAAGTGGAGAAGACAAAGCACAGCCATACAGGAAACAGTCCCAATGACTTGCCTCTGCCAGCACCAAGCACTTATCTTCTTGCAGACCCCTTAGGGGGGAAAACTAGCACTTTTCTTTCAAAATTGGCAAATGATCACCCAGGACAAATGGGTATTGAATATAGTGTCCCAGGGCTACAGGTTCCACTTTCACACCTGCCAAAGGCAAGAGGTATGCCAAACCTGTCTCACAATCAATGGGCAGAGGCACAAAAACAACTTTCATCCCTTATGAACATGAGGGCCATTCAGCAAGTCCCACAGCAAGAGCAGGGACAAGGATTTTACTCGAGACTTTTCTTGGTATCCAGAAAGGACAAAGCCTGGAGACCAATACTGGACCTGTCTTTTCTAAACACATTTTTGGACGTTCCAAAATTCAAAATGTTAAGTCTGCAGCAGCTTCTGCCCATGCTGGGCAAGAAGGCCTGGCTTGTAACTTTGGACCTAAAAGAGGCATACCTGCATATCCCAATCAGACAATCTTGCAGAAGATACCTCAGATTCATAGCTGGTTCAATGCACTACCAATTCTCTGCACTGCCCTTTGGCTTATCTACTGTGCCCAGGGTCTTTACAAAATGCCTGGCACCAGTAATTGCATTTTGTAGACAAAGAGTAATTCAAATATATCCTTACGTGGATGACTGCCTTATACAAGCAGAGAACAAGGACACTCTACTAAAGCATCTGGCGTTCGTAAAAAGATTATTAATTTGCCTAGGGTACACAGTAAACGAAAAGAAATTATAACTAGTACCCTCGCAAGAGATAGTATTCCTGAGTGCAAGCCTAAATACAATTGCCCAGATGGCTCATCTCACGCCAGACAAACAAAGGCAACTAACTTTTTACTTCAAAATGTTGGCAACAAAGACCCAGTTATCTGCAAGAAAAATTCTGCAGGCTTTGGGCTTCATGGCATCCTGCATTCTGCTAATTCCATATGCCAGACTGCATATGAGGAAACTTCAATGGTACCTAGAAAGTGTCTGGACTAAACATTGTCAAAGCCTGGCAGCAGTAATTACCTTCATTCCTTGCCTGCAACAGGAGTTTCAATGGTGGGCACATGCCTGTCACCTCAACAAGGGTCAGACATTCACTCTACACACAGCCAGGCAGTCAATAACAACAGATGCATCAGATTATGCTTGGGGAGCGCACATGACAGGAAAATGTATTCAGGGCACATGGTCCACAAGCCAAATGCATCTACATATCAATCAAAAAGAGATGCTAGCTGTTCAGAATGCCCTGACAGCTTTCAAGGATCTACTCCATCCAGGACAACTATTGATAAAGATGGACAATACTACAGTCATGTGGTACATAAACAAGCAGGGAGGCACACATTCCTACCCCCTATGCAGACAGGCCATGACTTTGTGGGACACAGCATTGACTTATCAAGTACACCTGCAAGCACAATTCCTGCCAGGAAAGAACAATAGTCTGGCAGACGAACTAAGCAGAAACCTTACGGATCCCCACGAGTGGAAACTGGATCCACAAGTCTTCAGCATGATAATAAAGGAATGGGGATGCCCAGACAAAGATCTATTTGCCTCCCCTCACAACTGCCAACTACAGAAATTCTGCACAAGGACTTATCACAAGCAAGCATGGAAAGTGGATGCTCTGTCATTCAGCTGGAAAACTCAACAGTATATGCCTTTCCTCCTCTGCATCTCCTCCCCAAGGTACTCCTAAAGGTCAGACAAGAGAAGCCAAGAATGATTCTGATTGCCCCAGACTGGCCACGCCAGCACTGGTACCCAATCCTAAAAGCTTGTCTCAAGGCCCAGCCTGGATATTGCCTCTAATTCCTCACTTACTGACCCAGCAAAACAATCAGATTCTGCACAGCCAACTCAGGACCCTAAATCTGGCAGCATGGCGGATAATGTAACCATTCAAAACACTCCTCTCTCTAAAGCAGTGATGGATGTTATTTTGGAGGCCAGGAGGCCCCAGTACCAGAAAATCTTCTGCAGAAAAATGGAAAAGATTCTGTGCTTCCAACCAGGCACAAGGAATTGACACATCTGTACCAAATATTCCTCAGATTTTACAATACCTAGCTGAGATGCTGGACAAAGGCCTATCCTTTTCATCAATTAAAATTCATGCCTCTGCCATTTCAGCTCATTACAATACGGAACCTCCTATTTTTTCCCATCCATTGCTAAGGCAGTACCTCAGAGGGGCCAAAAACATAAGACCTCCAAGGAGAGCCCCAATACCTGCATGGGATCTCATTTATGTCTTGGAAAAACTCACACTACTGCCTTTTGAGCCAGCCAATACAGCTGATATAAAGTTTTTATCTTGGAAAACAGCTCTGCTCCTAGCAATAACCTCTGCAAGACGAGTTTCAGAGTTACAGGCACTCATGGCTGTGGAACCTTTCATCATTTTCCATCCAGAAAGGGTTTCTCTAAGGACGAACCCAACATTTATGCCTAAAGTATTGTCAAGTGTGGCCCTTAACCAAACCATTCATTTGCCTACCTTTTATCTAAACCCACAGAATAAGGGTGAGAGACTTCTGCATTCCTTGGACATACACAGACAACTACGCTTCTACTTGGACAAAACTAAAGCTTTCAGAAAAACTGAGCAACTTTTAGTGGCATATGCTGCAGGATCTCAAGGAAAGCCTGTCTCAAAACAGACTATTTCAAAATGGATAGGCCACTGCATTCGTTTCTGCTACTCACAACATGGCAAATCAGTGCCCAAGGGCATTAGGCCTCATTCTACCAGGG
Source organism: Protopterus annectens (assembly GCF_019279795.1). Classification (NCBI taxonomy): domain Eukaryota; kingdom Metazoa; phylum Chordata; order Ceratodontiformes; family Protopteridae; genus Protopterus; species Protopterus annectens. Next base: position 337,992,098 of record NC_056742.1, on the reverse strand, counting down.
CAGCAGCCACTTCAGCCGCCTTTCTCAGAGGAGTACTGACAAAAGACATTTTAGAGGCTGCAACTTGGAGTTCAGTGCACACTTTTACAAAGCACTACCATTTACCTCTCTACTGGAATGAAAGTACTCTACAGCTTTGTTGAGAGGTAGTTGTTTGAGGGAGCCAGTTACAGCAACGTAGTGCTTTGTTAGTCACTGGCTCTGAAGTGTCTTTTATTACGTATTGTTTTGAGTAGAGGTAGGTGTTGGGTCTTGCCCCTAATAAGATAGGTGGGTTGATGGTCACTTAGACTGTGAGGAAAACAGCCAGATTGATGAACAGAAGTGGGGTGTGATACCAGAATCCAATCCAAAATGGATTGGCGTTTGGTTCTTTTGTCAGTCCTAGTGGGGGTAGTGATTATTTGTGAGAACCCATAAAGGTTCATATGTTCTGAGGGAAGGTCATTGGAGCAGTTGTTCCAGTCTATGTTAGTCACCTAACAGTATTGTGTCGTAAGGGAGGGAGAGTGAGAACCAATTTAACATGTTTTCCATTAATTATGGGAATGTTGTTACCTGGGGGTAGATAGGCACCTGCAATGATTATTCGTTTGTGTTTAGTAGTGAATAAAACAGTGATCAGGATACACCACGAGAAGTCCGTTTGTAAGAAAAAAACTTCTTTATTCCATGACAAAAAGAGAGATAAGCGCTTTCGCGTGCTTAATGCACGCTTCTTCAGATCTACTACTATCATTTTGTTACATCCCTTTTATATAATAAAAAGCAGGCATTTAATTCAATGCAATAATCAGCGCATAATCACCTAATTGACTAAGTAATCGAGTTAATCAAGTGATTGAAGACACATCATAAATAAAAACTTACTAAGTCATCAGTGCAACATTTAAAGTGCAGCATTTAAAGTGTTTAAAAACATAATATATCTTTCTTATTCATTTCCTTCAGAATGAATCCTCGTAGGCAGAATACGTATCTAAAATACACTTATTCACAATTCTACTGCCTTCCCGACGCAGCGGTGCATCTGAAGGATTACTAAAAACATCAAGTAATGAAAGCACACAATTGTGTATGAAACATATAATATATGTGCAGCATACTTGAAAATATATATAGCTATGACTGTAAAAAATGTCACGCTATTGTCCTGGGTCATATGATTTAGTAAGACAAAGCACAATGTTATAGTGACGCTGTGCGTCCAACTAACTTCCTCATACCTTAGTAACTGAATAACTAAATTCATTATAAACGTAAAGACGCAACGGTATTATTTACATTGCGTCTTATTAAACAATCAAAATTATATTCTTAGTTTCATAGATAACAACTTGTAATCATATTCCATTAAGAATTCATACTGATTTATAACAAAGTATATGGACATAGTAATATGAAAACTACATAACTATGAAACTAAAATTATCACATATAAAACTTATGCCATAACTTATAATGAATACATTATATAAACTAAATAACTATATAAAATAAATTAACCATACTGTATTTCAACCTACCTACTAAGTGAACAGTAAAAATGAGACAAAACGAAACATTGTCTGTGGTGTATTATGAAATGGTAGTATATAGTCAAAAAAACATATTGATATTTAAATTACCTACTTATCAAGCAATAAATATATAACAAACTAAAATGCTAACTATGATATATATATAAACATTTACCTAAGTCTTATACATTTTAATATCAAAGTCCAGAAACCATTAACAATGCTAAAAAACTTATTGATCTGATTTAATAAATTAATCACCTGTCTATCTGAAAATAAAATTAATCAAGCTTCATCTAGCTTGATAATGTTCAGTAGTCCTAAACATCAATCCAGATTTCATTTCTGTTGCGTGTGTTTTATTTGTGTTTAGTTTGAATTTGACTAGGATAAGTTCTATGTTGTTGATTTCGTCATTGTCATCTATTATGGCCCCCAGTTTGCAGTCAACTGCGAACTTTGTCAGCCATAATCCCCCCGTGTTAGCCTGTTAACTCAGAGAAGTATATACCGAACAAGAGAGGTCCCAGAACTGAGCCCTGTGGGACGCCACTTGTAACTGGTTTGGATTCTGACCATGAGGGTTCTATCTCTGAGCCAGTTTGCAACCCATCTTGTGATGTAGGGGTTGATATTTAAGCTGGTAAGCTTATTTATGATGCCTGAGTAGGGTATTGTGTAGAAGGCTTTTGCGAGGTCCAGGTAGGCTGTGTGGACTACCTTGCTCTCATCTATGGCTTTGGTAACTGTTTCAAAGAAATCAACTAGGTTTAAGAGGCAAGATCTGCCCTTAACAAAGCCGAATTGGGTAGGGTCCAGTGTCTTTATTTATGAGTTCCATGATAATACGCTCCATAGCTTTACAGACCAGACTAGTCAGGCTTATGGGGCGATAGTTTCCGGGGTCTGTTGTGGCACCACCTTTGTGGAGTGGGACCATTGTAGCTGTATGCCATTCTTTGGGTACATATCCTGTAGTAAGGCTAAGTTTGAACAGTGACTTAATGTGAGGGTTCAGTTCTTCTTGGAGCTCGTGTAAGACACAGCCTGGGACACAGTCCGGTCCCATAGATGCTGTGTTTTTTGCTTTGGAGAGGGTAGCTTTCACCTGTGCATCTGGGATGTCAGGGAGGTTACATTCAGTTGGGATAGGCATTTGCTCCTTTGGGGGGGAAGGGGAGAGAAGTTTGCACTGAATCTGTCTGCCAGGATTTTGGCTATGTCTGTAGGTTCGGTATATTTTGTACCGTTATGCAACAATTCAGAGCATATCTGGGAGTTTCCGCACATGTTTCTGACATAACTAAAGAAGGCCTTGTGATTATCTTTAGTGTCTAGGGCAATTTTTATTTCGAAACTGGCCTTTGATGATTTTATGAGGGATCGAAGTTTCTTGCTAATACTGATCAGAGATCCTTTCCCTTTTTGGGATTTTGCTCTGTCATGTAGTAGCTTCCTCCTCCTGTTGTATAGCTTATTTATGGCCGGGGTCCACCAGACCAGTCTCCTGTTTTTGGAGGAGTGAGTCTTTGTTTTATTTGGGATAGCATGATCCATGAATTCCTGCAGGTGCTCATAAAATGCATTTGTAAAGGATTCTGCGGATTGGGCTGTATTATCCTCTGGCCCAGGGGCTTTGAAGGATTCCACCTCAGTCTTGAGAAGTGCAAAGTTGGCTTTGGAGAAATTCTTTACAGTGATTTCCTTGGCTGGGGGTGGGGACGGGATATGGATGTCCAGGGAAATTTGTTTATGGTTTGATCTTATCAATGAGGGGTTTACCTCTGGTGTGGAACATAGAGTCCCCATGTTGGTGATGACTAGGTCCAATATGTTGCTCCCTCTTGTGGGAGTGGTGACCAGTTGTTCCATTGCATTAGTTTATAAATTCGAGGAACCGTTGGGCGAGGGTGTTTGGGCTTGAGTAGTTTTCCCAGTCAGTGTTTGGGTAGTTGAAGTCACCCAATAACATAGTGTTTGGAGAGACCTTCATATTCTCCAGTGTTCTCAGGAATGCCAAGTGGGGTTCCTGTAATAGGGAGGGTGTTCTGTAGCAGGCTACAAACTGAAAGGCAGTTTTGCCCGCTGTTAGTTGCACATGGATGGTTTCCGATGCTTCGTGCAGTGCCACTAACCTGGAGGTGTAGGTATCTTTGATGAATATAGATACTCCCCCTCCTTTTGTGCTTCGGTCCGAGTTTTGGGGCTGAAACGCATGGTATGAGTTATAACCTGGTAGTGCTGGGGTGCTCTCAGGAGCCTTGAACTAGGTTTCTGTTACTGCACAGACATCGATTTTCTCCATACTGAGGAGAGTCTCGAGTACGTGCATCTTGAGGTTTAGACTTCTGGCATTGAGTAGCATTACCTTTAGTTTTTTTATCTTTGGGTTGTCTATGGAGGTGGGTTTGTCCTTTGAGCCTTGCCTAAAAAAGGCACTATGGGGGTGGCAAGAGCCTTGGCCAGTATACGCAAGCTTAAGGGTGACAGGTGCAAGCTGTCCCTAGTGAAGCAACGTGGCTTGTCGAGCATGTCATCCCAGGCTGACAGACACTGGATCCCCTTTAAATGACACCAATACTTTAGCCAGTTGTTGAAACTGATCATTTTGTCTTTATACTGTGGCATCATTCTTGGTGAGGGCAAGATGCTCCTCAAGGTCAGGGACATACCAGCCTGGGCTACATGGTCAGAGAGCTCCTCTGTCTCTTTTCATGTAGTCCAGGGAGGCACATCTCAGGTCATTCACACCAGCATGGACAATGATGGAGTCATACTTGTACTCGCTTTGGAGTGACCTGAGTGCTTGCGTTATGTGGCGGATCCTGGCACCCGACAGGCAGCTTACAGTGACCTTCTCCTTGTTCAGTCTAGTGAGTGGGACGTCAGTGTGCCGGACAATAGAGTCCCCTATAACAAGTGTATTTGGTGTGTTGTTTGGCCTTATGGGCTGTGACTGTGAGGCACACTGATTTTGTGAGATATGTGATTTGTGGGTATTGCTGAGGGGTGGCTGTTGCTTGGATATCGCCTTGGGAGGTCTTTGCTGTTTAGGCAGATTTTTATTTAGAGCCTCTGAGTATGTTTTTGTGTGTTTGTGTTGGGTATGCAGATGCAATAGGTCTTTGTGAGACTTTATTTGTGGTGTGGGTGGTTACCTTTTCCTCCTGACTGACTGTGCCAGTCTTGGGTTGAGAGAGCTCTGCCTCCAGTTTGGCTGTGTAACTGCTTCTCTCACATGCATTAGAGTTTGTTGGAAGGAGGAGAGGGTTGTCTGTGTACATAAGGCAATTGTAATATTGCCTCAAAATTCCCAGATTCACCAGCTGGACTGGAGAGTAACCTTGAAACTGACCCTTGGACATACCAGATTAGGATAGGGAACTGTTTTTTTTACTGATCAGATTAGGGAAGGGAACTGATTTTTCACTTGATCAGGAAGGACCAATCGGGAGTCTAATACTTATGAGAAGTCAAGGAGGGTGTAGTGCTTTAGTTAGTTAGTGTTTCCTTATAAGAGCTGAGCAAGTGCAGGGCTTTAGAAAGAGAATAGAGTGATTACTTTGAGAGTTTGAACAGTTCTAAGGGAAAAAGTGAAGAGCAGACTTTGTGGAGCCTGGAATAGTTTAAACCTGTTTAGGCGGCGCTGCCCGATGCTGCTCCGTGCACAAAACCGCACAAAAAGAGAGTTGTAAAGTTTTAAGAGAGAGAGATCAAGGAGTTTAAAATTGACCCAAAATGGCCAATAAAACTACAGCTTCTAGGTAGTAACCACACCTCCAGGGACAGGCAGGCTGTTCAGTGTTAACCACTCCCAGTGGTGAACACTGAGACTTCCCTTTAGCCCAAGCAAGCACTGGCCTTCTAGAAACTTCCAAACAGTTCAGAACAGCAAATCTGTAACTGAACTTTCTTAACTTTCAGAAAGTGGGGAAAAAAAGCAAGATTTTTTTGTTTTTTTTTTCTTCTTTTTGTTGTAGTTTAAAGGTAGCAGAGATACACAAGCAGCAAAATAATCACAACAGTGCAATAAATGACCCCATACTTGAGTGCTAGGCCAAAATCAGGTAAAATGCCGTTTTTAGAGGAAAAAACGATTTTAAATTAAGTGCAACACAGGAAATGCAGTAAACAGGCTCTAGATGTGTTCCAAGTACTGTTACTGTTACAGATATAAACTTTAGCAAGCCGGAAAATGCCAAAAAGTAGGCGGCAAAGCAGTAAAACATAACAAAAAATCAGAAGAAAATACTTAAAATCACAAAAGTGGCTCCTTTTTTTCTCTCAGCATTTTCTCCTCTTGGTAGGTGCTTCAGCAACAACTAGCAAGCCTGAAAAGACCTACAGATCTACAGCCAAAAATCCTACCCCTTCTGACAGAGATTCCAGGGCGCTGGATAGATGGGGTAAGAAGGTTTATACGTCTTAAACCTTGGCAGTCAGGGCTTTAAATTGCCAGTTTCATATGCTTAAATATCAACAGCATGTTATGGGTTTACTGAAACAGAAAATTATGTTGATTTCAGATTGTGCAGAAAATAGAGAGTTACAGGATATATTGAATGCAGCAGAACAGGTTTGAAAGCATACTTTGCAATGTAGTTTTGATTCCTTGGAGGCCTCTTGTAGGACTGCCGTTACTGGATCTGTGATAAGAAGGCATGCCTGGCTCAAGGAGCAAAATCTGCCTGATCATGTTAAAGCTAAATTGTTGGATGGCCCTTTGCAGCATGATACTCTATTTTGGTAATAAGGCAGAAGAGGTTTTAAAGAAAATGGAAGAGAAAGCTAAATCTCTGCAAACGGTAAAAGATTTTTTGCAAGTGCAGACACCCAGGTTCAGTAGGCACTGGCCTACTAAAAATTGGTCCTTTTCTGTGTCCAGTAGAGCCACTCGGGGCAAACCCAGGCGCTCAGAAGGCTCCAGATATCAATCACAGGCAAGGTTGCCAGACGTCCCTATTTGGGCGGGACTGTCCTGAGATCAGCAGCCTGATCCCGAGTCCCGCCCTGCCGGTTTAAATCCCAGCCAGCCTCCGCTTTTTTTTTTTTTTTTTGATTGGTCTGTATACCTGGCGTACAGGCCAATAAAAAATCGGTAAACACGGAGCTTCTTGTGTTCCGCATTAAACAGAAGTAGCTCCGTGTTTAGCGATTTTTTGATTGGCCCGTATGCCGGTATACGGGGTAATCAAAAATCGCTAAACACGGAGCTACTTCTGTTGAGCATTGCAGTTCCGCATTAAATACAAGAAGCTCCGTGTTTACTGCAGATCTGTTTAGTGCAGATCTTTAATGTGGAACTGTGTTCTGGCAACCCTGATCACAGGGATCATACAGATCAAAGCAATGGGGTGCCTCCACCTCCAAATCTGGAGGTAACAAAGCACAACCCTACAGTAAGCAGTCTTAATGACTTTCCTCTACCATCTCCAAGCACTTAATCTTTTGGCAGCCCCCTTGGGGGGAAAACTAGCACTTCATGCTCAAAAGTGGCAGTTAATTACACAGGATAAGTGGGTATTAAACATAGTATCCCAGGGGTACAGATTTAATTTACATACTTTGCCAATTCCAAACGGATGGCCGGATCTGCCACAAAACCAGTGGGCAGAGGCCCAGAAACAAGTCATGTCCCTCATGGATATGGGGGCTATTCAACCAGTACCAGAAAAGGAAAAAGGGCAAGGATTTTATTCAAGACTTTTCCTGGTACACAGAAAAGATGATTCATGGCGTCCAATACTGAACTTATCGATTCTGAACACGTTCCTGGGCATTCCAAAATTCAAAATGCTGACTTTACAACAGCTACTGCCTATGCTAGGCAAGAATGCTTGGTTAGTAACTCTAGACTTAAGAGGCATACCTGCATATCCCAATAAGGGAATCTTGCAGAAGATACCTCTGCTTCAAAGCAGGCTTTTTGCATTACCAAGTCTCTGCACTGCCCTTTGCCTTATCTACTGTGCCCAGGGTCTTTACAAAGTGCCTGGCATCAGTAATTGCATTCTGCAGACAAAGAAATATTCAAATTTATCCTTATCTGGACGATTGTCTCATTCAGGCAGAGGACAAGGACACTCTTCTTCAACATCTGGCATTTGTAAAAAGGCTTCTAGCATGCCTAGGGTACACCATAAACAAAAAGAAATCACAACTGGTACCCTCTCAAATAATTACATTCCTGGGTGCAAGCTTGAATACAACTGCCGAGATGGCTTACTTCACGCCAGACAAACAACTGCAATTGACAGCATACTTCAAACAAATTGCAGCAAAAACCCAGTTATCTGCAAGACAAATTCTGCAGGCTTTGGGGTTCATGGCATCCTGCATTCTACTAATTCCATATGCGAGACTGCATATGAGGAAACTTCAGTGGTACCTAAAATGTTTATGGCGTCAACATTGTCACAGCCTGGAAACAATGATCCCTCTCATTCCCTGCCTACAACAGGAGTTTCTTTTGTGGGCAGAGACATGTCACCAAAACAAGGGACTGTCATTCACTCTACCCCCTGCCACCCAAACCCTAACTACAGATGCATCAGACTATGCTTGGGGGGCCCACCTGGCAGGGAGATGCAGTCAAGGCAAATGGAGCCCAAACCAAATGCATCTGCATATCAACCAAAAAGAAATGCTAGCTGTTAAGAATGCTCTGACCGCCTTCAAGGACTTGCTTCATCTTGGACAACTACTGATAAAGACGGACAACACCACAGTTTTGTGGTACATAAACAAGCAGGGGGGTACCCATTCCTACCCCCTTTGCAGACTAGCCATGGCCTTGTGGTACACAGCCTTGACTTACCAAATACATCTTCAAGCTCAATTCCTGCCAGGAAAGCAAAATACTCTGGCAGACAACCTAAGCAGAAATCTTATGGACCCGCACGAATGGAAACTGGATCCACAAATCTTCAACATGTTAACACAGAAATGGGGAAGCCCAGACTTAGATCTATTTGCCTCTCCCCAAGACTATTAGTTGGACAAATTCTGCATGAGAACTCATCACAAAAAAGCATGGAAAGTGGGTGCTTTATCCTTCAGATGGAAAAAACTATCAGTCTATGCCTTCCCCCTCTGCCTCTAATCTCCAAGGTCTTACTAAAAATCAGACAGGAAAAAACAAAAATGATTTTAAATGCTCCGGACTGGCCTCGCCAACACTGGTGTCCACTTCTAAGGAATATGTCACACCTTCTGCCATGGTACTTGCCTCAGACATCTCACCTACTGTCTCAGCAGAACTATCAAATTCTGCACACTCTGCTCCTGGATCTTGCAGCATGGCTAATCAACTAATTATTCAAACCACATCTCTCAGTAAACCTGTGATGGATGTCATTTTGGAAGCCAGAAGGCCTAGTACTAGAAAATCTTATGCTGATAAATGGAAGAGATTCTGTGCTTGGAACCAAGCACAGGGAATAGACACAGCAAAGCCCAGTATTCCTCAGATTTTCTAATACTTAACTGAGATGCTTGACAAGGGCCTATATTTTTCTTCAATAAAAATCCATGCCTCTGCCATCTCGGCTCATTACAACACAGCGCCTCCTCTCTTTTCTCATCCACTGCTAAAACAGTATCTCAGAGGGGCCTAAAAATTTAAGGCCTCCCAGGAGAGCACCATCTCCCGCATGGGACCTCGATTTTGTGCTGGAAAAACTCGCCCTACCTCCTTTTGAACCAGCAGCTACTGCGGATATAAAATTTCTTTCTTGGAAGACCACTTTTCTTTTGGCAGTCACTTCAGCTAGAAGGGTTTCAGAACTACAGGCTCTCATGGCAGTGGAGCTTTTCATTATATTTTACCCGGACAGGGTGTCCCTCAGGACCAATCCTTCCTTTATGCCTAAGGTGGTATCCAGTGTGGCTCTTAAACAAACCATTCACCTGCCAACTTTTTTCCCAAATCCGCAGAACAAGGGGGAGCAGATTCTGCATTCATTGGATGATGTACACAGACAACTAAGATTCTGCTTAAACAGGGCAAAATCTCTAAGCAAGTCTGAGCAACTACTGGTAGCATTTGCTGCAGGATCAGAGGGGAAGGCTATATTAAAACAGACTCTCTCTAAATGGATAAGCCACTGCATTCGTTTCTGCTATTTGCACCATGGTAAACCTGTGCCCAAGGGGATCAGGTCCCATTCCACCAGGGCTGCCTCTGCTTCAGCAGCTTTTCTCAGAGGGGTCCCAACCAAAGACATTGTAGAAGCTGCTACTTGGAGCTCTGCCCATACGTTCACAAAGCATTACCATTTAACTCTCTTCTCTAAGTCCAGGGCAGGCTTTGCCACTGCAGTCTTGCAGTGCCTTATAGCTGCTCCTAATGCTGTTTAGTTCCAACCTCCCATCCATAGCTTTGGGATTCTACCCAAATGCAATGACTGCAACTGTGAAACACGAAGAACATAGTACAGTTGTGTACACTTACCATAAATGTAGATGTTGGAGTGTATTCACTGTTGCAGTCCGGGTTACCCACCTGCCATCCCCCATTCTATACCTTTTCTTTCCTTCACTATACTCAAAAACCTTTGTGGTGCATTTGCTTTTAGTTGAATGTAAATTTTATGTTCCTAAGGTGCATTTATATATTTACTGTTTTATTTATATATTTTTGCTCCCCATTTGGGGGGCACCTGACATCTGAGGCAAGAAGAACTGATTTAAAACTGCATCGACTGCCTGTTATACCCCTGACAACCTGACGTCATGTAAGAGGAGATGGCAACTGACGCAGGACCCAAGACTTTGTTATTCAGGCCGACTGAGGGCAACCTGCTGGCAGATTACCCAAATGTAATGACTGCAACAGTGAATACACTCTAACATCTACATTTATGGTAAGTGTACACAGCTGTACTTTATTCATTCCCAAAGTTGTTTCTTAATTTACCTTGATCAAACCATCACTCTCCTAGTGTTCTATCCTAAACCATAAAAACAAGGGAGAAAAGATTCTACATATCTTGGATGTGCACAGACAGTTCAGGTACTACCTTGACAGAACAAAGCTAGTTAGGAATGCTGAATTAGTGGCTTGCCTCCTGTATGAGGGCCAGGGAAGGTTAATCTGTCTCTAGGCATGTTATTGCATGATGGTTGTCCTCTGCTGTTTTCTGTTACTTCCACCATTGTACGTTTCTTCCAGGCAAGGTTAAGGTTCACTCGACAAGGGCCTTATTCTCTTCAGTAGCATGTTGGAAAGTGTGGACTGTTGAAGCATTCTAGGAACAGTAACCTGATCCTCTGTTCATACCTTCACAAAGCATTGCAAACGGGATTCCTTTTCAAGGTCTAGAGCAAGTAAGCTTTGCATGGATCATTTTACAGGGGCTCATGGATCTTTATACTTCCACCTCCCAGGTAGGGTAAGCTTTGGGAATCTATCCAAATCTTATTGAGACAATGAGAATGATGAACGTTGTACAGTTGCTCAAGTTTTACCTGTAGCAGTAGATGTTTGAATTCTTCAGTAGCAGCACCCAGCTGCCATGCCCTAGGTTGTGCATACTGAAGGGTGTCAGCCTTTTTATTTTAATTGTTAATTTTGTTTTTATATGGTATTGTGATTGGTTGTAAATTTATTCTTGCTAGACGATTTTGGCGTCAGGTACATTACTCTCCTCCTTTTGTGGAAGCAAAGCCTGAACACTCCTCCTCTGTGACAACTGTAGGCTTCCCGCTCAGGATAGGCTCAGCCAAGAGAGGGGGAGCAGAGGGGGGGAGCATAATGTGAGCTTTTGGAACCTAGCCAGTATTGGGTTACCTCAGCAAACAACCCAAAATGCCACTGTTGCAGTGAGGAATTCAAACATCTACTGTTGTAGGTAAGTAGGACTTGCACAACTGTACTTTGTCTAGTTTGTTTTCTGCAGTGCTACAAGTTGAACCTGTGTGTGTGTGTGTGTGTGTGTGTGTGTGTGTGTGTGTGTGTGTGTGTGTGTGTAAAAATGTAAAATGTTTGTGATATGCCTTTTTTTTTTTTTTTTTTTTTTTTAAACCTCTACTTTGGCTGACCCCAAGTATTCTTTTCAGCCCAAGAATTCTTTTCATTCATGGTATGGGGACATTGACAATTACAACCCACACTGTTGGCACACATTTTAATATAATGAACTGGTAGTATTTTAGTGAGCTCGCCCTCAGCATCTTTTTTATCTGTCTGGCAATGCCTGGTCTGATAGGTAACTGATTTCAGTAGTTCCCAACACAAGGTACCAAGTGATAACACAATATTGGACTCTTCAGACACATTGGGTTCAACAGACAAAACCCTCTGAAGGCATCTGTCAAGATAACACAAGTTTGCAGCAGACCCCTCCACCCCCCATGACTCTGTCCACTTGTTAGTAAGTCTTTCATGAGTCCCGCACCCAAGGAAAGTATGATTGGGAGACCACAGGGCATCATCCATGGGGTGGAAAAGCCATTGCTAGCATCTTACTATGCAAGCCTCTAGTCAAGATTTGTAATCTTGTTTTGGTGTCAGCATCCTAGAAATGAAATTGAAAGTTCATTTGCCATCATACCTGCTTTCCCCATATCTCTGGGTCATGTCATATTTTGGTTGTTAGCATGGGTATGGTTTGGTCTTGGTCATCAGCATTTGATGGGAAGGAATCAGTGTCTTAGAAGTAAAAGTAGAACTTCAAGTGCCATTCATTAGGTTTGCTTCCCCACCTACCTCATACCTGCCATGGTGTGGTACAGTAGCGGTTTGAGGGAAAGGAGTTGGATAGTCATGTTCCCTGCATTGAGAGGCTGGGGAACTGGGAATAAACTTTCCAGAACATAAAGCTCTTGTTGGCAGTCCACATTTTGTGAGAATGTACTATGTACAGGTAGGCTCAGCATACAGATGCCGATTAACAAGTTGTCCATCAACCACTGACCAGCCGTATAGTTTGAAAGTGTCTCATGCCTATTTGTGACTGACTTCATTTCCTGTTCCTGTACAGCACCAATTACAAGCATTTTTCTCCTCCTACCCACTAGAGGGCTACTGAGCTTAGATTGTCTTGTATCACTCATGGCCTTGTGGCCTGCTGTATGTTTCCCCTTTTAATTTTGAATTTACTCTGCAAGATCGGATAATCAATGATGACATTAATCCTAATGGCCTTTCAGTGTCTAAGGGAAGTCTGATTACCATTGCTTGGTATATGTCAAGAAAGTAATATCCCATCTCTTTGGAAAACAATTCTTCGCCACCAAACAACCTCAAATTCATTTTATGACTGTTCCACTTCCATGTTCTTTTGAGCAAAAAAAATCCCTAGACCAAGTTGTCTGCCCTTTCTCTGGACATTGTTTTTCTACACAAATGACCTACAAATATAAGTTTAAAAATGTGATCTGATGTTGTCGGTCTTTATCCAATCCTTGACAGTTGGTTCGGTTCTGAATCTCGGAACTGAGATGGCCATTTACTTAAGCTCACGCTCTCCAAACTCTTGAGCCAGGCTCTACCCGTTATGCTCCTCAAATAGATTACTCTGCTTCACAGACCAGAGCTTTAGTTCCTTTTCTCGAGCCTTGGTGTATTTTTCTGTGATTGTCTAATTCATACACTTCCTTCTCTGATAATTTTCTCCTTGTAACTCTTTGTATTTCTACCCACTCCTTTTCTTATCAGAGCTAATTTTTCTCCTTTTTGTCTTTCTTCTACCATTGGTAGACTGTCCACTACCATCATTGGTACTCCTTGTTTACCATTTAAGGTATTCTTACATACCATTGTTGGTATTTTCTAACTATTTAAAAAAAAAAAAAAACAAAAAAAAAAAAATTATTTTCTTCTATTTTTTTCTCAATCTGCTATAGTGTGTTTGCTGACAATATCTTCCGGTTGTTATGAGTGAACAACAGGAAAAACTTTCTTCTAAACTCACTAAAGACACCTTATGAGTTTGAGGTGTAAAAAATGTGAGGGCAAAATGCCCAACTCATACTGGCATACCCTGTGTGTGCACTGCCTTGGAAAGATACTCTTACAGGAAAACTGTGCAGTTTGTCACAGGTTTTCAACCCAAACCTTAACTGAAAAAGAATAAACTAATTTTGAAAGTACTCCTTAAATCCGGATTTGACAAGGCTATTTCTGAGTCCAGGACAGAAGCTAGCACTTCCTCATCTTCATCATCACCTGCTTCAAAGAAAAGGCCTTCCTCAGTTCCAAAGTCCTCTGAACTGTCAAGAAAAATAACTAAAATTTCCTTGGTACCGAAGTGTTATCCGGCACCAGAGAATTTGACTGAAACTACTACTAAATTGGCTTCAGTGACAGCTTCTTCTTCAGCACCTACTTGTACATCGGCACTGAAACAATTGGGGCTGCCTCCCGTACAAGAATGTCATATTCCCCCATATTGTGGTCCCCTTTAAAGACGCTCTTTTTTTGTTGAAGTGAGCCCCCCCAAATCTTTCACTGCATCTATTCAATCTACGAAGAGTCTCTCAGAGGCAGACATCATGAGATTGGTGGATCAGCTGGTGGTGGTGAGGGGATTGTCCTCAGTTCAGAGTCACACTGGCATCTGAAGTGTTCATTATATGACGCCCCCATACCCTTCTCCTCCAACTCTTGCTGAACCTTTGGAGCCCTTGATCCTGACTCTCCTGGCTCTGACTGTCTCGTTCTGATAGCATCTTCGTCTCAGATTCTGAGAACCCCTTTGAGTACCTCCAAGCTTTTGGCACTAGAGACTTCCCAAGGTCGAGATTCTCTAGTCAGGTCCGAGACGTATGGTACCTTTTTGGTTCCTTTGGAACCATTCATGTCTCTCGGTGCCTCGGCCTTTGTAGCGTCAACCCAGGCTTCTGGTCTGGGGGCTGCCGCCTCAGTGCAGGGTGTGACCCTACTTCTGAAGGAGGAGTCTATTTTGGTTCTGGGCTCCCATCCCTCTATGGGGGGGGGGGGGGGCAGCCTTCCGGATTATGGAGAAGGCATTGTCTGTTGGAGACTTACAGTCCTTGCCATCCCTGTCGGGACAGATTTCTGTATCTCGGCTACGATTAGTCTTATTCCCAGGACAGAGGGTACAAAATTCTCAGGTAACACCTACTTTGGTAGTCTCCTCTTCAGATACTTCCCTGGATCGTTCCCCTGAGGAAGTCCCTACAAAAAGAAAGTGCAAGAGAAAGCACTTGGACTCTCCAGAAGAGTCTGTCACTGAAGATATGGATTTTGATGAAGGGGGAGGTTCCCCCAGGTCACCCCCCTGATGATGTATCCTTCAGGGACATCCTAGAACTCCTGAAACAAAGGGGGGTGGCTGGTCTTCCTCCCAATCTTCCTCGGAGGAATCATTATACCTGGAGGCTTTTTGTGACCAACACTCTACTGCTTGGATCTCTCCACTTGCTGACGACCTCATTAAACTGATCGCTCAGCTGATGTGGTAGATGTCTGATGCCTTAGAGCCAATCCCAAAGAGACCTAATAGAGTATTATCAGCCCCCAAGGAGGAACTGCATTGGGTTAAAGGAATTCTTGTTGATGCCATGGTGGTAGCGGCAGCCACCAGAAAGGAACTTACCGAGGGAAGTCCTTCTGTCTTTCTCCTAACAAGGAGTCTAGGACTTTGGAAGGATTTGGGAAGCACGTTTATGCTTCATTGACCTTCTCTCTAAGGTCCTTGACTTGTATGGTGCACTTTACAAGACTACAGAGGGATCTGATCAAGGAACTCTTGGATACCCTCGAAGGAGCAGTGGCTGAAGGGGTACGAGATAAAGTTACTTCTCAGCTTGCAACCCTAGAAGCAATTTCTAACTCATCCATAAGGCTTGTTACCCATACAGCTGAAAGGATGACTAGGGCAGTGGGTTCAGGCATAGCCATCAGAAGGCATTCCTGGATGCGCTTGTGCGACTTTGCAGAGCCATTCAAAGCATCCTTCATCAACGCTCCATTTGACGGATCTTCATTTTTTGGTCCCAAGGTAAAGGATACCCTAGCCAGATGTGAAAAGGATGATACAACCCTTTGTGCCATTGGCATACGTTTCTCCAATCCTCAGAGGCTGTACTGTGGGAACCAGAGGAGTGCCGTTGGCATACATTTCTCCACTCCTGAGAGGCCGTATTCTAGGAACCAGAGGAGTTGGAGATTCATGGGGTAAATACTTCTCCGGGGCAGAGGGAGAAGCAATGGAACATGCTGCCCTTGAGGCAGAAGTAGACTGCAAAACCAGGGATCCAGAGAGACGTTCTCTGGAGCTTCCTACCAGCATTCCTGAATGGATGCCCAATTGCTGGCCTCTGGAGGCAGTCTGGGGATGGCTTTCTCTGCACCAATCTGCCTGGCAAATGTTAACAATGGACAAATGAGTGCAGGGAATTGTATCCACAGGTGAACAAATTCCTCCATCACAACCAACAAAACTTCAGAAAAAACTCCCAGATGTACCACCCAGTCTCAGGGAAGCAGCAGTTCTAGAAATTCAAAAATTGCTAAGCAGAAGAGTCATCCAAAAAGTCCCACCAGACCAGAAAGGATCCGGGTTTTACTCTAGATTCTTTTTAGTGCCCAAGAAAACGGGACTGGAGACCCATCTTGGATCACAGCCAATTCAACAAGGCAATCCAGCAAACCAAATTCTGGATGGTCATGGTTCAGTCAATACTTCTGTTATTGGAAAAAGACTAGTGGATGTGCTCCGTCAACCTCCAAGATGCTTATTATCACATAAAAATGGAGAAGAGCAGCAGGAGGGTTTTGCACTTCCGGCTGGGAGCCAGTTATTTCCAATTTTGAGCACTGCCCTTTGGACTCGCCACAACCTCAAGGGTGTTCACCAAATGCATGGCAGTGGTAGCAGCTCATCTATGACTGCAAGGGTTTCGAGTATTTCCATGGCTCGATGACTGGCTGCTCACAGCTGCCACCAGGCATCAGAACGGGCAAGAGATTACACCATACATCTCTGGAAATAACTATAAACTTCTAAATGTCCACACTTCAACCCACTCAGCGATTGGATTTTATTGGAACTCACTTAGACACTGTCTTGAGAATTGCATCTCTCCTGCCAGAAAGACTACAACGTATAAAATCCCAGGTCAGTCATTTACTATGCAACAACAAGGTCCAGCAAAATTAGATGTTCTTTGTGTTTCACTGTTGCAGTCATCACATTTGGGTTATCTACCTGCAGGTAGCCCTCAGCCGGTCTGAATACCAGAGTCTTGGGACTTCCGCGTTGGATGCTGTCGCTTCTTCCATGACGCCAGGTCGTTAGGGGCATAAAACATGCAGCCAATGCCATTACATCAGTCTTTCTTGCCACGCGGTGCCTGAAGCAGAAGCAGTTCGCAAGTGCCAGTTAGCCGACTCCTGAAATTTTCAGACCTGAAGTCTTCTTAAAGAGAAGTACCCCGTTGGGGATCCTTTTTTTTTTCTTGCTCCTAAGCGATGTCAGAAAAAATTATAATAGTCTTGCCTGTGGAAAGCAAGTACCTCATAGAGATTTTCATTCTTACTGCATCACCTGTTTAGGCCCAGACCACGACGTTCCCCGCTGTCGGTTTTGTGCCTTGTTCAACGCCTGAGCTATCTGTCGTCAGGCAGTTTTTGTAGATAGATACTTTCGCTCTTGATCTCTGTACTCCGAAATGGCATCGGTAAGCCATCCAACTACCAACCTTCTGAAAAAAATGTAAGGATAAAGACAGAGACAGACTGCATAGGTTCAAAACTGCTGACAATGCTACCGTTAAGCTAGTTGCCAGTCCGCCGGTACTCAGTGAGGCGCTTTCGCAGCCCGTGATACCCGCTTCTACAGATTTGCAGGCCTCTACTGAGACCCATTCGGAGTCTGGTTTTGCCGTGAGATGCTTCTTTGACTATGGAACCTGCGGATGTCTCTACCTTGGATTGGTCCAGAGCTGCTGTGCAGGCACTGACTTTTGAGGATGTATTCGGGCCTACCGATTTTCATATTATAGGTTCATAGGTTTATACTAGGCTATCTGCCCTAAGGCATTTATAAGCCTAGCCCAAAGTTTTGTGGCTTACGCCACCCCTTATATGAAAAAATACTGTCCCCATTAGTTTGTTGTGCCTCTGTCCAGCAGTGACACAGATGATTCCCGGGGTAAACCTACGATCTCCCATCCACAGGTCAAGATTTCTCTTGAACAGAGCCAGCGAGGTGCCTCACATGGACCGGGATTTTATTCCACAGCATAGGGAGTCTCTGAGTGATAAATCTATCCCTCCAGCACATCCTATTTATATCCGTGCTAAGGTTTAAGTCTCTTGCTCTAGTGATTTTGGTGGATTTGGATTTTTTGAGGTGGAGCATGTCCATTAATTCCGGGTTGGACATGGCCTTGTATGTCAGGCACATGTCACCTCTGAGCAGATGTTATGCGACTGAATAGAGCTGGAATTTCTTCAATCTGGCAGCATATGACAGATTTTGGAGTCCCTTTATCCTTTTGGTGAGGAACTTTTGGGGTCTCTCCAATTGCTGCAGATGTCTGGTGAGATGCATCCCGAATGGGGCATTGTACTCGATCATTGGTCTGATAAGTGAAGAGTACAGGGGAACAATGACCTCACTAGATCTGGATGTGAATCCCTTCATGATCAGGTGGGCAATGTAGAAGGTCTTTCTAACCACTTTAGCAATGCGAGTGTCAAAAGAAAGGCCACTGTCAACCTGGGTCCCCAGGTCCCTGATAACCTCTTCTGTGCTTAGTGGATTGCCACCTATATGGTAGCTTGGGGTTATCTTGTTTTTCCCGAAGGGTATGACTATACATTTTTTGGCGTTTAACTTCAGGCCATGGGTCTGGCACCAGCTATCTGTTTCCGTGAGTCCCTTCTGAAGGATATCCGTGTCCGATGCACTTTCCACTATGGTGCCCAGTTTGCAGTCGTCTGCAAACTTTGTCAGCCAAAGTCCTCCCATGTTGGCCTGTACTTCTGAGAAGTAGATGCCGAACAATAGGGGGCCAAGGACCGAGCCCTGTGGGACACCACTTGTGACTGGCTTGGAGTCTGACATAGCGCCAGCAACTCTAATCCTGAGGGTTCTGTCCTTAAGCCAGTTTGCAACCCATCTTGTGACATATGGGTTTACATTTAAGCTGGTAAGTTTTTCTGCAATACCCGAGTGGGGTATTGTGTCGAAAGCCTTTGCAAGGCCAAGGTAGGCTGTATGGACTGCCTTTCCCTCATCAATGGCCTTGGTGACTGTTTCGAAGAAGTCGACCAAGTTCAAAAGGCATGATCTGCCCTTGACTAAGCCAAACTGGGTCAGGTCCAATGTCTGCAAGTCCCCTATATCTTTGTTTATGAGCTCCATTATGATCCTCTCCATAGCTTTACAGACTACTTTGTTTCAAGCCAAAAGTACTGAATTTCTCAGGCCTAAAGTTCGCACTATGCTTAGGAAAACGACATCCAAAGTGCATTCTCAGGCCCACAGGCCTCAAAAACAAATGATTAGAGTGGCTGAAGACCTTATTACCTTAATTGGAGGAAGCCAGCCTTCCCCTTCAAAGAGAGACGTAGAACTGATTTTCCTTCTGATTCTTCTGACCAGGAATCTGATATCTCTGATGTTCTGTGTGTTTCACTGTTGCAGTCCTCACATTTGGGTTATCTGCTTGCAAGTAGCCCTCAGTCGACCTGATTATCAAAGTCTTGGGTCCTGCGTCGGTTGCTGTCTCATCTATCGTGACGTCAGGAAGTCAGGGGTATAAAGCATGCAGCCGATGCCATTACATCAGTCTTTTTTGCCTGACGCAGAAGCAGTTCACAAGTGCCGGTGGGCCGACTCCTGAAAATGTTGTTTCAGAGTTTCAAAACCAAAGTCTTCAACTAAAGCCAAGTACCCCATTGGGGAATCTTTTTCTTGCTCTAAACCGATGTCAGTAAAAGTCAATAATTGTATTTCATGTGGAAAGCAAATACCTCATAAAGATTTTCATTCGTACTGTATTCCTTGCCTAGGCCCTGATCACGACGTACCTCGCTGTTTTGTGACTTATTTAAACCACAAAATATTCGTCTGTACATTTTCGCTTCCAAATATTTTGGTACTCTGTTCAATTACCCAGGTATGTCTTCGGTAAGCCACCCGACTTCTGACATTCCGAAAAAATGCAAAGATAAAGACAGAGACAGGCCGCCTAGGTCCAAAGCTGCCGACGTCTCTTCTCCTAAGCTAGTCGCCAGTTCGCCGGTACTCAGCGAGGTGCTTTCACAGCCCCTGATACCCGCTACTTCAGATTTGCAGGCCTCTACTGAGACCCATTTGGAGTCTGGTATGCCACGAGATGCTTCAACTGTGGAACCTGCGGATGTGTCTACCTTGGATGGGTCCAGAGCCGCTGTGCAGGCACCGGCTTCTGAGGGTGTATTCAGGCCTACTGACTTGCATATTAAACCAATGCCATCTTCTTCTAGGCCTAAAACCCGAACCATGCCTAGGAAATTGATGCCCAGACCACATGGTCAGGCCTCTATGCCTAAAAAACAAATGATAAGAATGGCTGAAGACCTTATTTCTTTAATCAGGGGAAGCCAACCTTCCCCCTCTAAGAGACCTAGGACTGAATTTGCTTATGATACTTCTGATCAGGATTCTGTAATTTCGGTCTCCTCTGATGATCATGATTTATCTTTATCTACCTATGAGGATTCTGATGCAGAGGACTCTCTTCCCTCTGCATCTCCCCCAGAGGATTTTTCTTTTGGTGAAACCTTGCATACTCTTAGGGAGCATTTTCACTGGGAAAGCCAGGATTACTCTGATTCTAAAAAGAGGCTTAGAGATTTCTTACTCATGCCCCAACACAGGCCTTTAGCTATCCCTCCTGTGCTGGACATTGTTGACTATGCCTTTTCTGAGTCTAGCTTGGCCCCTGACTCTCTACCTCCTGCTCTCGGGAAACCTGATAGATATTACAGGGTTCCTGATTCTCACAAGTTCATTTTTAAAAATCCTACTGTGGATCCTGAGACCATTTCACAGGGACCCAAGGGCATTAAGGCCACCGCTGCCAAAAATCCTACCCCCTCTGATAGAGATTCCAGGGCCTTGGATAGATGGGGTGGCCTTGGATAGATGGGGTAAGAAGGTATACACCTCTGCAACCGTGGCCATCAGGGCCTTAAATTGCCAGTTTCATATGTTAAAGTATCAGTAGCATATTATTGGATTGCTTAAACAGAAAATGATGTCGATTCCCGATTGTGCTGAAATAAGGATTTACAGGATTTAATGCATTCTGCTGAATAGGTTGGAAAACATACTTTGCAATGTGGTTTTGATTCACTAGAGGCATCTTGCAGGGCTGCTGTAACTGGGTCTGTACTTAGAAGGCATGCTTGGCTTAAGGAGCAGTCTTTGCCAGATCATGTTAAAACTAAATTGCTGGATGCACCCTTAACTCATTACATCCGAGTGACGTCTCCAGGTGCATCTGCAGTTGACTCCTAGTGACGCCTCTAGGCGTCAAATATTGCTTGTTCATATTTGCATCAATAATTCCTAAACCATGCTATGTACAAAGTTTTAAAATATTTCATCTTAAAGCTTACACAATGGCAAACTCAACTACATTAATATGTGACCTCTGTCTAGTGCAGTTAAATAGATATTAACTGTTGTTTTTATGATATTAATTTATGTAGTTATAATCTTCACATTTTTTAAATATCTCAACCAAGTAACACACAGAACTCCTTAGTCTCATATGAAAGCTCTCAGCTAGATGAATAAAGGGGTCTATATTATAATCTCGAAGGTTTAAAACTTCAAATCACTAAAGATCGAACTTTAGTGATCGAAGTCTTAAACCATCGAAACCAAAAAAAAATACTAAATTAAAAAAAAAAAACTAAATAGTGTAGGCAGGCAAGCCCCTGCACCCCCCATGTGGGGGGCTGCACACCACACCCCCCCTACTTAAATATATCATCTCCGAGAATGCACTACATTGACGTAAATGGAAATCTCCCCCTATGGAGATTTTCCATTTTAAACGTTCGATTTAATGCGCTTTTGGTATTCTCGTGTTGACAATATTGTATTCAATATTGTCAGACGTCGAGATTTTAATATATACCTGAATAAAGTGCTGCTGACAGTATGTGTGTAACTTGAGTGGTTGCTGAGATATTGTAAGTTGTTTACACAATATTACAAATGTAATAGTTACTGTATTTACTGTGACTTATAAAATTTAACCAAAAATAAAAAAAAAAGCACTTTTAAAGTAAGCCTGACTCAACAGACAATAACAAAAGTATAAAAAGCGGCTTCCACCAAAACAAGAGGATACAATTCTTCTTTAATAAAATGTAGTTCTTAAAAGCATTCAAAAAAGTCTCAGGCCAAAACCAGAAAAAATGGATAAACGCTTTCAGTGTATAAGCGTCATCAGATCCTTTTGTTTTGGTGGAAGCCACTTTTTACACTTTTGAATTATAAAATTTGGTTTAAGACCTAGAATCTAAAGATTACTTGCACCACAAAAACAGTTTCTGCTGAAGAGGTTGCCATTTATACTTCTTTCATAACTCCTATGATTCCAGAGATATGAACATTTGTTTAAAATGTGAGGACATAATTTAATTCTATCCAAAAGGTTAGGCTCCACCCACTGGAATTTACAGTCTAAACTTCCTGAGCTCCATTGGAGTGAATGAGTTAAATCAGGACCGTCTGTTTGACGACAAAGCAGAAGAAGTTCTTAAAAAGATGGAGGAAAAAGCTAAATCTATGCAAATTGTTAAAGATTTCTTAGGTGCAGCCTCCTTGATTTAGTAGGCATTGGCCGTCGAAAAAGTGGTCCTTTCCTGCCTCTTCCAGGCCTTCTCAGTTCAAACCCAGAACAAGCAGAACACCCAGGCTTCAGTCCCATGGTACACACAGGACTAAGCAGTGGGGGTCTCCCACTTCCAAATCAGGGAGTAGTAAGACTACCCCCCATGGTAAGCTTTCTCAATGACTTAACTTTAAAACTTCCAAGCACTTCTCAATTGATTGCTCCTTTAGGGGGAAATATTGCTCTGCAAGCAAAAAACTGGGAACTCATTACCCAGGACAAATGGGTTTTAAACAGTTTCCCAAGGATACAGATTTCACTTCCACATGTTACCAACCCCAAACGTTGGTCAGATCTACCCCCAAATCAGTGGGCAGAGGCTCAAATGCAAGTACCCTCTCTCTTAAGATTAATGGCTATTCAGACTGTACCAGAAGAGGAAAAGGGACAAGGTTTCTACTCAAGACATTTCCTGGTACCCAGAAAAGACAACTCATGGCGTCCTATCCTGGACCTGTCTATCCTAAACACCTTTTTAGTGATTCCAAAATTCAAGATGCTAACTCTTCACCAGTTGCTTCCCATGATAGGCAAAGATGCCTGGTTGGCAACACTGTATTTAAAAGAAGCCTACCTGCACATCCCAATCAGGGAATCTTGCAAAAAATATCTACTCTTCAAAGCAGGCTGCATGCACTATTAGTTCTCTGCACTGCCCTTTGGCTTATCTACTGCGTCCAGGGTATTCACAAAGTGCCTAGCTCCAGTCATTGCATTTTGCAGGCAAAGAAATATTAAAATATACCCATACCTGGACGATTGTCTAATTCAGGCAGAAAGCCAGGACATGCGTCTAATCATCTGGCATTTGTACAAAAGGTGTTAACTTGTCTGGGGTACACCATAAACGAAAATAAATCACATCTGGTACCCTGTTAAATTATATTTCTGGGAGCAAGCTTGAACACAACTTCCCAGATGGCTTTCCTCATGCCAGAGAAACAAATTCATTTGACAACTTACTTCAAACTAGTGGCCACAAAAACCCTGCTGTCTGCAAGGCAAATACTGCAAGCCTTGGGGTTCATGGCCTCGTGCATTCTACTAATTCCATATGCAAGACTGCATATGAGGAAACTACAGTGGTATTTAAAAAGCCTATGGTGTCAACATTCTCGGGATCTAGAAGCAATGATTCCTATCATACCTTGCTTATGGTTATAATTCCTTTGGTGGGCAGAGGCCTGCCACCAAAACTAGGGAATACCATTCACTCTACCCCCTGCCACCCAAACCCTAACAGCAGATGCATCATACTATGCATGGGGGGCTCACCTGGCAAGGAAGTGCATTCAGGGCAAACTGAACCCAAGTCAAATGCACCTGCATATCAATCAAAAAGAAATGTTAGCTGTACAGAATGCTCTGACAGCCATCCAGGACCACATTCTTCCAGGACAGTTAATGGTAAAGATGGACAACACCACTGTTATGTGGTACATTAAACAAGCAGGGGGTAACCATTCTTACCCGGTCTGCAGACTAGCCATGGCTCTGTGGAACACAGACTTAAGCTACCAAGCGCATCTACAGGCTCAGTTCTTGCCAGGAAAACTAAATAAACTGGCAGATGAACTAAGCAGAAATCTCATGGACCCACATGAGTGGAAACTGGAACCAAAGATTTTCAACATGTTGATCAACAAATGAAGGATCCCAGATATAGACCCGTTTGCCACCCCCCAGAACTACCAATTGGACAAATTCTGCACAAGAACTCCCCACAAACAAGCTTGGAAAGTGGATGCTCTGTCCTTCAGCTGGAAAAGTCTGTCATTTTATGCCTTTCCTCCTCTGCCTCTCTTCTCCATAGTACTACTAAAGATCAAGCAGGACAAACCAAGGATGATGCTGATTGCACCAGAATGGCCACGCCAGCACTGGTACTCCCTCTTGCGCAGTGTCACAACTAGCCCCATGGCACCTACCTCAGACCTCTATCCTGCTGTCTCAGCAGGAGAGCCAGATTCTGCACCCCCGGCTTCAAACCCTGGCAGCCTGGCTAATTATCTAATCTCTCCGTTATCATCCCTAAGCAAACAAGTGTTGGGTGTCATTTTGGAGGCAAGGAGGCCTAGTACTAGAAAATCTTATGCTGAAGAATGGAAAAGATTCTGTGCCTGGAACCAAACTCAAGGGGATGGCCACAGCAGCGCTCAATTTACCTCAGATTCTTCAATACTTAACTGAGATGCTTCACAAGGGCTTTCCTTTTCCACCATCAAAATTCACACCTCAGCCATTTCAGCTCATTACAACACAGAACCACCCCTCTTTTCTCACCCACTGCTCAAGCAGATACTCAGAGGGGCCAAAAACCTTAAGACCACCCAGGAGAGCCCCACCTCCAGCCTGGGACATTAATTTTGTATTGGAACAACTCACTCTTCCGCCTTTTAATCTAGCTGCAATTGCAGAGTTAAAATCCCTTTCTTGGAAAATCGCTTTCCTTTTAGCAATCAATTCAGCAAGAAGGGTATCTGAGTTACAGGCCCTTATGGCAGTGGAGCCTTTCATCATCTTTCATGCGGACAGGGTGTCCCTCAGGACGAATCCCTCTTTCATGCCCAAGATGGTATCCAGTGTGGCTCTTAATTGGTCCATTCATTTACCAACCTTCTTTTCTAATCCACAGAGCAAAGGGGAACGGATACTGCACTCCTTAGATGTGGACAGACAACTTAGATTTTACTTGGACAGGACTAAACCTCAAAGGAAATCGGAACTGCTGGTGGCATTTGCTGCAGGGGCAGAGGGGAAGGCTATTTCAAAATAAACCATTTATAAATGGATAGGCCATTGCATTCATTTCTGCTATAAGCACCATGGAAAACCTATCCCACAGGGGATTAGACCCCATTCAACCAGGGCTGCATCTACCTCTACAGCCTTTCTCAGAGGTATCCCTACCAGAGACATTCTAGAAGCTGCTACCTGGAGTTCTGTACATACTTTCACCAAGCAATACCATTTGCCAATTTTCTCTAAATCCAGAGCTGGCTTTGCCATTGCAATCTTGCAGGGCCTTATAGCTGGTCCTAATGCTATTTAAATTCCTCCTTCCATCCTTAGCTTTGGGACTCTACCCAAATGTGATGACTGCAACAGTGAAACATGAAGAACATAGTACAGTTGTGTACACTTGCCCATAAATGTAAATGTTCAAGTGTATTCACTGTTGCATTCCTGGTTACCCTTCCTGCAGTCCCCTGACTTCTTTTGGCTATACCTCTATTCTCCTCTACTACACTTAAAAGCTTTTTGGTGTATTTGCTTTTTTGTTGGAGGTATAACCTTGTATATTTATATTTAATTGCTTTCCATTAAGGGGGGGGGGGGCACCTGACATCTGGGGCAATAAAAACTGATGTAATGGCATCGGTTGCATGCTTTATACCCCTGACTGTCTGATGTCATGGAAGAGAGACAGCAACCGATGCAGGACCCAAGACTTTGATAATCATGCCAACTGAGGGCTACTGCAAGCAGATAACTCAAATGTGATGACTGCAATAGTGAATACACTCGAACATCTACATTTATGGTAAGTGTACACAACTTTACTTTCCTTCTGACTACCAGGACATACCGATGCAGAGGATTCCATTCCCTCTGCCTTCCCTCCAGAAGATTTTTCTTTTGCATACCCTTAGGGAGCATTTCCACTGGGAAAGCCAGGACTACTCTCCATCCAAAAAGAGACTCGGGGAATTTTTAATCTGCCTCAGCACAGGCCTCTAGCTATCCTTCCTGATGTTCATCGTGTTTCACTGTTGCAGTCATTACAATTGGGTTATCCTGCTGGCAGGCAACCCGCAGTCTGCCAGAATTCCAAAGTCTAGGTCCGGCGTCGGTTGCTGTCACCTCCTCCCTGACGTCAGTGCGCCAGGGGTATAAAAGATGCAGCCGACGCCATTTTCTTCAGTCTTTCTTGCCGTGCGGTGCCCGAAGCAAAAGCAATTCGCAAGTGCCAGTCGGCCGACTCCTGAGATTTTCAAGTTCGAATTTCAGATCAGAAGTCTTCATTAAAAGCGAAGTACCCCGTTGGGGAAACTTTTTTTTCTTGCTCCAGACCGATGTCAGAAAAAGTTAATAATTGTATTTCTTGTGGGAAGCAAATACCTCATAAGGATTTTCATTCTAACTGCATTCCTTGCCTAGGCCCTGACCACAACATTGCTAGTTGTTGGTTTTGTGCTAGATTTAACAAACGCACTATTAAGCGTCGGTACGATTTTGCATTTCATTACTTTGGCAGAAGATTTAATTATATAATGCCGTCGGAACAGCCGACTACCGGAGTTTACAAAAAACGCAAAGAAAAAGAAAAGGACAGGCATCCGAGGTCCAAAACCGACAATGAGGCTTCTTCTAGGCCATTCGCCGGTTCTCAGTGAGGCGCTTTTGCAGCCCCTGACGACCACTACTTTAGAGCCGCAGGCCGATACCGACCCCCACGTGGAGTCAGCCAGGCCTACAGAAACTCAAGGTATTGGACCTTCGGAAACCGTTCCCTAAGATGGATCCGGAGCCGCTGTGCAGGCTTCGGCTTCTGTGGGCATTTTCAGGCCTACACAATTGTATGTTAAAACGACTTCAGCTTCAAAGGCAAAGACTAAAGCAGCTTTAAAGACAAAGAAACCAGTACAACAGCCCCATGGACAGGCCTCCATGCCTAAAAAACAGATGCTCAAAATGGCCGAAGACCTGATTACTTTGATCAGGGGTTCTCATCCACCTCCTGACAAAAGAGGCCTAGGTAAGAGATAGAATATGAATCTTCAGATCAGGTTTCCATTTCATCTGATTCCTCTTCTGATCAGGCATACTCTCTTCCTCCTTATGAGGATTCTGATTCTGAAGAATCTATCCCCTCATCTTCTCCTCCTGAGGATTATTCTTTGGGGAAACACTGCATACCATGAAGGAGCATTTCCACTGGGAGAGCCAAGATTATTCAGAATCTAAGAAAAGGCTCAGAGACTTTCTTTTACTGCCTCAGCACAGGCCCCTTGCTATTCCACCTGTGCTAGACATTGTAGATGTATTTTCAGAGTCCAGTCTGACTCCTGACTCATTACCTCCAGCTCCTGTTAAGCCAGACAGATACTACAGGGTTCCAGACTCCCACAAATTTCTTTTTAAAAACCCTGACCCAGAAACTATCTCTCAGGGTCCCAAGGGGGTCAAGGCTTCCACTGCAAAAAACCCTACCCCCTCTGACCGAGATTCCAGGGCACTGGACAGATGGGGAAAAAAGATTTACACTTCTGCTACCTTGGCTATAAGGGCTTTAAATTGTCAGTTTCATATGCTTAAATATCAGCAATACATTATGTCACTGCTTAAACAGAAAATGTTGACATTCTGAATGTGCAGAAAATAAAGAAATGCAGGATTTATTGCATGCAGCTGAACTAGTTGGAAAGCATACTTTACAATGTGGTTTTGATTCTTTTGGAGGCCTCCTGCAGAGCCGCTGTTACAGGTTCTGTAATTAGGAGGTATGCTTGGTTAAAGGAACAGAATCTGCCTGATCATGTTAAAGCAAAATGATTAGATGCTCCATTACAGCATGATACCTTGTTTGGTGTTAAAGCAGAAGAGGTGTTGATGAAAATTGAGGACAAAGCCAAATCTGTGCAAACAGTCAAGTATTTCTTACAGGTACAGCCTCCAAGATTTAGCAGACACTGGCCTACAAAGAACTGGTCCTTTCCAGTGTCAGACAGGCCACAAAGAGGCAGATACAGACGCCCTAGTGGCAGATCCCAGCGCCAAGGCTCATACAGGTCTAAACAATGGGGTGCTTCTACCTCCAAAAGTGGAGAAGACAAGTCACAGCCATACAGAAAGCAGTCCCAATGACTTTCCTCCTGCCAGCGCCAAGCACTTATCTTCTGGCAGCTCCTTTAGGGGGAAAACTAGCACTTTTTTCTCAAAACTGGCACCTAATCACCCAGGACAAATAGGTCTTGAACATAGTGTCACAAGGTTACAGGTTCCACTTTCACACCTTGCCAAGGGCAAACGGTATGCCAGACCTGCCAAAAAATCAATGGGCAGAGGTACAAAAGCAAGTTTCATCCCTCATGGACATGAGGGCCATTCAGCAAGTACCACAGCAAGAGCAGGGACACAGATTTTACTCAAGACTTTTCTTGGTGCCCAGAAAGGACAAAGCCTGGAGGCCAATACTGGACCTATCTATTCTAAACACATACCTGCATATTCCAAAATTCATAATGTTGACTCTGCAGCAGCTTCTGCCCGTGCTGGGCAAGAAGGCTTGGCTTGTAATCTTAGACCTAAAAGAGGCATACCTACATGTCCCAATCAGACAGTCATGCAGAAGATACCTCAGATTCATAGCTGGCTCAACGCACTACCAATTCTCTGCACTGCCCTTTGGCTTAATCTACTGTGCCCAGGGTCTTCACAAAATGCCTGGCACTAGTAATTGCATTTTGTAGACAAAAAGGAATACAAATATATCCTTACTTGGACAACTGCCTTATTCAAGCAGAGAACAAGGACATACTACTACAGCATCTGGCGTTTGTAAAAAGATTACTAACATGCCTAGGGTACACAGTAAATGAAAAGAAATCAAAACTTGTACCCTCTCAAAGAGATAATATTCCTGGGTGCAAGCTTAAATACAACTGCCCAGATGGCTTATCTCACGTCAGACAAAGGCAACTGACTACTTATTTCAAAATGTTGGCAGCAAACACCCAGTTAACTGCAAGAAAATTTCTGCAGGCTTTGGGCTTCATGGCTTCCTGCATTCTGCTAATTCCATATGCAAGACTGCATATAAGGAAACTACAATGGTATCTAAAAAGTGTTTGGAATCAACATTGCCACAGCCTGGAAACAATAATTACTCTCATTCCCTGCCTGCAACAGGAGTTTCAATGGTGGGCAAAGGCCTGTCACCACAACAAGGGTCAGCCATTCACCATACCCCCAACCAGGCAGACATTGACAACAGATGCATCAGATTATGCCTGGGGGGGCCCACATGGCAGGAAAATGTATTCAGGGCTCATGGTCCGCAATCCAAATGCATCTACATATCAATCAAAAAGAGATGCTAGCTGTTCAAAATGCTCTAACAGCCTTCAAGGATCTACTTCATCCAGGACAGCTACTGATAAAGACGGACAATACTACAGTCATGTGGTACATAAACAAACATGGAGGCACACATTCCTACCCCCTTTGCAGACTAGCAATGACTTTGTGGGACACAGCATTGACTTACCAAGTACAACTGCAAGCACAATTCCTGCCAGGAAAGATAAATACTCTGGCAGACGAACTAAGCAGAAACTTCTTGGATCCCCACGAGTGGAAATTGGATCCACAAGTCTTCAACATGATAACAAGGAATTGGGGATGCTCGGACATAGATCTATTTGCCTCTCCTCTCAACTGCCAACTACAGAGATTCTGCACAAGGACTTGTCACAAGCAAGCATGGAAAGTGGATGCTGTATCTTTCAGCTGGAAAAATTTAACAGTATATGCCTTTCCCCCACTGCCTCTCCTCCCCAAGGTACTCCTAAATGTCAGACAAGAGAAGCCAAAAATGATACTGATTGCCCCAGACTGGCCCCGCCAACACTGGTACCCAATCCTAAGGAACTTGACTAAATGCCCAGCATGGACATTACCTCACATTCCTCACTTACTGACCCAACAAAACAATCAGATCCTGCACAGCCAACTCAGGACCTTAAATCTGGCAGCATGGCAGATAATGTATCTTTTCAAAACACACCTCTGTCTAAAGCGGTGATGGATGTTATCTTGGAGGCTAGGAGGCCCAGTATCAGAAAATCTTATGCAGAAAAATGGCAGAGGTTCTGTGCTTGGAACCAGGCACAAGGAATTGACATGATTGTACCCCAAATATCCCTCAGATTTTGCAATACTTAACTGAGATGCTGGACAAAGGCCTATCCTTTTCATCAGTTAATATTCATGCCTCTGCCATTTCAGCTCATTACAATACAGAGCCACCTATTTTTTCTCATCCTTTATTAAGGCAGTTCCTCAGAGGAGCCAGAAACCTGCGGCCTCCAAGGAGATCACAAATACCTGCATGGGACCTCAATTATGTCTTGGAAAAACTCACTCTGCCTCCTTTTGAGCCAGCCGCTACAGCTGATATAAACTTATCATTGAAAACAGCTCTGCTCCCAGCAATAACCTCTGCAAGACGAGTCTCAGAGCTACAGGCACTCATGGCTGTGGAACCTTTTATCATTTTCCATCCAGATAGGGTTTCTCCAAGGACAAACCCCACATTTATGCCTAAGGTAGTGTCCAGTGTGGCCCTCAACCAAACTGTTCATTTGCCTACCTTTTATCCAAACACACAGAATAAGGGTGAGAAACTTCTGCATTCTTTGGACATACGTTGCCAAAGTGGTTAGAAAGACCTTCTATATAGCCCACCTTATCACAAAAGGGTTCGCATCTAGATCAAGAGAGGTCATTGTGCCCCTCTACTAGTCACTCATCAGGCCCATAATTGAATACAATGCCCCTTTTGGGATGTACCTTACCCGACACCTGCAGCAACTGGAGAGACCCCAAAAGTACCTCACCAAGAGGATCATGGGCTACAAACAGATGTCCTATGCAGCTCGACTAAAGAAACTCCAGCTCTACTCAGTTGCTTACCGCCTACTCAGAGGCGATCTATGCCTGATGTACAAAGCCATGTCAAACCCAGAATTAATGGACATGCTCCACCTAAAAAAATCCAAGTCCCTTAGAGCTACACGCTCCAGGGACCTAAACCTCAGCACAAAAATAAATAGGACATGCTGGAGGGACAGATTCATTTCCCAAAGGCTCCCCTCACTCTGGAATAGAATCCCAATTCATGTTAGACATAGCCCCTCGCTGACCCTCTTAAATGAAATTTGGATGCGTGGATGGGAAATCGCAAATTCCACCCCTGGGATCTCTCCTGTGTCCCTGGTAGACAGAGGCACAGTAAACTAATCTTAAAAGGGTACCTTCTGTGACCTACTTTACAGAGGCACAGTAGGCTAATCTAATAGGGAGGCGGAAGCCAAATACACTCTGGCTAGGCTTATAAATGCCCTAGGGCAGATAGCCTAGTGTCTACCTATGAACCTATACACAGACAGCTGCACTTCTACATGGACAGAACCAAAGCTTTCAGAAAGACTGAGCAATTACTGGTGGCATATGCTGCAGGATCACAAGGAAAGGCGATCTCAAAGCAGACTGTTTCAAAGTGGATAGGTCACTGCATTCGTTTATGCTATTCTCAACATGGCAAATCAGTGCCTAAGGGCATTAGGCCACATTCTACCAGAGCAGCAGCCACTTCAGTAGCCTTCCTCAGAGGAGTACCAACAAAAGACATTTTAGAGGCTGCAACCTGGAGTTCAGTGCACACTTTTACAAAGCACTACCACTTACCACTCTACTCCAAATCCAGGGCAGGCTTTGGCACTGCAGTTCTGCAGGGCTTCATAGCCGCTCCTAATTCTGTTTAGTTCCAGCCTCCCAACCTTAGCTTTGGGATTCAACCCAATTGTAATGACTGCAACAGTGAAATACGATGAACATAGTACAGTTGTGTACCTACTATAAATGTAGATATTCGAGTGTATTCTCTGTTGCAGTCCAGGTTACCCACCCATCATCTTTGCTGGACCTTCTCTGTACTTCTCTATTCTATACAATCTATGTGGTGTATTTGCTTGTAGATGAAGGAAACTTGTTATTTAGTGCATGCATGCTTTATTGACAAATTTTTAGCCTACCCTTTTGGGGGCACCTGACATCTGGGGCAAGAAAAACTGAAGAAAATGGCGTCGGCTGCATCTTTTATACCCCTGGCGCACTGACATCAGGGAGGAAGCAACAGCAACTGACGCCTGACCTAGACTTTGGAATTAAGGCCGACTGCGGGTAGCCTGCCAACATGATAACCCAATTGTAATGACTGCAACAGTGAATGCACTCTAACATCTACATTTATGGTAGGTACACAACTGTACTTTCTGGAGATTGTAGATGATGTCTTCTTGGAATCCAGCCTTACCCCGGATACTTTTCCTCCAGCTCCCGGGAAACCTGACAGGTCCTATAGAGTACCTGACTTTCACAAATTCCTTTTCAAGAATCCTACTGCGGATCCAGGACCAAAAGGCATTAAGGCTGCTACGGCCAAGAATCCTACCCCTTCTGACAGGGATTCTAGGGCTTTAGACAGATTGGGTTAGAAGGTATACATCTCTGCTACTCTGGCCATTAGGGCTTTAAATTGCCAGTTTCATATGTTAAACTATCAGCAGCATATTATGGGGCTAATTAAACAAAAAGTGATGTTGATTCCTGACTGTGCAGAACACAAAGATTTACAAGAGTTCATGCATTCTGCTGACCAAGTTGGTAAACATACTTTGCATTGTGGTTTTGATGCTTTAGAAGCATCTTGTAGGGCTGCTGTCACTGGGTCTGTTCGTAGAAGGCATGCTTGGCTTAAGGAACAAAACTTGCCAGATCATGTCAAAGCAAAATTACTGGATGTACCCTTAAAACAAGAGCGCCTATTTGGCAATAAAGCTGAATATAAAACATAATTTATCTAAAAAGAAAGCAAGCTTTATGTTTTATATTAATGTCCCTTTAAGAAGGAACATATTTATTTTTTAATTGAATAATTGATTGATGTAATGAAGTAGTATGGAGTATTTAAGAGTTTTTGTTATTGGTTGTAGGTGTCTGAAGAAGGAAGAGCATTGACTCTTCTGAAAACGCTAACCAAATAAATTTCTGAGTTTATTCGCACCTTGAGCTGCCTGAATTGTTTTTTTTCGTTTATCTGGTAAATTTATGCAAACTGTTAGACTTCTCACAAGTAGAGCCACCTAGATTCAGTAGGCATTGGCCTTCAAAGAACTGGTCCTTTCCAGTCCCTTCCAGGACTTCAGGCCAAACCCAGGGGCAGCAGACCCCCAAGATTTCAGTCTCCGGTTATGCACAGATCTAAGTAGTGGGGTGCTCCCAAGTCCAAAACGGGGAGTAGTAAGCCACCCCCCTATGGTAAACTTGCACAATGATTTATAACTCCCCCAAGCCTTGCTCAAGTACTTGCACCTTTAGGAGGAAAACTCGTTCTGCATGCAAAAAACTGGGAATACATTACCCAAGATAAATGGGTTTTACAGATTACAGATTCCACTTCCACTCACTCTCAACCCCAAGTGGATGGCCAGACCTCCCCACAAACCAGTGGGCGGGGCAAGTACTTTCTATCCTCAGCATCAAGGCTATTCAACCTGTCCCAGCAGAACAAAGAGGACAAGGCTTTTATTCAAGACTGTTCCAGGTTCCCAGAAAAGAAAACTCCAGGCATTCTATCCTGGATTTATCTATTCTCAACACCTTTCTGGTGGTTCCAAAATTCAAAATGTTAACTCTCCAACAGCTGCTTCCTATGCTAGCCAAGGATGCCTGGCTGGCAACCCTAGACTTAAAAGAAGCTTCCCTGCACATCCCCATAAGGGAATCTTGCAGGAAATACCTTCGCTTCAGGGCAGGCTCTATGTACTTATCAGTTCTCTGCATTTGCCTTTGGCTTATCTACTGGGCCCAGGGTATTCACAAAGTGCCTAGCTCCAGCCATTGCTTTTTGCAGGCAGAGAAGTATTCGCATTTACCCACACTTGGACAATTGCCTGATTCAGGCGGAAAGTCAGGACATGGTACTCCAGCACCTGGTATTTGTAAAGAGACTTCTAACTTCACTGGGGTTACACCATCAACGAAAAGAAATCGCACCTAGTACCCTGCCAACAGATTGTATTTCTGGGAGCAAGCTTGAACATGACTTCCCAGATGGCATTCCGTACTCCAGAGAAACAAATTTATTTGACAACTTACTTCAACCTACTGGCCACCAAAACCCACTAAAACCCAGCTATCTGCAAGGAAAATACTGCAAGCTGTGGTGTTCATGGCCTCTTGCATTCTCTTAATTCCTTATGCAAGACTGCATATGAGGAAACTTCAGTAGTAACTAAAAAGTCTGTGGTGTCACCATTCTCAGGACCTGGAAACAGTAATTCTTATCATTCCGTGTCTAAGGGCTGAGTTCCTTTGGTGGACAGAGGCCTGCAGCCACAACATGGGACTCTCTCACTCTATCCCCTGCCGCCCAAACCCTAACAGACGCATCAGACTATGCATGGGGGGCTCACATGGCAGGGCAGTGCATTCAGAGCAAATGGAACCCTAAGCAGATGCACCTGTATATCAATCAAAAAGAAATGTTAGCTGTACAGAATGCTCTGACAGCCTTCAAAGGCTTATTCTTCCAGGACAACTATTGGTAAAGACAGGCAACACCACAGTTATGTGGTACATAAGCAAGGGGAACACATTCCTACCCACTCTGCAGACTAGCCATGGCTCTGTGGAACACATCCTTGAGCAATCAAGTGCACCTACAAGCTCATTTCCTGCCAAGCAAACTAAATTCACTGGCAGACGACTTAAGCAGAAATCTCATGGACCCACACGAATGGAAACTGGAACCCAAAATATTCAAACTTTTGGGGAACAGATGGGGGACACCAGAGGTGGACCTGTTTGCTGCCCCTCAGAACTATCAATTGAACAAATACTGTACCAGAACTCCCCATAGCCAAGCTTGGAAGGTGGATGCCCTGTCCTTTTCCTGGGAAAGCCTCTGTCTATGCCTTTCTCCCCTCTGCCTCTCCTCTCGAAGGTTCTACTAAAGATCAAGCAGGACAAGCCAAGGACAATCCTGATTATACCAGACTGGCCACACCAGCACTGGTATCCTCTTTTGTGCAGTCTGACAGTGCTACAACCTTGGCACCTGCCTCGGACCCCTTCCTTGCTGTCCTAGCAGGGGAGCCAAATTCTGCACCCTCAACTTCAGACCCTGAACCTTGCAGTCTGGCTGATCCCCTGAACTCACCTCTAGCAACCCTCAGTAAGCAGGTGCTGGATGTCATTCCTGAGGCAAGGAGGCCTAGTACTAGAAAATCCTATTCAGAAAAGTGGAAAAGATACTGTTCCCGGATCCAGTCTCAAGGGATGGCCACAACTGTGCCCAGCTTACCTGTTATACTAGATTACTTAACAGAAATGCTGCACAAGGGCCTATCCCTCTCTTCAATTAAGATTCATGCCTCTGCCATCTCAGCTCATTATAGTACTGAGCCACCCCTCTTCTTGCATCCTCTGGTAAAACAGTTCCTTACAGGGGCCAAAAATTTAAGACCCCCCCCCATGGAGAGCTCCCACTTCAGCCTGGGACCTTAACTTTGTATTGGAAAAACTTGCAACCCCCCCCCCCCCGCCCCATTTGAACCGGCTGCTACAGCAGAGTTGAAATTTCTCTCATGGAAAACAGCTTTACTTCTAGCCATCACTTCAGCAAGAAGAGTGTCTGAATTGCAGGCCCTTATGGCAGTAGAACCCTTCATCATCTTCCATGCGGACAGGGTTTCCCTCAGGACTAACGCATCTTTTATGCCCAAGGTGGTGTCTAGTGTGGCTTTAAACCAGTCCATTCATTTGCCTACTTTTTTTCCCTAATCCTCAAAATAAAGGGGAAAGGATACTACAGATGTGCACAGACAGCTTAGATTGTATTTGGACATGACTAAGCCTCTCAGAAAATCTGATCAGCTGCTAGTCAGCTTTGCTGCAGGGGCAGAGGGGAAGGCCATTTCAAAGCAAACCTTATCTAAATGGATAGCACACTGCATCCATGAGTGCTACAAGTACCATAGAAAACCTACCCCACAGGGGATTAAGAACACATTCCACTAGGGCTACATCTACCTCTACTGCATTTCTCAGAGGAGTCCCTATCAGGGACATCCTGGAAGCTGCAACCTGGAGCTTGGTACACACTTTCATCAAGCATTACCACTTGCCTATCTTTTTTAAATCCAGAGCTGGATTTTCCACAGCAGTCTTACAGGGCCTGATTGCCAGGCCTAATGCTTCTTAATCTACCTCCACCCTTCCTTAGCTTTGGGAATCGACCCAAATGTGATGACTGCAACAGTGAAACATGAAGAACATAGTACAGTGGTGTACACTTACCATACATGTAGATGTTCGAGTGTATTCACTGTTGCATTCCTGGTTACCCTCCCTCCAGCCCCCTGATTGTCTTTGCTTTCAACTATCCTTTTTGGTTTGGCATATCTTATACTATGTGTATGTGCTTTTTGCTGGGGGTGTTCCACACCATATAATTGCTTCATATTTTGGGGGCACCTGACATCTGGGGCAACAAAAACTGATGTAATGGCATTGGCTACATGTTTTACACCCCTGACAATCTGACATCATGGAAGAAGCGACAGCATCCGACGCAGAAACACTCTGGTATTCAGGCCAGCTGAGGGCTACCTGCAGGCAGATAACCCAGATGTGATGACTGCAACAGTGAATACACTCTTAACATCTACATTTATGGTTAGTGTACACAACTGTACTTTCTTCAAACATTAGGTTCCATGGTATGACATGCAGATATTGCAATGGCTACTAGCATCCCAATGGTCTCTCGTATGCCAACCAATGTCTCATCTAATTTGGATTACCAATCGCTGCAAACACTACCTGTTGTGGTGGCTACACTCAACCAGATTCTCATGGGTCATCCATTCATTCTTCCCCAGCCCCAAGCCACAGTGACCATGGATGATTCCCAGACATGGTGGGGGGACATTATCTGGGAAAGACCGCCCAAGGCACAGGATCCCAATTGGAGGCCAACTTGTATATCAGTGTACTAGAGATGAGAGCAGTGCTGTTAGCATTGCAAGCATTCCAAGATGTCCTCTCTGTAGTAATGGTACCAGTTCAGAAGGACACCATGTCAGTAGTCTGGTACATAAACAAGGGGGAACCAAATCTTACCCGCTGTGTCTAGAAGAACTCATAGTTTGGCAATGGGCAATTCTTCTAACCGCTTTCTCACAGCAATGCACATTCCGAGGAACTCCAACACGACAGTGGACAAATTGAGCAGAACTATTCTCTTGGCTCACAAGTGCTCTCTCAATCCAGCAGCGGTGAACAACATTTTTCACTACTGGGACCGACCTTGCTGTGATCTATTTGCCTCTCCTCTAAACATCAAGTGGGAAGTTAATTTTCCCTAATTCCCCCTCAGGGGTAGTCACCGAGAGATGCTCTTCTCCATGATTGGCCTCCTGGTCTGCATTATGCCTTTCCCCCAGTTCCTCTCATTTCACAGTTCTAGAAGAAAGCCAAAATGACAGAAAATTCAATAATACTCATTGCCCCCTTCTGGCCTCGACAAGTTTGGTTTCCCTTCCTGTGGCCTCATTTAATTTGGAAACTATGGATTCTGGACCCAGTTCCCGATCTACTGTCTCACCCGTAGGGAATGGTACATCTGAATCTTCAAAACCTCAAGCTCACTGTGTGGCTTCTCCAATTCCCATGATTGCCAGGCATCCTTCTCTTTCCTCACCTGTCAGACAAATTATTATCGCTCATCAGAAATTGTGTGCAAGGAAATTATACCAAAGTAGGTGGGAGAAATTTGCTGTGGGCTCTGGATAATGAGATAGACCCTTATTCCAGTCCTATCCACAAAGTGTTAGATTTTCTGGCTTCACTTTACCAGTCATTTTCTTCTCCGTCAACAAATAAAGTACACCTAGTGGCAGTTTTGAACTTTCCTTTAGGACTGGATGGTGCCTCTCTAATGTCACACAAACTGTGTAAAGCATTCTTAAAAAGCCTCCTAATGCTAAGACCTCCATTTAAAGAACCTGTTTCCCCTTGGGATCTAACTGTAGTTCTTCAGGCCTTGACTATGAACCCCTTTGAGCCTTCAGCAACTTGTGACTTAAAACATCGGTCTTGGAAGACCTTATTTTAGGTGGCTATCACTTCTGCCAGGAGAGTCTCAGAACTTCAGGCCCTGTCGTGCGAACCTCCATACTTAATTTTTTATAAGGATAGAGTTGCGCTTCAAACTAATCCTTCCTTTCTGCCCAAGGTTGTATCTGAGACCAATATTAATCAGACTCTACAGTTACCAGTCTTTTCCCCAAATTTTTCAAACAAGGGAGAATATGCTTTCCATTTAGTTGACGTGCACAGACAACTGTTTTTATTTTCACAGGACTAAAGTAAATCAAACCATATTTTTGTGGCATTTTCTTCTCTCCATCTAGGTAATCCAGTTTCAAAGCTTACACTGACTAAATGGCTTAGAGACTGCATCACATTCATTTATCATTCTAAAGGACTCCAACTCCCAAAACCAGTTCAAGCCCATTCTACAAGAGCACTAGCTACATCTGTAGCCTTTCATGCCAGAACTTGTTTAGATGACATCTGTGCAGCAGCCACTTGGTCTTTTCACTTATCACTCATTACAAATTAGATCAGGTCTGAAGGAGACGAGCATCCTTTGGCTCTATGGTGCTTAGGAATATTTTTCTGTGAGACCCCCCGAAGCTAAAGTAGCTGGGGATGCTGTCCCACTGTCAAGGCTTGGATGAAGATTGACAACATCAGATAAAGAAGTTATGTCTCACCATAACATTCCATCTGTGTTGTTGATCTTCACCAATCCTTGACATCCCCACTCTCTTTACCCCATCCTGAGACTCTTAGTAGACTGAACTTTTGTTTTTGGCTAGTTTCCTTTTTAAGGACTTGTATCTGGCCTTGGTTGATATGCATATTGTTTGACCATAGCATTCACATCTGACTGCCACTTCTTGGCAAACTTAGTCTGAAGTAATTTCTGTGAGAAGCATTATGGGTAGAGCCTGGCTCAAAAGTTTGGCGAGTGCAAGCTGAAGTAAACGTCCATATTGGATCCATGGTTTGGAACCAAACCCGCTGTCAAGGATTGTTGAAGATCAACAACACAGATGGAATGTTACGGTAAGATGTAATTTCTTTTTTTTTTCATCTGAGCATAGAACTGAGATGTAGGCTTTTAATTGGCATGCAGTAACAACAGTTCTAAAGTGCCTGTTGGAGATTGATTCAAGGTTAAGCTACTGAATGATTAAAGTACATTTGGTGGCTATTTCTTTTTATGTGGGGCAAGTGTCCCAAATATTTACCTCGCTTAAGGCCTGCAGAGCATTCCAGCACTGATTGTACACTCAGATCTGGTGCAACCACATTTTATGCTGGAGAAGTTTACTTTGCTCACATTCAAACCAGTAGCATCAGCAGAGCTTTCAGATTTGTCATCGAGCACACATTCTTCGGGGTGGCTGGTAACGTCAATCAACATTTTTGTGAGTACAACTGTTCTTCAAGATTTCCTAATCTGTTGCTTTTTTGCAAAGATATTGTTTTATTATTCACTAATGCTGTTTTCATACTGAAGTGGCCACAGAATCCGGTGTGAATCTGAACCATCCATCTCCACGTCTTATTTGCTCAACTTATCAACATAGTGGTGTACCTTTTGAACTGTGTGGATGTCCACAGGAAGTTTACATTTTTATCTGGACAGAAGTAGATCATTTTTTAAGTTCATTTAGGTTTTTGTAGCCTTTGCTAAATCAGAAAATGAAAAATGGTTGTGAAGCAGAGTTTCTCCAAATTGCCGGTGGTTTGCATAGTTTTCCTGTCAGGAATAGGGTGACCTGCCTGGTCCTCTAAAGGTTCACTTGATAAGAGCCCTGTCAAGATCTGCAGATTTTTCCTCCATAAAAGTGTTGCACTCAGTGAGGTTTCTGTCATAGCATCTTGACCATTCCTGTAGTACATATCAGGCGAGTGTAGTTTTCAGGTATTGATCTCCTTTGGGGGTGCCTAATTGGGTAATGTTGTTTGTTTGGCACCACATAAAGAGATCCAGCTGGGAGACTCTGTCCTACTAGTTCTTCAACCAGAACTCATTGGTATCAGATATGGCATTATGTTAAGTACTCCGCTTTTGTATCTGAGGGGCGTTTCAGCTGCAAGATGAAGTGTTTCTTTGTATTTCCCACTCCTTTGCTAAAATTCTCTGTAGTTTTTGTGCTAAGACAACTGGAAAGGCAGGCAATATGGAATAGGAGGAGAAGGAATTGCTGCCTTTGATAGTTCTGTCAGCTGAACTGTCTTGCCTATGGGCTAGAGCAGCTAGACTGTTAAGTGTCCATTACTTTTATAATTAAACATTATCAGAATGGTTGTGTGAAAATGAGTACCTCGTTCTAGATAATGCGGTTCATTCTTTGTAATGGCCTTTTGTTGTTATTTTAACTCATTTCAATGCATTATTAGCAAACCTCTCAACGTGTTTTTCTTAAGTATATGAAGATTTACAAAAATTGCATTTTGTTGTTGTGGTTTGGGTATTTCACCAGCAGATGGCATCAGTGTCCCAAACAGCATTGATTTTCAGTGCGAAGAGGAAAATAACCAGCTAAGTCTACTAGGTAGAGTTCGCCAGGGTAACGACTACAGAGCATTAGAATAGAAAAGTTTCTCAAGTACAGTAGTTGCATGTAACATTTAAAAAAAAAAAAAAAAAAAAAAAAAAATCCAAGCCCAAGTTATGGTAGGTCTTTGATAATTTGTTTATCTTTTCCTTGATGCTTTCCAGTCTGACATTTTTCTTAGATTGGGAGTTGGGACACATCTTTTGAACATTTAAATATTTTGCTTTGAATGAAGATTATCTAGCTGATGAAATCTCTTCCATATCAGTCCATTGAGATGTCACACAGAGCTTTGCTAAAGCGGGTAATAGAATAAAAATATTGTGTTTACAAGTAACGTTAAGTTTAGCTCAGAAGTTAGAGAACCACACCCAAAAACTGAAAAAAAAAGTGTGTGTGTGTGGGGGGGGAGGGGGGTGTTCAACATATCTTGAACTTTTTTTGCATTATTAATGTCTTTATATCAAAGTAAGTGGTGGCTATTTTCTAAATTGTTGTGCACCAAAATGCCCTGAAAAGGGGATGCCGTGGGTAGCGTGATTTTGTGATATAGTTGATGCCTTCGGCCTCCTGATGTCATCTTAGAGGGACAGACCCGTGAGGATCATCTACTGTGGTTTTCTCTCTCAACAGCTTACAACAGTACTGTGATTGCCTAGTTTTGACTATCAGCATCAATCTTCATTTTTAATTACTTTGCTTCCTTTTATTTCATTAGTGGACATTTCTGCTACAGCAGTTTGATATGTTTGAAAGACAGGCTTGAAAATGTAGTTGAGATGGGGGGTAAGGTGATGGCTGTCCTGTAAACACATTTTCACCGTGGCTCTGAAAACAGCAAGGACACAATTCTCAAAATGACATTAAAGATTAGCATAACCATTTGCTAACCTGAGGGCTTCAAAAATGATGAAAAAAGAAAACAAATGCATCACCATGTAGATACATAGATGTGGGGGACTTCCCAGACAAAACTCTGATGTAGCGGTCCGCAAAATCGAAGAGCCATACATTACCAAGGGGACTACCAGGATGGCAAATGAAACTAAAACCATGGACTTACAGATATCCAAGTCAAGTTTCAGCTATATCCACTCCAGAAAAGGAAATTTTTTCCGAACGACTGAGAACTAACAGACAACTGGAAGGCCAAAAGGGCATAAGTAAATTGAAAATGGAAATTTCCCGGACTTAGAAGACATCAAAATAGCACTACAACTAATGCAAACCGTGATTCAACAGCTATCAGACCAACACAGTGAACCGTATAGTGGACAGACTAGACAAAACAGAAGCTAAAACACTAGAAAACGAAATAAAAATACATCAGATATTAGAAGCATCACAATCCAATACTAAACTTATTCAGGAACTGCAACAAAAATTCCTAGATGGAGATGCAAGAAGCAGACAAAAAACATTTTGGTACAGGAATACCTGAAAAATATGAACAGTCAAACTAATCGAAGTATTACACCAAACTGTTGGCTGCCTCCTAGATGACCAGACCGAATGCATTCATTTCGTTATTGAAAGAGCATGTCGTGCACTAAGAGCATCATGGTCACAGGATAAACTGAGAGGTATACATGAGTGTCTTAAATTACCAAGATGCTTTTAAAATGTTATTGGCTGCCAAAATGAAAAAAACACCAACATGGAATGTTAAAACTATTTTCGACCAGGATTTACCATACCAAATTAAACAGGATTGACAAGACTGTCACCATTTTGTGCGTTTTTAATTTGGGGGGGGGGGGGCAAGTTTCAGAAGAGATACCCCTCTACTTTGGTATTCCAGGAGAAGGGAAATAAATACTCCGTGGAGTCACTTAAAGATGCCAAACAAGTCTTCATAAATGCTTTCAACAAAATACCTGAATAAATTCTGATTGTTAAATCATTGTACGAGGACTGCATAAGAAATACTAACAGACATACTGGTAATGGTGGAAACCAAATTGTGTTAACCAAACAACTGTAAGTTTGAGACAAAATAATCTATGTAATGTGTTTTCTAAAACTATTTTATCAGCACTGGTTTTACCCTATAAATAACCATGTGGTTGCTGAGGTTCTGTAGTGTTTCTACAGTGCACTTTCTTCATTTTTCATTGGGGGTCCCTGTGAAAGTGCTCTCATGTACCAGAGTTATTTTTTTCTGTTAAAGTTGGCATTAAGTTGGTCTTGAAGTCCTGTTAATCTGATGACCTCATACTGAATATCAGTGAATATATTGGAAAAGCTGACTTCCAAAATCTGGCAACTAAATAATTGTACCTTTGAGTCAGAGTATGGGTATAATTGCATATGTGTTTTGTATTGGATTTTGTTTGTGCTTACTTAACATTATTAATTTTCAAGAAGTCTCTTGGGTCTTGTATATACTCAGAGTTTATGCAGAGCACTTTCTGCCATTTTATCATATTGAAGTACCTTCAAAGTATTTTCATGTCTCAGTTACTTTCTATGAGAATGTAAGCATTTAAAGCTGGCCTTGCTTTCAAATTGCATATGACTTTATCATTTGTCACATACTGTTCCTGATCTTCTCATTCAGATAACACTTAAACCTGTTTTTTTCTGTTCTACTAAAGTGATTTGTTTGTTTATAGTCAACCTGTTTGAATTTAAATATTTGAAAAGTATCCTTGCTGCTTTGTCTGTATACAAGTCTGCATTTCGTAATGGGGCTACGTCACTTGTTTGTGTGAGCTTTTGGGGTAGTCATGCTATTTTTGATCTACTTAATGTTTTTTTATACTTGACTTCAGGGTAAACATGTTGAGAAATGAATAACTCAAATATCCAGGTAGCAAACAGTAGGAGAA
This sequence comes from Protopterus annectens, assembly GCF_019279795.1. Taxonomy (NCBI): domain Eukaryota; kingdom Metazoa; phylum Chordata; order Ceratodontiformes; family Protopteridae; genus Protopterus; species Protopterus annectens. The sequence goes on along the minus strand of NC_056742.1, from coordinate 337,948,391 downwards.
CTTTAATATAAAGGTCAAGCGCTTTTGTCTAATAAAATGCTGCTAGACATCATCAGAACCAATTAAAAATACTGTAATGCAGTTGAAATGTTGACATTTTGTCACACACATCCGCCAAAAAACAAACCGTATTCAAAAATAAACCAATGACAAACTGACTGATGTTAGAAGCAGGCTATCACCACACACCATTTTAAAACTGGGTTCATATTAGCTCGTTGAAAACTCAAAAGAGCGAACGCTCTTTGATTGACAGCTAATATTCAAAACCACAAAAACTTGAACGGACGATAAAAAAAATCCACAAACAAAATAGTAGGAGGCTTTGCCCCCCCACACCCCTTACTTAAATATACCAACTCCGAGATTGCAGCACAGTGGAAGAAACTGCAAAGTCCTGACAATAGCCTAATGATTTTTTTTCCCTGGGGGAAAAAAATCACTGTTCTGGCCATTAGTTTTTATGGTTTCAAATATTAGCTGTCGATCAAAGAGCGTTTGCTCTTTTGAGTGCTCGACAATCTAATAGGAACCCTTTAAAATCAACTATATATGTACTGCTGTACTCAAAAGTTGACCAGTGATGAACTGTAATGGCAAAAATGAGCCAATAAGAGAATAGACCAATGCAACCCTTAAAAATAAGATATCATGCAGTAAAAAAAAAAAAAAAAAAAAACATTAAAATAATGATCAAGTTTAACTTGCAGAGATGTATGGATGGAAAATAGTCACAAATAATGCTGTATTTAAACAATATTATAACTTATGCCTCATTAAAATTCACTAAGGATGGAAATGCAGTCATTAAAACCTGATGGTTTAATTTTATCTTTATACATGTATCAGTCCCCTTAGCAAAAGGTGGCATTGCCAATCTCTTCATATATAAATTTACTAAATTCTTACAAAATAGGAAATATAAACAAGTAAAAAATGTGTAACAATCCTTTTCAAGCTGTGTCAAGCATCATAGCACAAAATTGTAAAATCCAGTTATTCTTGCCGCTAATGGCCAAACACCGGCCAATGCCAAGCAAAGATAATCCAATGAGGGACTAACCAAAGAAAATGGTGAAACGTCAAGCAAAAACTATATATATCTTGATGAAAATGGCTAAATAATGTCACTTTTGTAACACACTTAAACTACTAAAGTTGACATGTAAATGAAGCATTCATAACAAAGGTATAAAAAATGTCATAAAAAAAAGTAAAATAAGATTTGTTTTATTTCATAGCTCTATTTGAGTTCACTTGTGCTGGAAATACCATCATTAATTTCTAGTTAGTTGCATCGGTTCGTATTTGCCAAACCATTTCCTTGTACAGTAGATGGTTCTGCCAGTCCCCCATAAATGAATCCATGTAAACTTTATCCAAAATGGAAAATTTAAACATATGAAAATTTTAACCTTCTTTTGCATGTCTTGCAATATTGATTATATTGTTCTGTTTAAACTGTTACTCTTTGCCTTTCATGCCCTGCTTTTTGTGTAGCATCTAGCTAGATAAACAACCATATCCACAGTACATGTGAATCTACCTCTAAAAGCCATTCATTAACCTTGTCGAAAATTCACTGTCTTGATCTGTGTAAGTGTAAGAAAATTCACTACAATGTCCACGTTTATTTGTCTTAAAAGAACCATTTCACTGTGGTTTAGATAAATTTTCTAAAATGCCTTTGATGTTGGTACGGTCATTATAAATAAAATATGGTGATTGCCCAAACTGTGATTTCAAGTGATCATCCCCCATGCAGGATCTTCCAATTGTTCCTAATTATTTTTTGGATATCTATTGAGTAATATAATACCATACTATGGGCATCAAACAAATGTTTTTCCTTTTGATTGTTCAGTTGCGCCATATTGTTGTGTACTATATTGAGTATCAGAAATGTAATTAGTCAAACCCTTTTTAATAATTGTGGCATATCTAGCTTCTCTGTTGTCATATATGGAGGGATTGGCAAATACCACCTTTTGCTAAGGGACTCATACATGTGTACAGATGAAATTAACCCATTACATTTTAATGACTGCATTTCCATCATGAGTGAATTTTAATGAGGCACAAAGTTATAATATTGTTTAAATATGGCATTATTTGCAAATATTTTCCATCCATACATCTCTGCAAGTTAATTTAATCAGTTTTAATATTTTCAAGGTTTTTTTTACAACAGTGGCATTATGGGTCAATGTTATTTAGACATTTTTATTGCAAAATAAATAGTTTTTAAGGATTTCATTGGTCTGTTCTCTTATTTTTGCCATTGCCGTCTATCATTGGCCAACTTTTGACTACAGCAGTACGAATAGTTGATTTTAAAATGGTGTGTGGCGATTGCCTGATGTTAGAAGCAGGTTGTTTGTCATTGGTTTATTTTTCTGATTGTTTTTTTGGGAGGTGTGTAAGACAATGTCTTTTTAAACGTTTCAACTGCATTATAGTATTTTTAATTGGTTCTGATAATATCTAACAGTATTTTATTAGACGAAAGTGCTCAACCTTTATATTAAAGTTCTCCTACTGTTTGCTACCTCGGCATTTGTTGTTTTTATTCATACTTTTATATTTATGGTCCAGTATGAGATTGTTTGCTTATTGTTTGTGGATGTTGAGAAATTAACATACATGGATGCAAGAATATAATGTTATTTACTTGTATGGCTCTTTATACACTGTTAGTTTAGTCTCTTCTTGGCTCTTTTGGAGTGTCATTAGGCACAGGTTGGTAGCAGGAAGTTTTCTTGTGTTTAAACTTGCGTGATAGCTTATTTTTTCACTTGGCATTTAAATCAAAGGCGGAAATATTAGATCAAGAGACGCTCATGATGTCAGGTCAGTGGACTGAAGAGCTGGGTAAAAAGTGGATGGGGATTGTAATTGAACGAGGCAGTAAATCAAATAGCACTGTTGTAGTAATTGTTCTTAAATCTTTAAAAGGTAATGTATTGCAGTATAACTCTGATGAGAAAGGGTGATGGTGTTACGTAGTCCTGAAGAACTAATTTCTTGATAAATCTGTACTATTACTGAACTTGTATGCACCCTGTACTAAACAACACGAGTTTATCAATTTATAAAATTCTAAGCCAACTCCCTTTAGGTGGAAATCGGAATGCAGGTGGTGATCCTGCATCCAACAGGACTAGAAGTAAATCATATAATATGCATGCTTCAATAGCAATTTCTGAATTAAAAATAGATTTTAATTTATTTGACCCCTTCAACTTTCCAAAGAGAGATGAAACCTAGGAGAAGTTTACTTTTTATTCACATTTTTATAAAACTTGGCCAAGGTTGTACTTCCTAACTGGACTTTCACTACTCCAGAAGGAAGATGTTAAGGCACTTAATGAGGTATTTTATGAGCTTACAAACGTCCTTCCTAGATGTTCTTCATCTCACATTGCTGCAGTCATAACCTGTGGGTAGTCCGCTGTCCTCGGTCGGCCCAAATACCAAAGTATTAGGCTGGCGTCGGTCATGGGCGCTCAGATCTGACGTCAGTGCGTCATGGTATTAAAGCGCATGACCGACGTCATATACTCAGTCTTTTTTGCCGCATGGTCCGAAGCAGAAGCAGCGTTTGCAAGTGCCGTTCGGCGTTCTGAAATTTTCATATTCTGAGTTTCAGACCGAAACCAAGTTGGGCTAAGTACCCCGTTGGGGAACATTTTTGTTTTTTCTTGCCTCAGTTAATTCCGGATGTCAGAAAAAGTGAATAATTGTATTTCTTGTGGGAAACAGATACCGCATAGGGATTACCACTCTCTCTGTATTCCTTGTTTGGGGCCTGAGCACGACATAGTCGGGTGTCGCTTTTGTGCTAGATTTAATAAGTGCACCATTAAACGTAGGTTAGATTGCACTAGGCTTGTCTTCGGTAAGCGGTGTAATTACAATATGCCGTCGGATCCTCCGACGCCCGCTACCGCTAAGAAGCGCAAAGAAAAATCATTAAGGTCCAAGCAGGATGAGTCGTCCGTTCCAGACGCCGGTTCTTTAGAAACTACGGTGGAATCTGTAGATCCAGCCGAGGTTTCAGCTGAGTCTCAGGGGGAGACGGTAATTTTGCAAGATGTGGCCTCTCAGGAGTCAGGTCAGGTTGAGGGGGCCTCTCAGGTTGCTGTTCTCCCTTCTTTGCCTAAGGTGGTTAGGCCTTTTCCTTCTGTCTCTAAGGTACCTTCCAAGGTCAGGCCTGGTTTGCCTTCCACAGGTGTCAGTCCTAGTTCTGCAGGTTCTGTGCCTAAAAAACACATGCTTAAAATGGCAGAAGATTTAATTTCCTTAATCAGGGGTTCTATGCCCTCTCCTGATAAGAGGCCTAGGGTGGAGCCAGAGGTGGAAAGTTTGGAGCAGGCTTCAGATTACTCAGAGTCTTCGGCTGAAGACATTCAGGATTTTCCTCCTTATTCAGATTCAGACGCAGAGGATTCCAGTCCTTCTGCTTCTCCTCCAGAGGATTTTTCTTTTTCAGAAACCCTGCATTCTATGAGGGAGCATTTTAAATGGGAAGGTCAGGATTTCTCAGATTCCCGAAAGAGGCTTACGGAATTTTTATTTTTACCACAACATCGGCCCTTGGCTATACCTCCTGTTTTGGATGTTGTTCAGGACGTTTTCTCTGAGGCTTCCCTTAATCCAGACTCTTTGCCTCCTGCGCCAGTTAAACCAGATAGGTATTACAGAGTGCCTGAGGCTCATAAATATCTGTATAAGAGCCCAAGGGCTGACCCAGAAACTATTAGCCAGGGACCTAAGGGTGTCAGGGCTTCTGTTGTACAGAATCCAGTTCCTATGGATAAAGATTCTAGAGCTTTGGATAGGTGGGGTAAGAAAGTGTATACCTCTTCCACTTTAGCAATGAGGGCTTTGAATTGCCAGTTTCATATGTTGAAGTACCAGAATTTTCTCCTTACTCAGTTAAAATCTAAGGTGGATGCTTTGGCAGAGGGCATAGAGTGTAAGGAATTACAGGATTTGGTTCATGCTTCTGATCAGGTGGGTAAGCATTCTTTGCAGTGTGGTTTCGATGCTTTACAGGCTTCTTCCAGGGTGGCTGCCACTGGATCTGTTATTCGCAGGCACGCCTGGCTTAAGGATCAGAATTTGTCAGAGCATGTTAAAGCTAGAATTTTGGATGCTCCTTTACAGTCTGAAGTTCTGTTTGGTTCTCCTGTGGAGTCTGTCTTGAAGAAAATGGAAGACAAGGCTAAGTCTATGCAGACTGTTAAAGATTTTTTGCAGGTGCAGCCCCCTAAGTTTAGCAGGAATTGGCCTACTAAGGGATGGGCTTACCCTTCTTCTGATTTACAGTCTAGGGGCAGATCTAGACGTAGTAGGGGCAGAGCTCAGGGTTCTTTCAGGCCTAGAACGTGGAGTTCCCCTGCACAATCTACAGGTGAGGGCAGGGGCCAGTCCTTTCGTAAACAGGCCCAATGACCTGCATCTTCAGCTGCCAGATCCTTCCTGTCTGGCAGCTCCTTTGGGAGGAAAGTTGGCACTCTTCAAGCAAAACTGGCTTTTAGTCACCCAGGACAAATGGGTATTGGACATTATAGACCGAGGCTACAAGTTTTATTTCCACACATTGCCTCCTTTCAAAGGCATGCCAAACGTTCCTCCTCAGCAAAGGGTAGAGGCTCACAAACAGATTTCTTTACTTCTTCATATGGGGGCTATACAGCAGGTCCCTCTGTCAGAAGTGGGCCTAGGATTTTATTCTCGCCTGTTTCTTGTACCAAAGAAAGGAAACACTTGGAGGCCGATTTTGGATTTATCTGTCCTCAACACATACCTGGACATTCCAAAATTCAAAATGTTGACGTTACAACAACTTCTGCCTCTGTTGGGCAAAGATCACTGGATGGTAACTCTGGATCTCAAAGAGGCTTATCTTCATGTTCCTATCAGGCCCAGTTGCAGGAGATTCCTGCGTTTTCAGGCTGGGACTTTACATTATCAGTTCTCTGCATTGCCCTTTGGCTTATCTACTGCGCCCAGGGTGTTCACGAAGGTTCTGGCTCCGGTGATAGCCTTCTTAAGGTTAAGAGGAATACAAATTTATCCTTATTTGGACGATTGCCTGATTCTTGCTCAAGACAAGCACAAGCTTCTTCACCATCTACAGTATGTTATGGCAGTGTTAAGGTGCCTAGGGTATTCTGTGAACGAAACAAAGTCCAGTCTAGTACCCTCTCAGGAAATGTGCTTTCTGGGTGTGAGACTGAATACAGCTTCCCAGATGGCTTTTTTGACCCCGGACAAGCAAAGGAACCTTACACTTTACTTCCATCAATTGCCTCTACGGTCCAGGCTGACTGCAAGGACAGTCCTTCAAGCCTTGGGGTTCATGGCATCTTGTATTCTGGTGCTTCCCAATGCCAAACTGCATATGAGGAAGCTACAATGGTATCTCAAAAATGTATGGACACAACACTGCCAAGATCTGGACACTGTCATTCAAATAATACCTTGCATTCAAAAGGAATTTTTGTGGTGGGCTCAGGAATGTCACCTAAACAAGGGACTCTCTGTGACCCGACCAGAGGCGAGTCAGATCTTAACGACAGATGCCTCGGACAAGGCTTGGGGAGCACACCTCAATGGAAAATGGGTTCAAGACACGTGGCCTGCCAGACTTCAACATTTACATATCAACTTGAAGGAGATGTTAGCAGTCCAATTTGCATTGATGGCTTTCAAGGATTTACTTCACCCGGGACAAGTGTTGATTCAAACAGACAACACAGCTGTCATGTGGTACATCAACAAGCAAGGGGGAACCCATTTGTACCCTCTTTGCAGGCAAGCTATGATTTTGTGGGAGACTGCTCTCAGTTTGCACCTCACTCTTCAGGCAAGGTTTCTGCCAGGAGCACAGAACTCCTTAGCAGATGTTTTGAGCAGACAGATAGTGGATCCCCACCAGTGGAAGTTGGATCCTCATGTATTTCGACAGTTGACAGTGATATGGGGGACTCCAGACATAGATCTGTTCGCTTCTCCACTAAATTTCCAGTTGCCAAAGTTTTGCTCAAAGATGTTTCATCCCACAGCTTGGAAAGTGGATGCTCTATCATTCAGTTGGAGCAATCTTCACGTCTATGCCTTTCCTCCTCTGCCTCTCCTTCCCAAGGTACTCTTGAAGGTCAAACAAGACAAACCCTCCATGATTCTAATAGCTCCAGATTGGCCTCGACAGCACTGGTACCCTCTGCTGAGGAGTTTAGTACGGGAGCCTCCTTGGCCTTTGCCTTCAATTCCACACCTTTTGTCTCAGGCGGACAATCATTTCCTCAATGTCAGGATTCAGTCCCTGCATCTAACAGCCTGGCATATTCTGTTCTAGAACCTGGAGGGTCGCAGCTTCCTCAACAAGTTTTGAATGTTATTTTGGAGGCCAGAAGGCCTAGTACAAGGAAAGTTTATGCTGATAAATGGGGGAGATTTTTTATTTGGAGCAAAGCAAAAAGCTTTGATGTTTCCAGGCCTGATTTGAGTGTTTCTCTTCAATATCTTACAGAATTATTAGACAAGGGTTTGTCTTTCTCCTCTGTAAAAGTTCATGCTGCAGCCATTTCTGCTCACTATGACTGTGACCCACCATTATTGTCTCATCCTTTGTTTAAGCAATTCCTTAGAGGGGCAAAGAACATAAGACCCTCGCGTAGAGCTCCTACTCCTTCCTGGGATCTCAATTTTGTGTTGGAAAAACTTACTTTACCTCCTTTTGAACCTGCAGCTACGTCTGAGTTAAAGTTTTTGTCTTGGAAGACTGCTTTTTTGTTGGCCATTACGTCTGCTAGAAGGGTATCTGAATTACAGGCCCTAATGGCAGTTGAACCCTTCCTAATTTTTCATAAGGATAGGGTATCTCTGCGTACCAACCCTACTTTTATGCCTAAAGTGGTTTCAAATGTGGCCTTGAACCAATCTATTCATTTGTCTACTTTTTATGCAGATCCCCAAAATAAAAGGGAGAAAATTTTGCACACTTTGGATATTCATAGGCAGTTGCGTTATTATTTGAGCAAGACTAAAGGGTTCAGACAGTCTCAACAGTTGTTTGTTTCTTTTGCTTTGGGCTCTCAGGGGAAACCTGTTTCAAAACAAACTATTTCTAAGTGGATTGGCCATTGTATTGCTTTTTGTTATTCTCATCATGGTAAGGAGATTCCGGCTGGAATCAGACCTCATTCCACTAGGGCTACTGCCACTTCTACTGCTTTTTTAAGGGGGGTAGCTACTAAAGATATTTTGGAAACAGCTACTTGGAGTTCAGTGTGCACTTTTTCTAAACATTACCATCTTCCTCTTTATTCCAAATCTAGGGCTGGATTTGCCACTGCAGTATTACAGGGCATTTTGGCAGCTCCCAATGCTTTATGATTTTGCCAACCTCCCTTTACCTTTGCTTTGGGATTCTACCCACAGGTTATGACTGCAGCAATGTGAGATGAAGAACATAGTACAGTTTTGTACCTACCATAAATGTAGATGTTCGAAGATCCACATTGCTGCAGTCCAATTTACCCTCCCTCCTTCCCCTCTGTAGTTTGGAGTGGTTGTATGGTTTGGGTTGTAGATGTTTTTTGTACATGGCTTTTGGAGGTTTTTCTATTTTTGGCTGTGGCCTTTCTTTTTTGGGCCTTCTGACATCTGGGGCAAGAAAAGACTGAGGATATGACGTCGGTCATGCGCTTTAATACCATGACGCACTGACGTCAGATCTGAGTGCCCATGACCGACGCCAGCCTAATACTTTGGTATTCGGGCCGACCGAGGACAGCGGACTACCCACAGGTTATGACTGCAGCAATGTGGATCTTCGAACATCTACATTTATGGTAGGTACAAAACTGTACTTTCTCATGCCCCTTTTGATGTTCAATGGGCCGATGCTAAAGCCTAGATTAGGGGAAAACTTATTAATAATGCAACTTTTATTATAAAATAAAAAATGTATAGATCGAAGGAAGTGACATCAAAGAGAAAAATCAGCGATCCTGAAGAGAAACTTAATATTAATGATAGCTCTGCTATAGAAAAAAATGATCTTCAGAAAGAACTTTACCTACTGTATACAATCAAGTATCATTCAATGAAATGAAAATGGTAGCTAGATAATCTGAATGGACACAATTTCCATCAAAAATACTAGCAGGAATAATAAATATTCAAGCCTCTGTTAATCAGAATCGTATATCAAAGTAAGACTTACAACAAATATTGAGATTATTCAGATCTTTGAACAAACCTATTCTCAAACATGTGGAGAGCAAAACTTGTTTACTTCTCAAGAAAAAGATCAGTTTCTAAATCAAAGTCAGCAGGACCTTCTTATAGTTCCCTTTACCTTAAAAGATATACTGTGCATAATAAGCAATCTTAAGGCTGGCAAAGCCTCTGTACCTGATGGCTATACAGCAGGTTTTTATAAAACTCTTATTCAAAACATTTCATAAATCCTATTGTCTATTCAACTACTTTAAAGAAACTGGCATCTTCTTCTTTCGTCTTTTTCCCGGTTAGGGGTCGCCACAGCGGGTCACTGTCTGCTCATGATTGGCAGTGGAGTTTTACAGTGTCAAGTTGCTAACCCGGCGTCCAACCTTCCACAGAAGGCGCACACATGCACGCATTCACACCTAGGGCCAATTTTAGTATGTTCAATCCACCTACAGCATGTCTTTGGGATGTGGGAGGAAACCGGAGCACCTGGAGGAAACCCACGCGACCATAGGGAGGACATGCAGACTCCGCACAAAAGGCACCCAAACCAAGGATTGAACCGTAGAATCTCTTGCTTTGAGGTGGTAACGCTAACCACTGCACCACCGCGGCCGCCCTTTTAAAGAAACTGGCATAATAGACCTATATTTAAATAATTCTAAAACAGTCTTTATTCCAAAGGAAAATACTGACACTGAAGGCCCATTAAACTGTAGACCAGTTTGCCTTTATAAACCTAGATATTAAAATTAACTCATTATTGGCAAACAGATTGAAATTATACTTGGTAGTAAATGGTTTCACCAATCAGGTTGTTTTCAGGGTAGACAAATCTGTGACCATATGATAACTCTGGACATCTGTCTAGTCAAAGTAACTCTACTTGCGCACTTGCTCTTGATAGTTCCAAAACTTTTGAAAGACCTGACCTAGATTTTCTTTTTTTTCAATAATGGTGCATTTTGGTCTACAGCAAACTTTAAAATTCTCTATGCAAATGCACACACTTCTTTACAAATTAATAAAACTACTACTCCAGTAAAAATTAACGGAACAAGACAAGGTTGCCCAGTATCCCCGTATTTATTTAATATTTATATAGAACTGCTCTTCTTTTAGTTCAAAGAATTTTTGGCTATCTTCCTATAATAAGTAATATAAAGCTTGCACAAACTGCCATTGCTGATTACTTAAACCTTTACTTTACCTCGTACTGATCTAGCAATTCTGCATTCTATTGAAACATTTTCAAAATTTTCTAATTACAAACTTAACATGAGTAAATCCTTTACATTTCCTTTAAACCCAAACTATAACTTACTTTCCAGAGTCTGAAATCACGTTAAATAACACTTTGAAATATTTGGGTTATATTTTTTGTCATGACCCAAAAAGGTTTTACCAGATTAACTTAAAACTTTGTACAATGATTGGACAAAATATCCTAAGCTGGAACAAATTAAAATTCCATTTATTGTGAAAGGTGGCTATTATTAAAATGAATATACTACCTAGACTACTCTTTCAGTTTAGGCGACTAATGCCTCAAAAATTCTGAAAACCCTAAATGTAAATCTTTCTAAATTTCCTTGGGAACCCAAATCACTCTGTATTAGCTATCAAAAATTGATTTATCCTAAAAAGATTGGTGGCTTAGCTCTCCCTGATTTTAAATTCTGTTATGACATAATAAATGTTAGGATTATAGCAATCTTGGAATATTGTCCATTTAAAACAATATGGTGCCCTATTTGGGTATAAATATGGTGTAGTCTAGTAATTGGCTCCAAAATGTTAACCCAAAGGCGCTACTCTTTCGCAGTAAAGAAAATATGGGTTGAATCGAGTTAAATAACTGCCTAAAATATATCTATCTTGCAAAATGTAATCAAATGACTAAAACTAACAATTTTTTTTTAATTTTCCAACCCTCCACCTCAGTCCAAATCTTTAATAAATTCAATGTTAAGCCTCAAAAAAAATCCCTTAATAAAAGAAATATTGGATGTTATGTGATCCTATCTTGCCTACATTCTGTACTGATGGGCTCGAAGCCGATCCCTCGGCTCCGACTCGGCACGCTTATGCTATAGAGTGAGGCCTCTTATTGGCTGAGCTATCTTTTATCCCAGGATGCACCACCACTAATCCCCCAGATCTCGTTTGCCGCTTACAAGCTTAGACGTGGTCTCAACTTGGCTGGGCTAAGTACTATTTATTTAGGCTTTTTCCTGTCAGAAATTTGCTTGCTTTGAACCCAAAAGCTGTTTTAACAGCTATTGTTGTCATACGAGTGTGTATTGAACAGTTTTGTTGAGAAATTCCTGTTTTTTTTGTCGGGGAAGGTTTCCCGTTTTAGTTAGAGGGGCCTTCCCCTGTTGCTTTTTGCTATTAGTGTTTCTTTCGTGGGTCAAGTACCCGTTTAAGTTAGAGGGTCTTGACTCTCTCTTTCTGTGTTCAACTGTGTTGTGTATAAAAAAAAAAAAAAAAAAAAAAAAAAAAAAACTTTATTCTATTGTTGTTGTACTATTCAGTTTTGTTTCAGTTTTGTTGTATTTCTCTTTAGACAGGTGTACTGTTTTCGAAATTAGTTATGTCCAAAGAGCATAGACCCTCCGGGTTTAAAAAGTGCACGAGGTGTGGTTATAAGATGTCCATGTGGTTATAAGATGTCCATAACGGACGACCACTCCTCGTGCGTCTATTGCTTAGGCGCCAAGCACCTACAAGAATCTTGTAGCGTGTGTCACGCCTTCTCATTAAGGGTCCTCCAGGAGAGGAAAAACAAATTAATCCTTAAGGGGTTAATTAAGCCATCCTTCGAGGAGGCTTTATCTTCCTCTCCTTCAAAAAAAGAAGAAAGCGTCGGCTCCGACCAGTCAGTCGGAACCGACTACCAAAAAATCTAGGCAGACTTCTCCATCGGCTCCACGGACTTCGGAGCCGAGGGCGGAACGGTCTGCCTCGATGCCTCCAGTCTCGACCCCTCTGGTTTCGGAGCCGAGGACTGGAGCATCGAGAGGCGGGTCACCTTCATCGGCTCCACTGATATTGGAGCCGGTGAGGGTTGCCGGCTCAGACTCTTCCCCTTCGGAGCTGAAGTCCTTGTCGGCACCGAGGGAAATTACCTTGAGGTCTCCTTCGGAGCCGATAATTATAGAATCCATTCGGAGCCGGTCCCCTAGTCCTTTGGAGCCGATGGAGAAATCTGTTCGGACCCGATCGGTATCGTCCAGATCATCCAAGATGTCTGATTCGGACATCGACAGGGTGCTCCTAAGACTCTTCCAGTCTCCGGTGTTCCAAAAGCTAGTTTCGCTCCAACCCATTCGCTTGGAGCCGATGGTCAACCTCCCTACTATGGTTCCTCCTCCAACAGCCTCGCACCATTGGAGCCGGTGCTGGTGGAACCGTGGAGGTTTTAGGGTCGCCCGACCCTTACTCCAACTCCGGCTCTTGGGTCGGAGTTCGCACACGGACTTCTTCCGTCGGCCCCGGGATGCTTCGGGATTGTTGTTTCGGTCCCAAGTCTCCCTCTTGGTGCGTCGGCGTGGGAGTGCCGTCTACTGTCGTGGCCACGGAGGTGGGACCCTCCCAGGATTCTGGTGGTCCCGCCTTCAGGGCTATGAGGAGTCGTTAGCCAAATCATCTTTGGCTACCTCCACGGTCTCCCAGCTCCTTCCCTGCATACCGAGACTGGGTCTTTGGCAGTCCCCTGTCCTTAGACAGCGGAGCCCGGGCCTGAGGTTACCCCACTGGGGTTTCCCCTCCTGGAGGTCCTTCTGAAGCTTCTTCGAAGAACCCCCAGGAAAAGATTGTGCAAGAGGAAGCACGTTGACTCCTGATGAGTCTCTTACATCAGACACTGATCTCGATGATGCAGAGGGGTCCCTAAGTCGTCCTCGGATGATGTCCTTTGCAGACATCCTGGAAGCCCTTAAACAACGAGGCGGCTGGCAGTCCAAACCCCTCTGCTGATGAGTCGGTGTTCCTTAAGGCCTTCGCTCAGCCCTCCGCCTCCTGGTGTCTCCGCCCTTGACGAGCTCTTGGATTTGATCTGTCAAGGGCGTGGGAACACCCAGACTCTGTGGAACCGGTGCCTGCTCGTCCGAATAAGTTCCTCTCGCACCCCTGAAAAGAGTTTCTAACCAAAGGTGTGGCTGTAGATGCTTTGGTGGTGGCATCTGCTACCCAGCAAGATGTAGCAGAGGCTTCGACGTCCGTCCATCCTCCTAATAAGGAGTCTAGGAGCATGGATCGCACGAAAGCGCACCCTAAGTTCAGCGGCCTTTACATTAAGGTCCTTGAACTACCTTACGCACTTCACTAGATTTCAGAGGGATCTGATTAAAGAACTTTCCGATACCCTCTTGGGTAACCTGCCTGAGGAGCTGGCCCAGACGGTTGGCTCTCAGCTGGCTACATTGTCGCCCATTTTGAACTCGTCCATGAGGCTCATTTCTTATGCGCGAAGGGCGTAGTCTGGCGGGTACAGGCATTGCTCTACGGAGACCAGCCTGGCTCCGCCTGTGTCATTTCATGGAGGCCTTTAAGTCTTCCTTTGCCGACGCCTTCGATGGGTCCTCCCTGTTTGGACCCAAGGTAAAGGACACACTGACCCGCTGCGAACAGGAGGGTAAGACTCTGACTGCCGTAGGGGCACGATTTTCCACTCCCTTTCGGCCTTATCCCAAGGCTAAAAGAGGAGGGAAAATGTGGTTCCGTAGATCTCAGAAGCCTTACCCCTCTCAGCAGGATGATCCCCTTCCAGAGGCAGGGGAGGGGGAAATTCTTCAGGAAGACGCCCTCCCAGAGGCGGCAGAGGCCCTCGCAACACTGGAGACCGCGAGTCCTTTCGTGGCTCTTCAGCCTTTCACAGTCCCTGAGGGATTGCCCGACTGTGCAGCTCTGGAGCCAGTCGGGGGTCATTTTTCAAAGCACCTGAAAGCCTGGGAAGGTATCACTCAGGACCGATGGGTGCTTCGAATTATCGCCGGAGGTTACACCATCCCCTTCTCTCACTCCCCCACCTCAGTCCAAGAAAATCCCGGACCCGCCACCCAGTCAACGGGATACTGCAGCCTCAGAAGTTTCAAAGCTGCTGCAAAAAGGGAGTCATCCAACCGGTCCCCGCAGACCAGATCGGATTAGGGACTTACTCAAGATTCTTTTTGGTGCCAAAAAAGACTGGGGACTTGAGGCCCATTTTGGACCTCAGCATTCTAAACCGTTCAGTCAGAAAGTCCAAGTTCCGAATGGTCACCCTACAAACCATTCTCCCATTGCTGGAGAAAGGTGTTTGGATGTGCTCCATAGATCTCAAGGATGCTTATTACCATGTCATGGTACATCAAGCGTCCAGGAGACATCTGCGCTTCAGCCTAGGAGGCAGTCATTTTCAGTTCCGCGCGCTGCCCTTTGGTCTCACCACAGCCCCCAGGGTGTTCACCAAGTGCTTGGCAGTCGTGACTGCTCACCTGAGAAGTCTAGGATTCCAGGTGTTTCCGTATCTAGACGACTGGCTCCTAACTGCCGCCTCCAAGCATCTACTACTGCGGAGCCTACAAGCCACGATATCACTGGGCAATTCCCTTGGAATTACCTTCAATTGGCCAAAGTCTGTGTTGCTGCCATCTCAACGAATAAGATTCATAGTGGTAGAGATAGTTAAACCAATTGCGGGTCTATCTACCTACAGACAGAATACAAACCATACAGACTCAAGTTCGAGCCTTACTTCCCAGGTCCAAAGCCCCAGCCAGAATGGTCCTGCAGCTATTAGGATCCATGTCCGCCACGGTTCTTCTAGTCCCCTTGGCAAGGTTGCACATGAGAATTCTCCAGTGGCTTCTTTCAGCTCAGTGGTCCTTTCAGGAACTCCCTCTCAGTCACCTCATATGGATCACGGAAACATGCAAACGGGACCTTCGCTGGTGGCTAGTGCCCTCCGATTTGGATCAGGGACGACCCTTTGTTCTACCTCCTCCTGCGTCCACTTTGACCACGGACGCCTCCCAGATGGGGTGGGGGGGGCATTCCCTGGGCAGGTCAGTCCAAGGCAAATGGCACCCAGAAGAGACCCTACTTCATATCAATATCCTAGAAATGAGGGCGGTGCTTCTGTCCCTTCAAGCCCTTCACGATTACCTCCCTCAGGGCGTAATTGCCGTTCACTCAGACAACATGTCAGTTGTCTGGTACCTGAACAAACAGGGAGGGACCAGATCCTATCCTCTTTGCAGAGAGGCCATGAGAGTCTGGGAATGGGCAGTCTCGACTGAACGCTTTCTAGTGGCTACTCATATCCCGGGCAAGTCCAATGTGATAGCCGACAGACTGAGCAGAACCATCCTCTCTCCTCACGAATGGTCTCTGAACATGACAGTTGCGAGTCAGATTTTCAGCAGATGGGGAGTTCGTGTTGCGACCTCTTCGCGACTCCACTAAATGCGAAGTGCAAAAAATTCTTCTCCCTAACCCCGGCTCCGGGGAAGAGCCCCATGGACGCACTAGCCCTTCCTTGGCCCACCGGCTTGCTTTATGCCTTCCCCCCAGTTCCTCTCCTTCCCAGGGTGATCCAAAAGGCATCTCTCTTGGGGAGCAAAATGATCTTAGTTGCTCCTTACTGGCCTCGTCAAGTATGGTTCCCCGACCTTCGGAAATATGCTCTGGAAGGTCCATGGTTCCTGGATCAGATCCCAGACCTTTTGGTTCATCAGTCGGGACTTTTCCACCAGTCCCTGCACACCTTAAGATTGACGGCTTGGCTCCTCCTCTTCCGACTATAGTCAGGAGTCATACATTGGATCCAGAGGTTGTACACATATTATCTTCGGCCCATAAGTCCGCTACAAAGAAACTGTATTCTAGCAAATGGAAAAGATTTGCTATTTGGGCTCAACTCCGGGGCCTGGATACCATCACTATTCCCGTCGCAGAAGTACTAAAATTTTTGACTTCTCTTTTCAACCAAGGTTCTTCAGTCTCTACCATCAAGGTTCAATTGGCAGCTATTTCCAATTTTCATGAATCTATAAACCCACCTTTAATGAGCAACAGATTGTGCAAGACCTTCTTGAAAGGTGCTGCGCTTTTTAAGACCTCCGATTTCTCATCCTACTCCTCCATGGGATCTCGATGTGGTGTTGCACGCCTTAACTTCCTCCCCCTTCGAACCGGCAGCTACATGTGATCTAAAATTTCTTTCGTGGAAGACTGCCTTTCTGGTGGCAATTACTTGTGCCAGAAGAGTTTCAGAGCTTCAAGCTTCAAGCTTTGTCTGTAAAACCCCCGTACTTGGTTTTTCACAAAGACAGAGTATCCCTCAGGCCAAATCCTACCTTTGTCCCTAAAGTTTGTTCCAGTTTCTGCCTACAACAATCGTTAGAACTTCCAGTCTTTTTTCCAAAATATTCTAACAAAGCGGAATTCATATTCCACACATTAGATGTCCACAGGCAGTTGCGTTTTTATTTAGACAGGACCAAACAAACAAGGAAAACAGATCAGTTGTTTGTATCCTTTGCAGACAATAAATTGGGCAAAGCTGTCACAAAGGTCACTATTGCCAAATGGATCAGGGACTGTATTACTCAAGCTTATTCCTATTCTAACAAAGAGCTTACCACCTCTGTCAAAGCTCATTCTACAAGGGCTATGGCTACTTCGATAGCATTTCATTCTAAGCTTGCCATTAGTGACATTTGTGCTGCGGCTACATGGTCTTCCCCGCACACTTTCATTTCCCACTACAAATTGGATGTGGCATCTAGAGGACGAGCTTCATTTGGTTCCACAGTGCTCAGGAGTGTTTTCCATTGAGCCACCCAGGATTTAGGTGCTAGGGAAGCTGTCCCATCAGTACATAATGTAGGCGAGATAGGATCACATATCTTTTAGTTATGTACTTACCATAACTTTAGATGTTTGGGATCCATCTCGCCTACATTCCTAATAACCCACCCTCCTTCCCCCTTCCTTGGAGATCAGAGGATATCAGAAGGTCCGAATGCTGTTGTTTCATCTTGAAACATCTAACAATGTTATATAAACAAGTTGTGCCTGTGTGCATGAATGCGGACAAACAAGATCTGGGGGATTAGTGGTGGTGCATCCTGGGATAAAAGATAGCTCAGCCAATAAGAGGCCTCGCCCTATAGCATAAGCGTGCCGAGTCGGAGCCGAGGGATCGGCTCCGAGCCCATCAGTACAGAATGTAGGCAAGATGGATCCCAAACATCTAAAGTTATGGTAAGTACATAACTAAAAGATATTTATTTATAAAAACATTTCCACTAATCTCAGAATTGCATTAAAGCTTCCCAAACACTATCTAGTTATACCAAGACAGATTAAAGAAGTGACATCAACCCTATTAGAAGATCTAACGATAGATAACTCATTGCAGAGATTTATGGAATATGTTTACACTTAAAAAGAAAATGATAACAAATATACATTAAGCACAGCATCCTGTCCTCAGACTATTGGTTCAAAATGCAATCTGCAATTCGAAATAATTAGAATTCTCAACCAGTTCAGCTTGATTTAAAAGTAATCCCTTAAAAAAAAAAAAAAAAAAAAAAAAACCACGTGTACCCAATTCATGATATGGAATATAATGCTTATTTAACTCCTGTCGAATGTAAATACTATTCCACATCTTCTCCAAACTGTCTATACTGTGAAGACCAAACAGCTGACATTTTTCATATATTGTGGAGCTGTAAATATTCATATAAGTTACAGTGCTCATGAAGGGCTAGACTAGAAAGGATAGGGAATGAAAAGACTACTGATGTCCTTCATGGATGCATCTGCAGTCATAACAAGTGGGTTGTCCTGTCGTCAGGCAGCCCTGCAGTCGGCCGGATTCCAAAGTCCGGGTCCGGCTTCGGCTGATGTCGCACTCCACCCGACGTCATCTCTGTTGGTCTTCGGGTATAAAAGCATCAGCCGACGCCATTTTCCTCAGTCTTTCTTGCCGCGTGGCGCCCGAAGCAGAAGCTGTTCGCAAGTGCCGGTCGGTCGGATCCAGAGATTACTTCTACTGAATACTACTTCGAAGACTTCTAAAGCTAAGTACCCCGTTGGGGACTCTTTCTTGCCTCAGCCGATTTCAGAAAAAGTTAACAATTGTTTAACCTGTGGGAAACAAATACCTCATAAAGATTTCCACTCTTACTGTCTGCCTTGTTTAGGCCCAGCCCACGACGTAGCAGCCTGTTCGGCCTGTGCCTCTTTCAACCGACGAACGCTTAGGCGTCGGTCGGAGTTTGCAGAACAGTTTTTCGGTTCTGTTTTGCGTACATTATGCCGCCGGATCCTCCGACTACCCCAAAAACGCAAAGATAAAGACCGACACTGTGGTCCGCGGTTTCGCCGAAACCACGGTAAAGCAAATCATGAGTGTCTCGGTTTCGCTGAAACCGAGAAAACTGATCAAAGTACAGCTGAACCTATTCTTACAACTGAGGCCCCTGCTACAACTCTTGAATCGACCTCAGAAATTTTACCCACTACGGTGGTTGACTTATCAGACACCATTCCCTTGGATGTCTCTACCCCAGCACGTGGTGCTGCTAGGCCTCCAGCTGCCATGTCCATTAAGGCCTTCGCCAGGGCTAAAGCAGCCAAGACTTCTAAAACAGTGCCTGTTAAACCCCCCACATCCAGGCCCTCTTCTAGTTCTCAAATGCTTTCCTTGGCAGAAGATTTAATTTCTTTAATTAGAGGATCTCAATCTCACCCAGACAGGGCCTCTCAGCCCCCAGAGAAGAGACCTAGGGCAGAGCCCCTTGAGCCAGTGTCTTCTGATGATTCTGCTGATGAATCAGACATAACTGACCAGCCTGAGGCTCCCTTCTCCAATTTTGAAGATTCTGATGCTGAAGAATCCATCCCAGCTGCTTCCCCACCAGAAGAATTCTCCTTTGGGGAAACCTTGCATGCCATGCGAGAACAGTTCCAATGGCAGCAACAGGATTTTTCAGACTCCACCAAAAGACTTAGGACCTTTCTGCACCTCCCACAGCACAGGCCCTTAGCTATACCTCCTGTTCTCTCTGTGGTGGATGATGCTTTCAATGATGTTTGCTCCGCTCCAGATTCTGTACCCCCAGCCCCTGCCAAACCAGACAGATTTTACAGGGTGCCAGATAGTCATCACCACCTTTACAAGGCCCCACTTGCAGACCCAGAAACTATATCCCAGGGTCCCAAGGCAGTAGCCGACCACAGCTAAAACCCTATTCCTTCTGAAAGGGAAGCAAGGTCATTAGACAGATGGGGTAAAAGGTCTACACTTCAGCTACTCTTTCAGCTAGAGCTTTAAACTGTCAGTTTCACATGATACAATACCAAGAGTTTATGCTTGATCAGTTAACTAAAAAACTAACCACTGATGAATCTCTTGATAAGAAATATGTATTAGAGATGGTAAATAACATACAACAGGTTAGCAACCATTCCTTAAAATGTGGCTATGATGCACTGGAGGCTTCATTTAGATCAGCCATGACAGGCACAGTGATAAGAAGGCATGCATGGCTAAAAGAACAAGCTTTACCGGATCATGTTAAAGCTAAGTTGCTAGATGCTCCTATGGACAAGACAAGTTTGTTTGGTACACCTGCCCAGCAGGTTATGAAGAAAATGGAAGAAAAGGCAAAATCTGTTCAAACTGTTAAAGATTTCTTGCAGGTTCAACCCCAAGGTTTAGCAGGAACTGGCCTGCCAAAATTGGTCCTTTCCTGACTCCACAAAATTTCAAAGGGGCAGGAATAGACGCTCCAGAGGCAGAAACCAATCCAGAGGAGGTGCCTACAGAGGACGACAGTGGCAAGGTAACAACAGAGGCACAGACATAGCCACTGCCACTACATCAGCACAACCACAGTGACTTAATCCTAAATCCGCCTACCAGGGAACAAATAGCAGCTCCTCTAGGCGGAAAGTTAACCTTATTTTCAAAGAACTGGCACTACATAACAAAAGACAAGTGGATTTTACAAACCATAGATCAAGGTTACCGTTTTCACTTCCACACTTTACCAGTCAAAAGAGGAATGCCAAACCTACCTCCAAATCAAAAAACAGAGGCTCTACGCCAGATAATGGAGTTAGCAAACATGAGAGCTGTGGAAAGAGTGCCAACAGCAGATCAAGGAAAGGGGTTTCTACCCCAGACTATTCCTAGTGCCAAGAAAAGAAAAAAGTTGGAGACCAATTCTCGACCTGTCCACCTTAAATACATACATCATTGTCCCAAAATTCAAAATGCTGACCCTACAGCAACTTCTTCCCATGCTGGGCAAGGAGTCTTGGCTGGTAACTCTAGATCTCAAGGAGGCATACCTGCACGTCCCCATTCGACCAATCTGCAGAAGATACCTCAGATTTCTTGCAGGATCAGAGCACTATCAATTCTCAGCATTGCCCTTTGGCTTATCTACTGCGCCCAGAGTATTCACAAAATGCCTGGCATCAGTAATCGCCCATTGCAGACTACAGGGAATTCAAATTTACCCATACCTGGACGACTGCCTGCTACAAGGGGACAACAAAAGGAAGCTGACAACAGATTTACAAAGGGTCATTTTCTTGCTACAAGGACTGGGATACACAGTCAATTTACAAAAGTCAAGGCTGATACCATCCCAAACAAGGACGTTCTTGGGCGGAATTGGACACAGTACAACAAATGGCATTCCTGACTACAGAAAAACAAAAAGAACTTCCTCTTTACTTCTTGGCACTAACAAAACTGAACAAGTTAACAGCAAGAAAAGTTCTGCAGGCCTTGGGCTTCATGGCATCATGCATAATCTTGGTCCCATTTGCCAGACTACATATGAGGAAACTACAGTGGTACCTAAAGAATTTATGGTCCCAACACAGACACAGTCTAGAAACAGAAATCCCACTAATTCCATGCTTAAAACAGGAGTTCCTATGGTGGGCTCAGGCATGCCAGTCAAACCCAGGCCTACCCTTTCGCAGATGTCAACCAAGCCAGACCATCACAACAGACGCTTCAGACCTAGGATGGGGGCCCACATGCTGGACAAATGCGTGCAAGGATTGTGGACACAGGATCAACTTCGCCTGCACATCAATCTAAAAGAAATGCTGGCAGTAAAACTGGCAATCCAAAAGTTCAAACCATTTCTCAAAGAGGGCCAGTTGATAAGGACAGACAACACCACAGTCATGTGGTACATCAACAAACAGGGAGGCACTCATTCATACCCCCTATGCAGAATGACCTTGGAGCTGTGGACCCTGGCACTCAGCTACAACATTCAGTTACAGGCAATATTTGTACCGGGAAAGACAATACTCTAGCAGACATATTAAGCAGAACCACTAATGCCCACGAATGGAAGCTGCACCCGGACATCTTCAAGACCATCTCAAAGAAATGGGGAATGCCACAGATAGACCTATTCGCATCACCTCTCAATCACCAGCTCAAAAAATTCTGCACAAGGACATTCCACCCACTAGCATGGAAAGTGGACTCACTCTCCTTCAACTGGAAAGGCCTAACAGCATATGCATTCCCACCTCTTCCTTTGATACACAAGGTACTACTAAAAATCAAGGAAGAACGTCCAAGGATAATCCTGATAGCTCCAAACGGGCCAAGACAGCACTGGTACCCACTACTGAAGAGCATGTCTCGGAACAAAATGTGGCCAATACCTTTGATGCCTTTGATGTTAACTCAGAACAACTACAGCATCATACATCCAAACCTAAAAACGCTGCAACTGACTGCATGGAACATCACATAACAGCAGCTAATCCAGAACTTTCCCAAAGAGTTAAAGACATTATTCTTGAAGCACGCAGACCTTCAACAAGAAGGAACTATGCTGGAAAATGGAAAAGGTTTGTCATTTGGAGTACGGAAAGAGGAAAAGATGTGTCAAACATAGATATTCCTAACATTCTGGAGTATCTGGCCGAACTTCTTCATTCAGGCCTGTCCTACTCCTCCATCAAGATACATGCATCAGCTATTTCAGCAGAATACAGCTTTGATCCACCTGTTTTTTCGCACCCTTTGCTCAGGCAGTTCCTCAGAGGAATCAAGAATGTAAAACCTCCAAGGAAACCACCATTACCAGCTTGGGATTTAAACTTTGTGCTAGAAAAGTTGACACTATCACCCTTTGAACCAGCAGCAACAGCAGACCTACAACACCTGTCATGGAAAACTGCTTTCCTACTGGCAATAACTTCAGCAAGGAGGGTTTCAGAACTACAGGCCTTAATGGCAGTGCAACCCTTCCTAATCTTCCACCAAGATAGAGTGTCCATGAGGACTAATCCTACATTTATGCCCAAGGTGGTATCCAGAGTGTCTTTGAACCAGGCAATCCACCTACCTACCTTCTTTCCCAACCCACAAAACAGAGGGAAAGAATACTGCATACCTTGGATGTACATAGACAGCTACGCTACTACTTGGACAGAACAAAAACAGCAGAAAGACTGACCAACTTTTTGTAGCCTATGCAACAGGAAGGGAAGGAAAAGCTATTTCCAAACAGACAATCTCCAAATGGATAGGAAACTGCATACGATACTGTTACTCCTTCCATGGAAAACCAATTCCACAGAACATAAGACCTCATTCTACAAGGGCAACAGCCACTACCACAGCCTTCTTACGAGGAGTGGCAACCAAAGACATTATTGAGGCGGCTACTTGGACCTCCGTGCATACATTTGCCAAGCATTATAATTTGCCTCTATATTCCAGATCCCGAGCAGGGTTTGCCACTGCTGTACTGCAAGGGATCCTAAACACACCATAATCTACTTTTATCCTCCTCCCTAGTTGGCTATGGTATTCTACCCACTTGTTATGACTGCAGATGCATCCATGAAGGACATAGTACAGTTTTGTACCTACCATAAATGTAGATGTCCGAACTGGATAGCATCTGCAGTCAGGATTACCTCCCTCCTTCCCTCTGTGGTACTCCTAGGGTGTTTACCCTCCTAATAGCTAGCTGTTGGGGAGTCTTTATGGTGTATTTGTTTGTATATATGTACATATATGCTTATTGTTGTGTTTACCTCTATCTATTTGGAAACATTGGCATCTATCCAAATTTTTAGCCTGCAAGAGGGCTACTGGCATCTGGGGCAAGAAACACTGAGGAAAATGGCGTCGGCTGATGCTTTTATACCCGAAGACCAACAGAGATGACGTCGGGTGGAGTGCGACATCAGCCGAAGCCGGACCCGGACTTTGGAATCCGGCCGACTGCAGGGCTGCCTGACGACAGGACAACCCACTTGTTATGACTGCAGATGCTATCCAGTTCGGACATCTACATTTATGGTAGGTACAAAACTGTACTTTTTACAGCCCCCCATGGGACTAACTAAGCAAAAGCTACAAATCTTAATTACCCTTTTATCATTGATTATAAAAATTATATCTCACAGTACTGGCTTTGACAGATCAAATGCATCATGGGATGGCTTTGAACATATGGCATTTTAAATGTAGAACGGCTCATAAATTTAATAAATATAACTTCTATCAGCGAAAGTCAACACAATGAATAAATGTACCAAGACTTCCTTCGCTGTGCTGAGTGCCTGGTCTCTCAGAGTACACCAAAGTTCCTTATAAAACACTTCTTTATTTGACAAAACAAACCTCTTAAAACCTTGTTAAGCGCCTTCATCTACTTCAAATAGACTTCATCAGAACACGTACATTAATTTCATGCTGGGTTTTATATAAACAACTGACTAATCATACCATCTGACCAATCATACCATCTGTTAACTCCATCAATTAAACATTTAAAGTGCTCAATGCTTAAATACAATCACTCCTAATATTACATATTCAATACCTCATTGTATCACTAACACTGTTTAACAGTCGTATTGTACATATCATATAATATAAAAATAATTTAAAAATAGTTTAAAATGATTTATAAAAGACTTGTCATAGTTTAAATTTAATAGTTGGCAACCAAAGCAAATGCTCTTATGCACAGTTTTGGAATATGTTTTTGATCACATACTCCAATAGCCTCAATTAGACACACATATATGTTAAGCTGAGTTAACAAAGAGAAGATTTATTGCCAAGTCTTGTTTTTTTTTTTTTTTTTTCACTTTTATCTCTGAGACCATACTGTTATGTACTATTGTCATTGTATTAATGGAACTCATATTATGGCACTTGTAACTTGTACACAGTTATGTTATTTTTCTTTCTGTTATAAATGACGCATTTTTTATATACTTAAGTTTGTCAAATGTTGACATTTTTGATATTGCTTCATGGAAATCCAAATAAAGATACTGGGGAAAATGTAGATGAGTTAATTGCTCTTCTCAAATTAACAACTGTAGCTCAGTGTTGAAGCATGAAAAGTCTGACTTGTGTTTCATGGGTGTTACTAAGGCTGAGATGGCTTACGTTGCATGCACAGATTTTAATATTGTAGCTAGAATTAGTCTTTGATGTTAGTCTTGCTTCCTCAACTCGCTGACTTGTCTCAACAAAGCCCTGTATGCAGTGCAAAATTGCTGTAACAAAACACCAGAAGAAATGTGCACTTCTACAGAAAATACAGTATAGAAAACAATACAGTATAGAAAACAATGCAGACTCAAATACTGATAAAAAATAATAATTAAGATGAAAATGTTCTTTGTGGTACAAGGAGTTTGATAAGGGAAAGACCGCTAATTTGTAAATAGATAAATGAGGTTTTTTTTTTGCATCTGAAAACTAAGCTTGAAAAGCCTTGATTTTGTTCAGACACCAGGTTCCACTTTATCTGAGGTGTGATGGTGGCAGTCTGTGACTAATAAGACACATTTAAATGCCCTTGTTTTCTTAATGGCTCCGTAGTTAGAGTAAGTGACTTAACCTAATTACTCTGCCACTCTTGACAAGACAAATGCAGGAAAGAAATGCAAACTGAAATAGGTTCAGACATGAAACAAATGGAATAATTATTAAATGATGCTTTTTCTGTACGTGACGTGTAGTGTTGAATTATAGTGAAGGGAAATGAAGGAAAACTTGAGATTTGGGAGAAGTTCTCCGTTAACTGGTGTCTGGACAGATCATGTATTAATAGTAGTATTAGCATCAGAATAATTTGCGACATTTGCTGTTCTCTGCATTTCCTTTTAATGTAATTGGAAGAGCAGGCTCTTATGACATTCTGTAACAAATATTTTAATTGATCTTTCAAATATTTTAAGCACCATTTTCTTGCATGGTATCTGAAGTGCAGTTGATAAAAGTATCAGAATGAAGAACAATGCCTGTTATTCCTTGCTTGCTTACACTGATAGTTATTCTTGGTATAACTGCCAGGAGCAGACTTTACAACATGTAGAAAAACGAGCTCAGTTTAAAGTACCTCGATTTTAGCTCTGTGGGTTTGGCTGCAATTCCCGTTCTGCTAGTATTACCAGTACATGCTTGATTTAATCAGCTGAGAGTTGCATTGCTTCCATATTTAAACTCCAGGTTTCAGGTATTGAAGCGATGTCTTTTGTTAAGAGCCAGATTCTTTCCTCAGACTTGGAGAGTTTATTTTAAGTTAAAAGTAGGCAATTCATACATTTGTGAGGCCCTGTCATATGTTCCACCCCAGCCTTTTCTCCTGCCTCATTTGACTCCTTTAGTGTGATATTTGATTTAACATGGATAATTGCTTGAAAGCCTTTCTACAATTGACATGCTTCACTTTCACCATAGTAGTGGATGTTATCAGCCTCAAAGCCAGAAAGAGAAGACCATAGTATGTATCTAAGATCCCTTAAATGTACCACAAACATGCTGGGATTTCAGCGGTCACTGCTTGAACAGATTAATCGCTTTGTATTTTGAGCAGTTTCTTTACGTGGTTGCTGGACTTCTTGGCACTTTAGTTCAGCTGAGTTTGCATTAAACAGCATGATCTGATGTTGTCATCTTCATTCCTTCTCATGATAGGGTCTCTGAATAGACCCTCAGATCTGGTTCAACCACATTTTACAGATTGGATCTGACTCTCAAGTTGCTCCCTCCTACCCATAATGCCCCATGTCCCTCCAAGTACCTCATATCTTGTTTGCAGCTTCAGCGACTCAGATGAGGATCACATCTCTCAGGTCTTGGTTGGAGAGTTCATAGGTAGGTACTAGGCTGTTGGCCCTAGGGCCTATATAAGCCTAGCCAAAAAGGTAATCCTGGCTTTCGACACCCAAGAAAATTATTTTCCTGTGCTCCTGCCGAGCAGAACCACAGAGTTGCTCCCCGGGGTGAATTTCCTATTTCCCATCCAATCATCAAGATTTTTCTTGAAGAGTGCTAATGAGGAGCTTTGTTTGATATAGATAGGTAGTTTGTTCCAGAGTATGGGAAGTCTCTGGGACAGGAATCTTTCCCTCCAGCATGTTCTGTTTATTGTAGTGACAAGGTTTAGGTCCCTAGAGCGTGTAGCTCGGAGGAATTGGGATTTCTGTAAGTGGAGCATGTCCAACAGCTCTGGGTTTGACAAAGCTTTGCATGTTAGGCAGACATCGCCTCTGAGTAGGCAATATTCGATGGAGTAAAGCTGGAGGTTTTTGAGCCTGTCTGCGTAGGGCATCTGTTTGAGGCCAGTAATCCTCTTTGTGAGGTGTTTTTGCGGCCTTTCCAGTAGTTGTAGATGTCTTGTGAGGTACATAACAAAAGGGGCATTGTACTCTATAATGGGTCTAATGAGTGACTAGTAGAGGGGAACAATGACCTCTTGTTTTCCTGGATGAGAAACCTTTTGTGATGAGGTGTGCCACGTAGAAGGATTTCCTGACTACTGTGGCAATGTGATTATCAAAGGAGAGACTACTGTCCACATGTGTCCCAAGGTCTCTTGTCACACTTTCAGTGTTAAGTAGACTATCGCCTATGTAGTAGCTCATGGGTACAGAGTTTTTACCAAAGGGGATGACCATGCACTTTTTGGCATTGAGCTTGAAGCCATGGCTTTGACACCAGGCATCTGTCTCTGTGAGGCCCTTTTTGTAGGATGTCCACATCGTTAGGAGTTTTGATTATGGCTCTTAGTTTGCAGTCATCTGCGAACTTCATTAGCCAGAGACATTCTGTGTTAGCCTGTACTTCAGAAAAGTAGATGGCAAACAGGAGAGGACCCAGGACTGAACCCTGTGGTACTCCACTGGTCTGAAGTCGGATTTGGAGTCTGCTACTGTCACAGTGGGGGTTCTATCAGTGAGCCAGTTGGCAGCCCATCTTGTGATAGGGATTTATACCTAGTTTAGTGAGTTTATCTATAATTCCAGAGTGGGAGATGGTGCCAAAAGCCTTGGCGAGATCTAGATAGGCTGTGTGAGCCACCTTACCCTTGTCTATGGCTTTGGTGACAGCTTCAAAGAATTCCATCAGGTTTAGGAGACCTATCTGCCTTTTACAAACCCGAACTGGGTGGGGTCCAGAGTTTGGAGATTACCAATGTCTTTGTGTATAAGATCCACAATGATACGTTCCGTGGCCTTGCAGACCAGGCTTGTTAGGCTAATGGGGTGGTAGTTCCCAGGGTCCGTGGTGGCTCCCCCTTTGTGGAGTGGGATAACCATTGCTGTGTGCCATTCACTGGGCGCAAACCATGAGGTGAGGCTATGATTGAACATGGTGCTTAGGTGGGGTGCCAGTTCATTCTGTAGTTCATGTAGAACGCAGCCTGGGATGTTGTCAGGTCCCATGGATGCTGTGTTCTTGGCTTTGGAGAGTGTGATTTTTACCTATGCAGCTGTGATTACAGGAACTTTGCATTCTTCCCGTATAGAGATGGGCCCTTTAGGGGGTGAGAGGGGGTAAAGTTAGCACTGAACCTATCTGCCAGGATGTTGGCAATGTCAGTTGGTTCTGTATGTTTAGTGCCATTGTGCTGTAACTCAGAGCAGATATGAGTGTTGCCATTGAGATTCTTGACATAGCTATAGAGTGCTTTGTGGTTGTCTTTAGAATCCATGGCGATTTTGTTTTCGTAACTAGCTTTGGAGGATTTTATGAGGGATCTCCGCTTCTTACTGAGGCTGACCAGGGAGTTCCTCCAGTTATGGGATTTTACTCTTTTTTTGCAACAGTTTCTTTCTTCTGTTGTAGAGTTTGTTTATGGCAGGGGACCACCAGATTGGCTTCCTTTTTTTGGAGTATAGCATCTTGGTTCTGTTAGGGATAGCACGACCCATGCACTCGTGTAAGTGCTTATAAAGTCCATTTGTGTAAGATTCAGCAGTCGTACCTCTATTGTCTGTCTGCATGGGTGTCGTGAAGTTTGCCACTTCTGTCTTAAGAAGCTGATTTTGGATTATTTTTTTATGGTGGTTACCCTAATGGGGTGGGGTGGGGGTGGAATGTGGATGACTAGTTATTTGCAGTCCTTTAATACTTAGGTGGATTTTTTTTAAGTTCTCCCTCCTTTTTTCTCTGTAGTGTGTATGTGCATTTCTCCCTTTCTTCCTAAAAAAAAGTTAGTTTTAGCTTTAGCATCTAGTTAAACTTTTCTCAACTCTCATTTCAATCTCTGTGTAAAGTCTAAATCTTAGAGTTAACTTATCTGTATTTTGGGTGATGTTCTTCGTGTTTCACTGTTGCAGTCATTACATTTGGGTTATCCTGCTGGCAGGTTGCCCTCAGTCGGCCTGAATTCCAACGTCTTGGGTCCTGCGTTGGTTGCTGTCACCTCTTCCCTGACGTCAGGTCGTCAGGGGTATAAAAGATGCAACCGACGCCATTTTCTTCAGTCTTTCTTGCCGCGCGGTGCCCAAAGCAGAAGCAGTTCGCAAGTGCCGGTTGGCCGACTCCTGAGATTTTCGTGTTCGAGTTTCAGATCCGAAGTCTTCATTAAAAGCTAAGTACCCTGTTGGGGAACCTTTTTTCTTGCTCCAGACCGATGTCAGAAAAAGTTAATAATTGTATTTCTAGTGGGAAGCAAATACCTCATAAGGGCTTTCATTCTTACTGTATTCCTTGCCTAGGCCCTGACCACGACGTTTCTAGTTGTCGGTTTTGTGCTAGATTTAACCAACACACTAAGCGTCTGTACGATTTTGTATTTAAGTTATTTTGGCCGAAGATTTAATTGTACAATGTCATCGGACAGCCATCCGACTACCGGAGTTCACAAAAAACACTAAAGAAAAAGAAAAAGACAGGCAACTGAGGTCCAAAACCGATGACAAAGCTTCTCCTAAGCAAGTCACCGGTTCTCAATGAGGCGCTTTCGCAGCCCCTGACGCCCGCTACTTTAGAGTCGCAGGCCGCTGGAAACTCGAGGTATTGGAGCCTCAGAAATTATTCCCTCAGATGGGTCCGGAGCCGCTGAGTAGGCATCGGCTTCTGAGGGTGTATTCAGACCTAAACAATTATATGTTAAACCAACTTCAAAGGCAAAGACTAAAACACCTTTAAAGGCAAAGAAACAAGTTCATCAGCCACATGGACAGGCCTCCATGCCCAAAAAACAGATGCTCAAAATGGCCGAAGACTTAATTACCTTGATCAGAGGTTCCCATCCCCCTCCTGATAAGAGGTCTAGGCAAGAGGCAGACTTTGAATCTTCAGATCAGGTTTCTATTTCTTCTGATTCCTCTTCTGATCAGGAATATTCTCTTCCCCCCTATGAGGATTCTGATGCTGAAGAGTCAATTCCTTCAGCTTCTCCTCCTGAGGACTACTCTTTTGGGGAAACCTTGCATACCATGAGGGAGCACTTCCACTGGGAGAGCCAAGATTTTTCAGAATCTAAGAAGAGGCTCAGAGACTTCCTTTTACTACCTCAACACAGGCCCCTAGCTATTCCACCTGTGTTAGACATTGTAGATGATGTGTTCTCAGAGTCTAGTCTGACCCCTGACTCCTTACCTCCAGCTCCTGTTAAGCCAGACAGATACTACAGGGTCCCTGACTCTCATAAATTTCTTTTCAAAAACCCTGCTGCCGACCCAGAAACTATTTCTCAGGGTCCCAAAGGGGTTAAGGCTTCCACTGCAAAAAACCCTCCCCCTCTGACAGGGATTCTAGGGCACTAGATAGATGGGGAAAAAAAAGATTTACACATCTGCTACCTTAGCTATAAGGGCCTTAAATTGCCACTTTCATATGCTCAAATATCCGCAATATATTCTGACACTGCTTAAACAGAAAATGATGGTAAATTCTGAATGTGCAGAAAACAAAGAAATGCAGGATTTATTGCATGCAGCTGAAAAAGTTGGAAAGCATACTTTGCAATGTGGTTTTGATTCTCTGGAGGCCTCCTGCAGGGCAGCTCTTATGGGTTCTGTCATTAAGAGACATGCTTGGTTAAAAGAACAAAATCTGCCTGATCATGTTAAAGCAAAATTATTAGATGCTCCATTACAACATGATACCTTGTTTGGTGTTAAAGCAGAAGAGATGTTAAAGAAAATGGAGGACAAAGCTAAATCTATGCAAACGGTCAAGGATTTCTTACAGGTACAGTCACCTAGATTTGGCAGACATTGGCCTACAAAGAATTGGTCCTTTCCAGACAGACCTCAAAGGGGCAGATCCAGACGCCCTAGAGGCAGATCACAGCCGCAAGGTTCCTACAGGTCTAAGCAATGGGGTGCTTCTACCTCCAAAGGTGGAGAAGACAAATCACAACCATATAGGAAACAGTCCCAATGACTTCCCACTGCCTGCACCAAGCACTTATCTTCTGGCAGCACTGTTAGGGGGTAAACTAGCACTTTTTTCTCAAAATTGGCACACTATAACCCAGGACAAATGGGTTCTAGACATAGTGTCACAAGGCTACAAGTTTCACTTCCATACCCTGCAAAGGGCAAACGGTTGGCCAAACCTGACAAAAAATCAATGGGCAGAGGCTCAAAAACAAGTCGCAGCTCTCATGGACATGAGGGCTATTCAACAAGTGCCACAACAAGAGCAGGGACAAGATTTTTACTCAAGACTGTTCTTGGTACCCAGAAAGGACAAAGCATGGAGACCAATACTGGACCTATCTATTCTAAACACTTTCCTGGATATACCAAAATTCAAGATGTTGACCTTGCAGAAGCTTCTGCCCATGCTGGGCAGAAAGGCTTGGCTCGTCACTTTAGACTTAAAAGAGGCATACCTGCATGTCTCAATCAGACAATCATGCAGAAGATACCTCCGATTCAAGGCTGGCTCAAAGCATTACCAGTTCTCTGCACTGCTCTTTGTCTTATCTACTGCGCCCAGGGTCTTCACAAAGTGGCTGGCACCAGTAATTGCTTACTGCAGACAAAGAGGAATACAAATATATCCTTACTTGGACGACTGCCTCATACAAGCAGAGAACAAGGACATTCAACTACAGCATCTGACATCTGTGCAAAGACTTTTAACATCAACAAAAAGAAATCAAAACTAGTACCCTCTCAAGAGATAATATTCCTGGGTGCAAGCTTAAATACAACTGCCCAGATGGCTTATTTCACTCCAGACAAACAAAGGCAACTGACTACCTATTTCAAGGAAATGGCAACAAAGACCCAGTTATCTGCAAGAAAAATTCTGCAGGCTTTGGGCTTCATGGCATTCTGCATCTTACTAATACCATATGCAAGACTGCAAATGAGAAAAATTCAATGGTACCTAAAAAGTGTCTGGACACAACATTGCCACAGCCTGGAAACGATGATTACTCTCATCCCCTGCCTGCAACAGAAGTTTCTATGGTGGGCAATGACTTGTCACCAAAACAAGGGAAAGCCATTCTCACTACCCCCAGCTAGGCAGAGCGTAACGATGGATGCATCAGATTATACCTGGGGGGCACACATGGCAGGAAGAGGCATTCAGGGCACTTGGGCCACAAACCAAAAGCATCTACATATCAATCAAAAAGAGATGCTAGCTGTTCAAAATGCCCTGACAGCCTTCAAGGACCTACTTCATCCAGGGCAACTACTGATAAAGACGGACAACACCACGGTCATGTGGTACATAAGCAGGGGGGCACTCATTCTTACCCCCTTTGCAGACTAGCCATGGCTTTATGGGACACAGCATTGACTTGCCAAGTTCATGTGCAGGCACAATTCTGGCAGACTGACTAAGCAGAAACCTCATGGATCCCCACAAGTGGCACCTGGATCCACAAGTCTTCAGCATGATAACAAAGAAATGGTGACACCCGGACATAGATCGGTTTGCCTCCCCTCACAACAGTCAACTAAAAAGACTCTGCACAAGGGCTTATCACAGACAAGCTTGGAAAGTGGACGCCTTATCTTTCAACTGGACAAACCTATCAGTATATGCCTTTCCTCCACTGCCTCTCCTCTCCAAAGTACTCCTAAAGGTCAGACAAGAGAAACCAAAAATGATTCCGTTTGCCCCAGACTGGCCACGCCAGTACTGGTATCCGAGCTTAAGGAACTTGTCCCAATGCCCAGCCTGGACCTTACCTCAGATTCTGCACAGCCAACTCAGGACTCTAAACCTGGCAGCATGGCGGATAATGTAGCCATAGAAAACCACACCTCTCAGTAAAGCTGTGATGGATGCCATTTTAGAAGCCAGAAGGCCTAGTACTAGAAAATCCTATGCTGGGAAATGGAAGAGATTTTGTGCTTGGAACCAAGCTCAAGGAACTGATTCAGCTGTCCCAATTATTCCTCAGATTTTGCAATACTTAACTGAGATGCTGGACAAAGGCCTATTTTTTTCATTAATTAAAATCCATGCCTCTGCCATTTCGGCTCATTACACTACAGAGCCACCACTCTTTTCTCATCCTTTATTAAGGCCGTACCTCAGAGGAGCCAAGGCCTCCAAGGAGAACGCCAATACCTGCATGGGACCTCAATTATGTCTTACTCACCTTACCTTCTTTTGAGCTAGTTGCTACTGCGAATATAAAATTCTTATCTTGGAAAACAGCTCTGCTCCTAGCAATAACTTCTGCAAGATGAGTTTCAGAGCTACAGGCTCTCATGGCTGTGGAACCCTTTATCATTTTTTATCCAGACAGGGTCTGTCTGAGAACAAATCCTACATTTATGCCTAAGGTGGTATCCAGTGTAGCCCTTAACCAAGCTATTCATTTGCCAACTTTTGATCCAAATCCACAGAACAAGGGGGAGGCAATTCTGCATTCTTTGGACGTACACAGACAACTTAGATTGTACCTGGACAAAACTAAAGTTTTCAGAAAGACAGAACCGTTACTAGTGGCATATGCCACAGCATCACAAGGAAAGGTGATCTCCAAGCAGACTATTTCAAAGTGGTAGGTCACTGCATTCATTTCTGCTACTCACAGCATGGCAAACCAGTGCCTAAGGGCATTAGGCCACATTCAGTCAGAGCTGCAGCCACTTCTGCAGCCTTTCTCAGGGGAGTACCAACCAAAGACATTTTAGAGGCTGCTACTTGGAGTTCAGTGCATACCTTTACAAAACATTAATCTGCCTCTTTACTCTAAATCCAGGGCAGACTGCCACTGCAGTCCTGCAGAGCCTCATAGCCGCTCCTAATGCTGTTTAGCTCCAGCCCCCCAACCATATCTTTGGGACTCGACCCAAATGTAATGACTGCAACAGTGAAACGCAAAGAACATAGTACAGTTGTGTACACTTACCATAAATGTAGATGTTCGAGTGTATTCACTGTTACAGTCCAGGTTACCCACCCGCCACCCCCCTTACTTTTGCTGGAACTTATCTTTACTTCTCTAATCTATACAACCTAGGTGGTGTATTTGCTTATAGATAAAGGTAAAGCTTATTTTGGTGCATGTATGTTTTGTTTACATATTTTTAGCCTACCCTTTTGGGGGCACCTGACATCTGGGGCAAGAAAAACTGAAGAAAATGGCATCAGCTGCATCTTTTATACCCCTGACGACCTGACGTCAGGGAAGAGGTGACGGCAATTGATGCAGGACCCAAAACTTTGGAATTCAGGCTGACTGAGGGCAACCTTCCAGCAGGATAACCCAAATGTAATGACTGCAACAGTGAATACACTCTAACATCTACATTTATGGTAAGTGTACACAACTGTACTATTCTTATTTTTTGGAGGGTTTTTGTTCAGTCACTGCTAACAAACCTTCACCTGGCTTTAAATGCAGATGTTCTTCATGTTTCACTGTTGCAGTCATAACTGTAGGGTGCTCCTGCCGGCAGGCAGCCCGAGGTCGGCCAGAATCCCAAAGTCTGGGTCCGGCGTCGGCCGTACAAGCTAGTACCCTGACGTCAGTACGCTCTGGTACATAGCCCTCAGCCGACGCCATCTTCTCCAGTCTTTCTTGCCGTGCAGTGGAAAGTAGCTCGCAAGTCGTTGGCTGGCGATTTTCGAACAGCGTATTTTGTTGTTGTCTGTCCGAAGTTCTTACTTCTCTTCTCAAAGCTAAGTACCCTGTTGGGGAATCTTTTTCTTGTTCCTCCGATGTCAGAAAAAGTTAATAATTGTATAACGTGTGGGAAACAAATACCTCATAAAGATTTCCACTCTTACTGTCTACCTTGCTTAGGCCCTGACCACGACGTTTCTTGTTGTCGGTTCTGTGCCAGGTTCAACTCTCGTACTATTAAGCGCAGGTACGATTGGGCTCTAAATTATTTTGGCAGACGCTTCAATTATAGAATGTCGTCGGACGCTACCGGAATTCAAAAGAAGCGCAAAGACAAAGACAGGCCTCCGAGGTCCAAACAGGACTCGTTGCAGCTGGAGCTAGCGTCCGGTTCGGCTGTCATCAGTGAGGCGCTTTTGCAGCCCCTGTCGTCCGCCACTTCTGAACCGATGGCCGATACGGACTCCCATGGGGAGCCATCAAGACCTACGATTTTAACTGCTGCAGGACCTTCGGACGTCGCTCCCTCAGATGGGTCCGGAACCGCTGTGCAGGTACCGGCTTCTGAGGGGGTTTTCAGGCATACTCACATCACTATTTCTAAGGCAAAGACAAAGACTCCTGTTAAGTCTAAAGTTCCTGCTCAAGCTGCTTCTGAATCTACTCCCAGGACACAGAAGCAATTATTAAAGATGGCTGAAGATTTGCTTACAATGATTAGGGGTTCTCACCCCCCTCCTGAGAAAAGGCCTCGACAGGATGTTCCTCTGGATTCCTCTGATCAGGCTTCTGTATCTTCTGTCTCTTCCTCAGATCAGGACTATTCTTTTCCTCCTTATGAGGATTCGGATGCTGAGGACACCTTACCCTCGGCCTCTCCGCCTGAAGATTTCTCTTTTGGGGAAACCTTGCATGAGATGAGGGAACATTTTCATTGGGAAGGTCAGGAGTATTCTGCTTCCAAGAAGAGGCTTAGGGAATTTCTTCTTCTTCCTCAACATAGGCCTTTAGCTATCCCTCCTGTTTTGGACATTGTAGATGATGCTTTTTCTGAGGCTAATTTGAATCCTGATTCCATGCCTCCTGCTCCTTCTAAGCCTGATTTTATAGGGTTCCTGACTCTCATTTATTTTTATTTAAGAACCCTTCTGCGGATCCTGAAACTATTTCTCAGGGCTCTAAGGCTGCTAAGGTTGCTTCTTCTAAAAATCCTATTCCCTCTGAGAAGGATTCTCATTCTTTAGACAGATGGGGAAAAAAGGTATATACTTCTGCTACCCTGTCTGTAAGGGCTTTAAATTGCCAGTTTCATATGTTTAAGTACCAGCAATGTCTGTTTTAAAGCAAAAGCTTGCTTCCTTCCCTGCATGTGCAGAGGATAAGGAACTTCAGGATGTTTTGCATGCTACTGAACAAGTGAACAAACATAGTTTACATTGTGGTTTTGATGCTTTGGATGCTTCTTGCAGGGCTGCAGCCTCTGGTACTGTTATCAGGAGACATGCCTGGCTCCGTGAACAAAGTTTACCTGAACAGGTTAAGGCTAAGTTGTTAGATGCCCCTGTTCAGCATGATGTTCTTTTTGGATCTAAGGCTGAGGAAGTTATTAAAAAGATGGAAGAAAAGGCAAAATCTATGCAGACTGTAAAAGATTTCTTGCAAGTTCAGCCTCCTAGATTTTCCAGGAATTGGCCCTCTAAAAATTGGTCCTTTCCCACGTCTGACAGGCCTCAAAGGGGAAGATATAGATGCTCCAGAGGTCGTGGCCAAGGTCAGACCTCTTACAGAGCTAGACAATGGACTGCTTCTTCACCTAGAAGGGGAGAAGACAGATCCCAATCTCAAAGAAAGCAAACGCAATGACTCTCTAGGTTGGGCTGCAGGACCCCTTCACCTGGATGCCCCTCTCGGAGGAAAACTGTCTCTTTTTTACAGAAATTGGACTCGTATATTACCCAGGACAGATGGGTATTGGACGTGATTTTAAAAGGTTACAAATTCCACTTTCATACTTTGCCAAGGGCTTACGGTTGGCCAGATCTGCCAAAACACCAATGGTCAGAGGCCTTAAATCAAGTGGATGCTCTTCGGGCCATAAGAGCCATAGAGCCTGTTCCTCTCTCAGAGATGGGAAAAGGTTTTTATTCAAGACTATTTCTGGTTCCAAGAAAACAAAACTCAGGAAGACCTATTCTGGACCTTTCTGTGTTAAACACCTTTTTGGAAATTCCAAAATTCAAGATGCTTACTCTGCACCAACTAATTCCAATGCTATCTCAGGATGCCTGGATGGTGACATTGGATTTAAAGGAAGCCTACTTACACATTCCCATCAGGCAGGAACGCAGGAAATTCCTCAGGTTCAAGGCAGGTTCGAGGCACTTTCAATTCTCTGTACTGCCCTTTGGTTTATCTACTGCGCCCAGAGTCTTTACCAAGTGCCTGGCACCAGTAGTGGCTTATTGCAGACTTCAGGGGATCCAGATTTACCCCTATTTGGACGACTGCCTTATTCAGGCAGACAGCAAAGATCTTCTACTTCGACATCTGGACTTTGTTCAACATCTTCTCCTCCTATTGGGATTCTCATTGAACACAAAAAAGTCACATTTGATCCCTTCTCAACAAATGGTATTCTTGGGAGCCCTCTTAAATACAACCTTACAAAGGGCCTTCCTCACCCCAGAAAAACAAACACAGCTGGCTTCTATTTTCAACACCTTGGCAACTCTATCTCAGCTCACTGCAAGGAAATTCCTGCAGACTCTGGGCTACATGGCTTCCTGCATTCTGTTGATTCCAAATGCAAGGCTTCATATGAGAAAGCTTCAATGGTATCTGAAAAGTGTATGGTCACAGCATTACCACGATCTGGATATTCTGATTCCTCTGATCCACTGTCTCCAGAGGGAGTTCCTCTGGTGGTCCAGGGCATGTGCTTTAAACGAAGGAAAGCCTTTTCGTCTACCTCAACCTATTCAAATCCTGACCACGGACGCCTCGGATTATGCTTGGGGAGCTCACTTTCTAGACAATTGCCAGCAGGGAACCTGGACAAAGGACCATCTTCACTGGCACATCAATCTGAAGGAAATGTTGGCAGTTCAAAATGCTCTTCTAGCCTTCAAGAACCTTTTGCAGCCAGGGCCTCTGCTAATTCGCACAGACAACACCACGGTCATGTGGTACATCAACAAGCAAGGGGGTTCTCATTCGTACCCTCTTTGCAGACTAGCTATGGCTTTATGGGACACAGCTCTAAATCTGAATCTACATCTCCAGGCTCAATTCATTCCAGGAGAACAAAATCTCTTAGCAGACAGCCTGAGCAGAAACATTTCAGATCCTCACGAATGGATGCTAGACACCAACTTATTCAACAGGATTACTGCAGTTTGGGGATGTCCCCAGATAGATCTGTTTGCATCCCATCTCAATCATCAGCTGCCTCGCTTTTGCACCAGGTCCTTCCACAAAACAGCTTGGAAAGTGGATGCCCTGTCCTTCAGCTGGAGAAGCCTTTCGGGATATGCCTTACCTCCTCTTCCTCTACTACCTCAGGTATTACTGAAGATAACAGGACAAGCCCAAGTTCCTCATCCTGATTGCTCCAAATTGGCCTCGACAGTTTTGGTATCCCACTTTAAAGTACCTGTTCTTGGAGCCTCCTTGGATTCTCCCTGTGAACCCTTCTCTTCTGTCCCAGCATCAGGGTCGGTTACTACATCCCAACCTCAAGACCCTTTGCCTGACAGCTTGGCTTTTCAAAGGAATTTGATTTCTTCTAGCCTTCCTAAACAAGTTTTGGATGTTCTTCTAGAAGCTAGACGGCCTAGCACTAGGAAATCCTATGCCTCTAAATGGAAGAGATTTTGTATTTGGATGCAGGACCGAGGCTCGGACCCTCTGGTACCTGATCTCTCTTCTATTTTGCTTTACCTTTCGGATCTTTTGTCTAAAGGACTTTCCTTTTCTTCCATTAAGATTCATGCTTCTGCTATTTCTGCTCATTTCAATTCTGATCCTCCTGTTTTTTCTCATCCTTTGGTGAGACAATTCTTGAGAGGGGCCAAGAATTTAAGACCTCCCAGGACCCCTCCTGTCCCTGCTTGGGATTTTAATTATGTTTTAGAAAAACGTACTTTGCCTCTTTTTGAGCCTGCTGCATCTTCAGATATTAAGTTTTTATCTTGGAAGACAGTTCTTTTGCTAGCATTGACTTCTGCCAGAAGGGTCTCAGAGTTGCAAGCTCTCATGGCTGTGGAACCATACCTTATTTTCCACCAGGACAGAGTATCCTTGAGGACTAATCCTACTTTCATGCCTAAGGTGATTTCAAAAGTGGCTTTAAATCAGACAATTCACCTTCCTACTTTCTTTCCTAATCCTCAAAATAAAGGGGAAAGGATTTTGCATTCATTGGATGTGCACAGACAGTTACGATTTTACTTGGACAAGACTAAGGAGTTCAGAAAATCTAATCAATTGTTTGTTTCTTTTGCCTCCAGTTCTCTTGGAAAAGCTATTTCAAAACGAACTATTTACAAATGGATTGCTTATGGAATCAGATTTTGTTGCACTCATCATGGGAAACAGTTTCCAGGTACTGTGAGAAGTCATTCTACTAGAGCAGCTGCCACTTCTACAGCTTTTCTCAGAGGAGTTCCTACCAAGGATATCTTGGAAGCTGCCACTTGGAGTTCTGTGCATACTTTTTCCAAGCACTACAATCTCCCTCTGTATTCTAAGACCAGGGCAGGCTTTGCCTCTGCTGTTTTGCAGGGTCTTCTTGCTGCCCCTTCTTCTGTCTAAGCCTCCTCCCCTTTTCACTGCTTTGGGATTCTACCCTACAGTTATGACTGCAACAGTGAAACACGAAGAACATAGTACAGTTGTGTACACCTACCATAAATGTAGATGTTCGAGTGTCTTCACTGTTGCAGTCGGGGTTTCCCTCCCTCCTATCCCCTCTTTTCCTCTTATTTGTGGTGTATTTGTGTTTCCTTGTTGGATTAATTTATGATTTATGGGGACATCTGACATCTAGGGCAAGAAAGGCTGGAGAAGATGGCGTCGGCTGAGGGCTATGTACCAGAGCGTACTGACGTCAGGGTACTAGCTTGTACGGCCGACGCCGGACCCAGACTTTGGGATTCTGGCCGACCTCGGGCTGCCTGCCGGCAGGAGCACCCTACAGTTATGACTGCAACAGTGAAGACACTCTAACATCTACATTTATGGTAGGTGTACACAACTGTACTTTTTTGTGGGCATTAAATCCCCAACCAGGATGCCAACAAGGAGAACGTGTACTGCCTAGGTGCTGACCACCTGAAAGTGGAATTGTAGCATTTGCACCGCTTTCAATCCGTGGGCCTTAGCAGACCACAGAAATATAAACTTATTCTTAGGGGCCTTCACTAAGCGGTCCTTTCCAATTTCCCCAAGGGACTGTCTCAAAGTGAATAAGACCAAGAGATCTTTGGGTCTGACTCCTTCTGGTCTGCAGAAGTTAACCCCCCCCCCCCCGATCAGATCCTACAGTTTCTAAGAATCCGGGAAGTGTCATCACTGTATCTCCCATGGC
Source organism: Protopterus annectens (assembly GCF_019279795.1). Lineage (NCBI taxonomy): Eukaryota > Metazoa > Chordata > Ceratodontiformes > Protopteridae > Protopterus > Protopterus annectens. Next base: position 337,908,188 of record NC_056742.1, on the reverse strand, counting down.
TTTGTTGGCTGCTACAGCGGATCCCATACCTCCAGATCCAAGCACTTTAAGGTCTCTCTTGCTCTATCCTAGGTCCAAACATTCATGGCCCCCCTCATCGGCTTCATCCAGGTCCTCCACAAACTGGTCCAAGGTGGATACGGATAGGATGATGAGATTCCTCAAGGCCCAGATCCAGATGGGGGAAGTCGGCTCCATCCCCTTTTGTATCTGTGAGCTACCCTGGTCCATCCCATCAGGACTCCTCTCCGATCCGACCCACTGATCCCGAGTCTCAGGATTTGGGGCTACCATGCGCATTGGGCTTGGCACAGAGGAAGCTCCCCTCCTCAATGCTGAGGATGCCCTTGATTAGACCTGTGCTGGCCTTCTTGGAGCAGAGCAAGTTTTGGAGCCATGGTGTCGATGCTGGGTCCGGGGACAGCCCTGTCCTTCTTGGAACCACCCCTTTTCTCATCACCTCGGCACTCAACAGCTCTGCTCTAGATCCACGTCCTCCAGAAAGGATTAGAGTCCTGCCCATTTTCCCTAGGTGGTTTCAGGGGAGACGGAAATGACTTCTCCTGGTCCTTCGGCATTTCAGATAGTAGAGAGGGCTTTCTTCCGAGTTGGAAATCCGATGACACGTGTTCTCCAATCTACTCCTGTACCCTTGTTAGATCCATGCCTTGCTCCCATTCATCCTGCCTTGAGTCTTTTTGTCTCGGGCAGCCTCCAGTAATTCCCTGCTTAAGAGGGATCCCCTTCTGACACTTTTCCAGATTATCCAAGTGGGGAAGTTCCTTGGGAAAAGATATGCAGAAGGAGGCACGTTGACTTCCCATTGGAGTTGCTAGTTCAGGATACTAACTTCGATGAGGGGAAAGGTTTACACTTATCCCCACCTGACGAAGTCTGCTTTGGAGACATACTGGAGATCCTAAAGTAGAAAGGTGTGTCCTTCCTCTGAGGAGTCAGTTCTCTTGGAGGCATTCGGGATGGGCCCATCTACATCTTGGGTGACCCCCCCCCCGACAGGGGCCATGGTTGATTTTAGTGGTTTATCGAGCCCAAACAACCCGATCTTTTTCTGGTACCCCCCTGCAGACAGGAAACACTTGAAGGGGTCCTGTAGTCGATGCTATCCATCAACAAGAAAGAGCTAACAAAAGAAATTATCAATGTCCATATACCTAACAAGGAGTTTAGTGCAGTGAACAGTACTGGGAAGAACGTCTATGCCTTTGCCCCCTTTGTGTGAAGGTCATTGAACTATATGGCTCATTACTCTGTTGCAGAGAGACCTGATCAAGGAACTGTCAGCCTCTGAGTTCCTGCCTGTGGAGGAATTTAACAAAATCTCTCCCAAGCTGACCACTCTTTCGTCTGTCGCCAACTCATCAATGAGGAGGGCACCTCACGAGCAGCCAGTTCAGGACTTTCCCTTAGGACGAATGCCTGGAATGTGCTATGTGATTTTGCGGACCCCTTTAAGGCATCGTTTGTCAATGCCCCTTCTGATGGTTCCTCCCTTTTTGAGCCGTCAGTTTGAGACTCACCCGCATCGAGAAGGACAGGAAGACCCATTTTACTGTTGAACTCAAATTTTCTACCCCCCCCCCCCCGAGGTCCTTTTCCAGGAATCGACGTGGAGCTAAGAACATGTAGTTTCGCAACTCCCAAGGGCCTTTCTAGGACCTGTGCAGGGAAACCATCTCTGCAGGCATAGGGGCAGGGTTTGATGGTAGATGGTGCCCTAGAGGCAGAGGGGGTCCAGAGCAGAACCAGAGCTTTAGGGAACTACCTCCCAATGAGCCCTACCAGTGCTCCAGAAGTGTTGCCTGACTGTCCATCTCTGGAGGCAGTCGGGGGGTGGGGGACTAGCTTTGCACCCTAAACCTTGGGTCAAGGTCGATTCAAAACCATTGGGTGCTAAACATAATATCCAGAGGTTATTCCATTCCCTTTTCTCTGCTTCCTCCAAATTCCAAAAGCCTTCCCGATATGTCACCCAGTCAGAGGGAACAGGCAGCACAGGAAATCCAACAACTGTTGGAAAAGAGTCATCCAGGAGGTCCAAACTGAACAGAGAGGAATAGGAGGCTACTCTTGATTCTTTTTTGTGCCAAAAAAGACAGGGGACCCAAGACCCATCCTGGTTCTAAGCAAATTGAATGAATATGTAAAGAAGTCAAGGATGTTCATCGTGTTTCACTGTTGCAGTCATGACTGTAACAGTGAAGACACTCTAACATCTACATTTATGGTAAGTGTACACAACTGTACTTTCTGAATGGTTACGGTTCAGTTCATTATGCCATTGTTGCAGAAGGATGACTGGATATGCTTGATAGATCTCAAGGACGCATACGGTCACACCAAAATGTACAGGCGCTCCAGGAGATATCTGTGCTTCTGTCCAGGAGCCAGTCATTACCAATTCAAAGCACTGCCCTTAGGGCTCACCACAGCTGGGTGTTCACCAAGTGCATGGCAGTGCTAGTGGCCCACTTGAAGCTCAGGGGATTCCATGGTGTTTCCATATCTAGACTAATGGCTCCTGACCACTCCCACGAGACATCAGCTAATCCAAGCCGTTGCCTACCTAATCCAATTAGCACACTGTCTGGTCATCACCATAAACGTGAGCAAATCCATCCTGATTCCGGTACAGAATCTGGAATTCATGGGTATGCAACTCAACACAAGGGAACCAATGGCTTTCCTTTCTTCACACAGAGTAACCATGTTGAGAAATCAGGTACCGGAATTGTTATCCCAACAGTACCCCATGACTCGATTTGATCCTGCAGACTCTACGGTCCATGTCTGCAGCCATTCTTTTAGTCCCTCTAGTCAGATTTTTCATGCAGGTTCTCCAGTGGAAAATATGACGAAAAACAAAGTCCAGGAACCCAGTGAATAAAATGTATTCCTCTCTGATGTCTCGGCATACACTGCCGCCTTGGAGTACACAATTACTTCACATCACACACTGGTTTTATATACACTACTAAATAGGCAATTAATAAAGTCATCAATTGATGCCATAAACACTTAAAAAGCATTTAAAGAAATACATGCCAATTAAAATTAACATTCATACCCTTTGGAAACAAAGTATCAAACTTTAATATATACACCGCTTCTTTATAAAGACGTTTATTCTTGCTGATGCCCCCCCCAAAAAAAAGCACTCTACTTTTTCTAAAATTGTAGCTTGTAAACCATGAACAAAACTACCATGTGCTTCAAAAAATGTTGTGCCACTGAACTCTGTTCCTTTTTATTTAATATTTCACAAACATGTTCTAATAGCCTTATTTTAAAAGTGCTTTTGGACTCACCCACATAAAACTTATTGCAAGGACATCTGAGGGCATAAATAATGCCCTCAGTGTCACACCTATAATTTCCACAAACTTCAAATCTTCGACCATTTAAGAGTCTAGAATAAGGCACAATAAATTTGCATGCCTTGCATTTGCCACATCCTACTGTCCCTTTTATTCTTAATGACTTGTATAAGACCTCCTTGGGGACACTGCACAACCTAGATTTCACCAAAAAGCTCTTAATGTTCCTACCCACTCTATATGAAGCAACAAGTTTATTGGGCATCCATGAACTTCCAACCTTTAACTTTGATAACAGTTGCCACTGTGTTTGTACTATCTCATTAAACCTATTACTAAATCCACTATATGTGGTTACAAAATACATTTCACAACCAGATTCAATATTGTTATTTAATTTGGATACTCCCTTTCATTTTTTATTGTTTCCTATATTTTCTTTATTGAATCTAGACCATGCCTTAGCAATTTTATCTTCACCACATCCACGCTTTTTAAACATTTCGAAAGTATAACCTATCTCCGTTAAAAATTCTTGTTCATCACTGCATAGTCTATAAAGACATATGCGTTCACCATAAGGTAAGGCATCAATCGTATGCCCAGGATGACAACTTGTTGCTTTCAAATAATCTATATCCCCCTGAAATTTCATATGTACTTTTGTGGTTAGTATACCATCTTCCTTAAGTAACAAGTCTGCATCCAAAAAGGACACCTTCTTCCCTATTTGGATGCCATCAAATGTGAAATTAAATCTGTTTACTTGTAATTCATTCAAAAAAATTCTGCACTTCCTGTTCCCCTCTTTCACATAAAAAAATAAATCGTCAATAAATCTAAAGTAACATTTAACATATTGACAAAAATATCTTTTCCTATAAACATATTCAACTTCAAATAAGCCCATGGTTAAATTAGCATATGAGGGGGCAAAAGCCACCCCCATAGCTGTTCCACATTTCTTTTTTCTTTTTCTAAAATGTTTTTTATTTTTTTTTATAACAAGAATAATAACAGTAATAACATTTACACTCAAAACTGAAACAAATTATTTACAAATTCCATAACAAGGAAATACTTCTGTATACATCCAGGAAATAATCTAATACTTTTTTAGTAATGATTGTAACTTTTCCCAAGCAATTAATTTGTGTGTTAAATTCTTTGTATTCATTTTTAAACTAGATATTTCTTTTTCACATAAGGTCCTGGCTAAATAAATAAATTAATTTCTGAAAGATATAGGAGAGTAATTTTCCAATTTTTTGTCACAACCTTTCTTGCTACTGCAAGTATTGACCAAAGAAGGTGTGTTTGAGATCTGGGTATGATTTCTGGTACTGGTACATTAAATAAAATGAGTGAACTTGAAATTTCACAATTCTCATTCCATAAGGCCTTACAGAAACATTCAAATTCCTTCCAAAATTGGGACAACATATTACATGCAACAATCATATGAAACCAGTCAGCTTCTGTAGCTTTACACCTCCAACATTTCATATCATTTGTTTTGTACATATTTGCAATTCTTTGAGGTGTATAATGACTTCTGTGGAGGAATTTCCAGTAAGGAGAAATTGTTTTTTGTACTGATTTTAGAAGTAATTTCTTGTTTTTAGTAGTAAATTGTCCATTATTTATTTTGGTGGAGTATTCCCAAAAAGAATGTTAGGAATATAAATGAGGTGCCTTTCAAAGAACCATTAATTATATTAGTCAAAAGTTCTAGTGTTTTAGGTATGTTGTTTCCATGGATTTGTAAGGAAAATATATTTTTGTTATATATAAATTCTCTGCAGGTTTGTATGTCTGTCCAGTTGTTATGTAGTCAGTATCTAGTAATTAGATGGTTAGCTGATTAAATTCCATTAGTGGATAAGAATTGGTTCCAGTATATTAAGTCATTATATTTAAATTCAAGCATTTTATTTTTATCAAAAGATATTAAACATTCATTAGTATAAGCAATAGGAAAAATGAATATTAATGAGCTTTTAATTGACTGGTTAGATTTGGTGATTTTCGTGAAATTTGCTATTATTAGACTGATAAAGGAGCAAGATTTTAACTTCTGCTTATCTTGTATGTATATTTTTAAAAAACAAATCAAGGTATTATGGTGTATTGTAGTTAGAGGGTCAGTTAACCTTCTATTATTGTTTAATAAAATGTTTTCATGTAATAGTTTCAAATATGAATTATATGAGGGTTTTAACCATAAAAGGATTATATTAAAAATAGAAGCATTTACATAATATTCAGTATTAGGAAAACTAATACCTTGTTCTTCCCAACTTGCCCCATGTCTTTGTAAAGATAGTCTGGGTTTTTCAGGATACCACAGAAATTTTTGTAAGTTATTACTAATTTTTTTTTAATATTCCCTGGTTGGGGGAATGATTAAAGACTGACTTATATAAAGAATTTTAGGTAACTATAATTTTAATTAGCATTAGTCTGTCCTCAAAAGTAAAATTAAAGTTTGTTCCAATTATCTGTGAGATTAATAATTAGATTTGTTAAGATATTATAGTTTGTAGTAATTGTATTCGTAAGAGTGGTTAACACCCAGGTATTTAATTTGTGTATTGTCCCAGTTAAAGCATTTAAAACTTTTCATTTTCATAGTCATTTTTTTATTTATGAACAAAGTCTGAATCTTGTTATGATTAAATTTTAGTCCAGATAAACCTTCAGATAAATCTAAAGTGTTAAGTAACTGATCTAAAGATGTATCAATGTCTCCACTAGTTAGTAACAAATCATCTGCAAATAGCTGAATCTTTGAAAATATGTTACTATTTAAATTATAGCCTTTAATGTGAACATTATTTATAATGTAGTTGGCTAGTGGTTCTACAGCTAGAGCAAAAAATAAAGGGGAAAGAGGGCAACCTTGTTTTGTTCCTTTTGTAAGTTTAAGTGAGGGGGATAAGAAAGAGCCTATCTTTACAAAAGAAACAGAGTCTTCATAAAGGTTTCTAATTAATTTTATAAAATTTAGAGAAAATGTATAGTGTTGTAAAGCTTTAAATAGATAGGACCAACTCAGTGAATCAAAGGCTTTGTTTATGTCCAGACTCATTATTGTTAATTTGTTTTTATTTTTATTAGCTAAGTCTGAGTCAGAAGTCTTATTGTATTATCTTGGACTTTTCTGTGTTTAATAAAACCCGTCTGATCTTCCTCTATTAGGCTTGGTATAATGGAGTTGATTCTGTTTGATATTATGCTCATGAAAATCTTATAATCTATATTTAATAGCAAGATGGGCCTATAGGAGGAACAGGAAGTAAGATCTTTATCAGGTTTAAGTATGGGAGAGATTCATGAATATCTCCATGATGGTGGGATTATTATAAGTAGTTTTGATTTCCCGAAATGTGTTTAGTAGTATTTTTAAGGTATTATCAGGAAGGATTTTGTATATTTTAGGAATTAAACCATCTAACCCTGGTGCTTTATTAGTTTTTAAGTTGTTTATTTGATTTTTTAGTTCTGTAAATGTGAAAGGTCTATCAATTTTAGCAATATTCCCAGGGGATAAGGTCTTTAGAATATTATCAGATAAGAATTTGTCTAGATTTATATTTTCATTTACTGGTTTGAGAGCATTTATATTCTCATGAAACCTTGTCTTATAGAATTTAAATTTGTAGCTTTTATTTTTCTCATATTTTCAACATATGTGATTTCTTGTATGTGATGCTGTTCCACATTTCTGATAAACATGGCTGTCAAACTCAAAATAATTATTCTTCAAACAAAAATGTACTAAATTTACAATATATTCTGTAGTGAGTGACTCCCCAATGAAGAATCTAATTGCCTCCCCAATGAAGAATCTAATTGCCTCAAGGCCATGGCAATGTTTAATGTTAGTAATATAAACTTTTCACATCTAGAGTCACCCAATACATCTTATTAGTCCATTGTACTGTCCTTAACGTTTAAAAAATCAAAAATATATTTAACATAAGCAGGTAATAAAACTACCTTGGGTAGCAACAGGAAATGCAGCAATTGTCCCTAATTGTAAGTGAAATCATTTCTACCTGAAACTATAGGGTGCCCCGGAGGGGCCTGTGTATTTTTGTGAATTTTAGGTAAACAGTAGAATGTGGCAGTACTATGACTGTATATAATTAGATTCTTCTGAACATCGTCAGCAGTTAAGTAACCTAACCTAACACCTTTCTTAAGTAAAGATTTAAATTCAACTAAGGCTCCCAAATAAGACTTGTCTACCTTTGAATAAATTGAATTATCATCCAAAGGTTCATGGCATTTCTTCAGATACTGAGATATATGCATCACAACTCATTTGTTTCCCCTTGTCTGCAGGTTTGAAAACCAGCTGTTCATTTTTAGTCATATTTAATAATGCTGACCACTTTTCTCTAGTTAAATTGTAAACAATTTTCTGTTTTCATTTAGGTGGATTTTCTGATACTGTTGTATGAAAATAACTGGTGGCAGCATCAAAAAAACCTGGAACTTAACTGCTGTGTATTAACACAGCTAGTATCAAATAAGCCGTATGCATTATATTCATCATCAGAAGCACAGGAAAAGTAATTCTCTTCCATACTAGAATCACTGGCATTAATGCATTGATTTTGTTTAGTACTATTTAAATTATTGAACATAGATTTCAATTGTAATATCCTAACCAGTCCAAAAATATATTTTTTTCACTTCATATAGCTTGGGAACAACAGTGGGAACAAACTTCAGACCACAGTTCAACACAGAAAGTTCACTGCTTTTGAAAGTACATACCTGGACAGATTGACAACGTAGCTAACATTCTCACCACTTGGTTCATTTGTAGTAATTATTTTGGGGGGATTAGAATACCACTGGTTTGGAAACTGGTTCTCTCTCTGCCTTTTTCTGTTTGGTGGTTCTTCATTTCGGCCATTCGGCCCATTCCGAAAGGTCTGACGAAATTTTGAAGGATATTGTGCCCTTGGCAATTCTGGATATTCATCCCCTCTATGTTGTTCATCTTCCCCTGTTGATGTATTGTAAGTAGTACCAACAGATGAGAAGGAACGCCGTTCCTCACCTCATTCATTTCCTTGAAACCTCACATGACCTGTATTTGTTTTCTGATTGGTTCTTCCCCCAAAGGCAGTACCATTGTCGTAGTCACGGGTATCTCTGACTAACTTTTTTTCTTTTTTTCTTTGCAAGATTTCTTCCTCAGATTATTTTAATTTCAAGTTGGTCTATAAGAAGCTTGTCTACAGATTCAGAGCCAGAAGTACAGATTAATTTACTGTACATACTGCTGTTTTCAGTTTGTAGCTGTTTGTTTCATCCTATCTCTCTGTACAAGGATAGAGATCCACTCTGTTGTGCATTTATGTGCTGCTGCAACCCAGCGCTTATAAAACAACTTGTCATTTTTATTTTTAAATCAAATGGTGTAGCAGGGTCTTTATAAGCTCCAAGACCTCTGGGAGTTGCAGCAAGTTCTAAGTACTTGGTAAATATTAAAAAAAAAAGCAGCAGTTTCTTTTCACATAAGTTGCGCAAGTTTATCACACAGTTTTAAATTCTGGATTCACAGCATTGTCATACCTTCTGCCAGTAGTTAAAAACAGATTAAATAACCTGTGGGGTCTTTCAGCTTCCCATTTATCCCACACAGTGGACTGGTTTTCTGTTATTCTGCTATTACTATTACCAGCAAGTCCAGATTGTAGTTGTTCACGGTTAGGTTCAGGAGGGTGTGTAACATAATTGTCCAGCAAATGTTGAGAAGTATCCATGGTAGAAATTCTAAAAATCCTAGGCACATCCACATTGGGATCATTATCCCAACAGTACCCCATTACTCGATTTGATCCTGCAGACTCTATGATCCATGTCTGTAGCCATTCTTTTAGTTCCTCTAGTCAGAATTTTTTATGCAGGTTCTCCAGTGGACCCTAGGGACACAGTGGTCCATCGTTTCACAGCCGTTGTCCCTTCACATCAGGTTGAATTCCATTTGCAGGTGTCACCTCAGTTGGTGGATACAGTCAGACAACATCATTCTAGGCAGAGCAGACTGTTCTTAAATAGCCACCGTGACCGCAGATGCTTCCCAGTTCGGGTGGGGGGTATTACAATGGGAAGATGGTCCAAGGCATGTGGTCCCCTACCGAGACCAGATTTGCATGTCTGTGACATAGAGATGAGAGAAGTCCTCTTGACGTTGCAAGCCTTTCAGGACTATTGTAGTACACACCGACATGTCTCTTGTCTGGTACATCAACAACCAAGGATGAACCCATTCTTTTTCTTTGTGCAGGTAGGCCATGACGGTGTGGGAATGGGTGATATCTTCAGCCTGCCTTCTAATTGCAACGCATATCCCGGGGCAGACCAGTGATCTAGCAGACAGACTCAGCAGATTGCTCCCTCAATCAGTCAGTGGCGAACATGATCTTCAGCTGTTGGGGTCAATCTTGCTGTGACCTGCTTGCCTGTCCCCTCAACAACAAATGCAGCAAGTTCTTTGCTCTGATCTCTCCTATGGGAGCGTTCCTGAGGGATGCACTAGTCCACAATTGGCCACAAGCTCTCTTCTGCTCATTCTGAAGCTTCTTCAGAAGGTCAGCAGAGCGAAGAGCTCAGTCATCCTCAAAAAAAAAAAAAAAAAAATATTAAGTTAAAGGACACAGGAACTATCCTGGATCTGCCATATTAATAAAGCAACAAATTCTGTCCATATCCCCCATTTTTGTAGAGTTTTCAGGATTTGGAAGCTGTCTGGGCGTGCTTTTGTTGAAGGCTGGGCGTCTGGCTGGCACCTCGGCACCTTAAACATCTACTGCCAATCCTTAGTGGACTGGAGATGTTCATCGTGTTTCACTGTTGCAGTCATGACTGTAGGGTTCTCCCCTGCCGGCAGGCAGTCCTCGGTCTTCCAGAATCCGAAAGTCTGGGTCCGGTGTCGGCTGTTTAGCCATGCTCCCTGACGTCAGAGCACCAGGAGTACAAAGCTGACAGCTTACACCATGTTCTCCAGTCTTTCTTGCCGTGCGGTGATAGCAGTTCGCAAGTGCCGGTCGGCTAACTCCTGACAATTTTTTCTATTCAAACTTCAGTCCGAAGACTTTCTTCTCCTACTCAAAGCTAAGTACCCCGTTGGGGAAACTTTTTTTCTTGCTCCAGTCTGATGTCAGAAAAAGTTAATAATTGTATTTCATGTGGGAAGCAAATACCTCATAAGGATTTTCATTCTTACTGTATTCCTTGCTTAGGCCCTGACCACGACGTAGCTAGTTGTCGGTTTTGTGCTAGATTCACTCAACGTACTATTAAACGAAGGTACGATTTTGCTTTTCATTACTTCGGTAGGTGTTTTAATTACAAAATGTCGTCGGATACGGTTCCGGTTACCGGAGTTCACAAACGACGCAATGACAGACAGGCCTCCGAGGTCCAAATCAGACGATATCGCACAAGCAGAGCCAGCTTCAGGTTCGGCCGTCGTCAGTGAGGCGCTTTTGCAGCCCCTGTCATCGGCCATTTTGGAACCGATAGCCGAAACAGACTCCCACGAGGAGCCAACTAGGCCTTTGAATATTTCTGTTGGACCTTCGGACAATGCTCCTTCGGATGGATCCGGAGCCGCTGTGCAGGTACCGGCTTCCGAAGGGGTTTTCAGGCCTACTCGGCTTCTTATAAAGGCAAAGCCAAAGACAAAGGCAAAGACTCCTTCCAAATCAAAGACTGCAGTCCAGGCCTCTTCTGATCCGGCTCCCAAGTCTCAGAAACAGTTACTTAAAATGGCGGAGGACTTTCTTACTATGATTAGGGGTTCACATCCCCCTCCAGATAAAAGGCCAGGGCAGGAAGTTTATTATGACTCCTCTGATCAGGCTTCTGTTTCTTCTTCTGACCAGGAATATTCTTTCCCTCCTTATGAGGATTCTGATGCTGAGGAATCCATTCCTTCAGCTTCTCCCCCTGAGGATTTCTCTTTTGGGGAAACTTTGCATGAAATGAGGGAGCATTTCCACTGGGAAGGACAGGAGTACTCGGAATCTAAGAAAAGACTAAGGGATTTTCTTCTTCTTCCCCAACATAGACCCCTGGCTATTCCTCCTATTTTGGATATTGTGGATGATGCCTTTTCGGAGGCTAACTTAACTCCTGACTCTCTTCCTCCAGCTCCTGTTAAGCCAGACAGATACGATAGGGTTCCTGATTCCCACCAGTTTTTATTCAAGAACCCTACTGCTGACCCTGAAACCATTTCTCAGGGTCCTAAGGGCGTTAAGGCCGCTTCTGCTAAAAACCCCATTCCCACTGAGAAGGATTTCAGATCTTTAGAAAGATGGGGCAAAAAAGTGTACACCTCTGCTACTTTATCTATTAGGGCTTTAAACTGTCAGTTTCATATGCTGAAATACCAGCAATTTCTCCTGTCTGTTTTAAAGCAAAAGCTAACTTCCATTTCCGCCTGTGCAGATAAGGAACTACATGACTTATTGCATACCACTGAACAAGTTGGGAAACATGGTTTACACTGTGGATTTGATGCCTTGGGGACTTCTTGTAGGGCTGCTGCCTCTGGCACAGTAATTAGAAGGCATGCATGGTTAAAGGAACAAAATTTGCCAGATCAGGTGAAGGCTAAATTATTGGATGCTCCTGTTCAGCATAATGTTTTGTTTGGATCTAAAGCTGAAGAGGTGATTAAAAAGATGGAGGACAAGACTAAGTCCATGCAAACAGTTAAAGATTTCTTACAAGTGCAGCCACCCAGATTTAGCAGAAATTGGCCTACAAAAAATTGGTCCTTTCCCAGTTCAGACAGGCCTCAGAGGGGTAGATATAGATGCCCCGAGGTAGGCCTCAAACGCAAGCCTCTTGTAGACCAAGACAGTGGACTGCTTCCACCCCTAGGGGAGGAGAAGACAGGTCACAAGCTCATAGAAAACAGACTCAATGACTCCCTCTGTTGGGCTGCAGGAACTTCTTGCCTGGAAGCCCCTCTCGGAGGAAAACTTTCTCTTTTTCACCTAAATTTGGACTCGTATAACCCAAGACAAGTGGGTTCTGGATGTGGTTTCAAGAGGTTACAAATTCCATTTTCATACCCCACCAAGGCCAAACGGATGGCCAGATCTTCCAAAACATCAATGGTCAGAGGCATTAAACCAGGTGGAAGCTCTCTTGGCTATGAAAGCCATAGAACTAGTTCCACTTTCAGAGATGGGACAAGGTTTTTACTCATCTAGTCCCCAGGAAGCAAAATTCATGGTGACCCATTCTTGATCTGTCAGTCTTGAACACTTTTCTAGAGATACCAAAATTCAAGATGCTTACTCTACAGCAGCTACTGCCAATGCTGACCAAAAATGCATGGATGGTAACTTTGGATTTAAAAGAAGCATATTTGCACATTTCCATCAGACAGGAACGCAGAAAATACCTCTGGTTCAAGGCAGGATCGAGGCACTATCATTTCTCTGCGCTGCCCTTTGGATTGTCTACTGCGCCCAGGGTCTTCAAGTGCCTGGCTCCAGTAGTGGCTTATTGCAGACTCAAGGGAATTCAAATTTACCCTTATCTGGACGACTGTCTTATTCAGGCAGACAGCAAGGATGTCCTACTCCAGCATCTACAGTTTGTTCAGAATCTTCTCAAGTTCCTGGGATTCACTGCAAACATAAAAAAGTCAAATTTGACACCCTCACAACAGATAATTTTTCTGGGCGCTTCTCCAAACACAGCAACCCAGATGGCATTTCTGACATATGAAAAACAATTACAGCTGGCTTCAACTTTCAAAACCTTGGCAACTTCAACTCAGCTATCTGCAAGGAGATTCCTGCAGGCTCTGGGTTACATGGCCTCCTGCATCCTTCTCGTACCATATGCAAGACTACATATGAGGAAAATACAGTGGTACCTAAAAAGTGTATGGTCTCAGCATTGCCACAGTCTAGACATACTGATCTCCGTCCTGCCTTGTCTTCAAAAGGAATTCCTTTGGTGGTCCAAGGCATGTACTCTAAACAAAGGAAAACCCTTCTGTCTGCCTCCTGCCACTAGTAAAACCAGCTGCAAAACACGAACTCAAAAGAGAAAACTTGCAGAGAAAACCAGTTTAATAAAAAGCAAAGCTTTCGGGCGTAACCCTTCTTCAATACTAATACATTCAAACACTAAACTCTAGAAGCTTAAATACAGGTCTAAAATCACATGACCAGCACCCAAATGAAATCATGCGACAGAAAACAAATTATAAATTAAAGACATATACATATAAATATATTAAAAGATGTGTAGATACACAGTATAAAATATTTACTTTACAATATTACGTAGCTTAACTAACACAGGTTTTAAACTGACAGTGCTATTTAAACCAGGATGAGTGTCAGCAGCTAACCTCAATATCCATTCAAATTCTTTGAGCTCAAGGCGGTTGTTGACATCACCTCTTTCATTTGGACATAGAGCATCAATCACTCTAAACTTAAATGTATGTGTTTCACCACAAGTTTTAATATGTTTACATAGTGCATTATTGTCACAATTTCTCCTAATTTCAGAATTATGGTCTATAACACGTTCCTTAAGCTTACGTATTGTTTTCCCATAAAATGAACTGCATGAGATGCAGGTAGCCAAATAAACCACAAAAGTGGTATTACAAGTAGCTGTAATTTTAAAATTAAATACTTGTCCATTGGCAGGATGAGTGAAAATATCACTACCATTCCCTAAGATGTAAGCACAGGCAACACAGTTAAAACATGGAAAAGTACCAGTTTTAGCAGCCAATTGTGTATAACAGGGTCTATAAAAATCTTTATAACAGAGTAAACTTTTAATCGTCCTCATATTTTTATATGTAAAATGTGGCTTGGTGCCCAATATAGTTTTTAGTTCATCCAATGCCATCAGAATGGGCCAGTTCCTGTTAATAATTTGTCTAATTGAACTTGACCTACCGTTAAAAGTTGTGACGTACCTTATTTCATGTTGAGTAATGGTGTTATTACACTGACTATCTGTGAGGCTTGACCTATCTTCCAAAAAAGTTGGTATAAGTGATGTCTGCCTAGCTTCCATTACATCAGATTTAAGCTTGGATAATAAATTTATACCATATCCACTAGAAAAAAAGTCGCTCTACCATATTATCAAGTTGTGAAGCAAATGTAGTATTATCAGTAGTTAGTCTACTTGCTCTAATAAATTGTGATTTTTGCTACACCTTTAAAGACATGTGGTGCGTGCATACTACTGTGATGCGTATATCTTCCATTACTAACATCCTTTCTATAAATACTAGTGTTTAATATGCCATCATTCAATTGCAGTTTGACATCTAAAAAACATATGCTGCTATCAGACACATCCATTTTAAATTTCAAAAAATTAGTACTAGAATTTTTTTAAATAATCAATGAAAATATTCAAATCATCCAAAGTACCATTCCATATTAGTAGACAATCGTCTACAAATCGCTGATAGAAACTAATGTTACTAAGAAATAGATTTTGTGCATTAAACAAATAATTGCATTCCCATTGGTAAAGCACTAAATTGGCGTAAGTATTTGCTACGGATGTGCCCATAGCTACGCCTGTTAACTGAAGAAATAAGGTATTATTAAACATAAACACATTGTTCCTCAGAACTACATCCATAAGGCAACAGATGTTACTAATGAGCCTATTGTCAGGACTAGGTTGAGAAGACAAAAATTCTCTAAGTAGTTCTATTCCCACATCATTGGGGATAACTGTGAAAAGGGACATGATATCAAGCGTCACTAAATAATATTTCTTGATATTTAAATCAGTTTTTACATTATTATACCATACCCGTAGCTTTGACAATAAATCACAAGTATCCTTTAGAATAGAACTACATTTAGGTAAATAAACTTCTAATTGCCTATGCAAATAAACTGATATGGGTTCAGTAACCCAACCACCTCCAGAGACAATTGGTCTCATGGGTGGATTTTCCAGGGATTTATGAATCTTAAGGATCCCATATAAATGTGGAATCAGAGGACAAGATACTGTAAAATAGTTAAAAAGATCAATATCTATGTCATTATTAAGCTGCAGCTCATACACAACCATGTTCACATAACTTATACAATTTTTTACATCAGTTCTAGTGATAACTTTAAAGGCAGTATCATCATTTAAAAGCAGAGAAACAGCTGAAAAGTAATTCTCACGATTCATTAAGACAGCCTTGCCACCTTTATCAGCTTGTTTTATAATAATGTCATTACACTGTTGTAAACTTTTTAAGGCTATATACTCAGAGAAGCCTAAATTATATGCCTTGTTTTTAACAGGTTTTAAATAGAGTTCTCTAATCTGAAACTCGCAAATGTCCTGAAAAGCCTTTAGCACAGAAACACTAACTGGCATAAAAGTGCTACTAAGTTTACAACATTTTTCAGGCGCAGGAGTATTACCAAATAGCAGTCTTAAGTTCAGATTTCGAACAAAGATTTTTAGTTCTGTTAAAGCAGAGACAATATTGTCACAACCATATGGTATAAATTTAAAACCTTTACTGAATAGCGAAAGGTGCGCTGATTGTAATTCAAAAGTGGAGAGGTTTAATACACTGTTCATTTGCGACTTACTTTGTTCAGTCCTAAAGGGCTTTGATTCTTCCTTTTGTTTGTAGATGTAATTTGTGTAGATAACAAGCCCCTCGACTTGGGGGATTTATTTCCAACTGCTTCTGGTTGTTCTAACTGAAAACGCTTAGGTACAAAGCTAAAAGTAAGTTGTTGAGTCTTTTTTCCAGTTAGCGTATTCACGTTGTCAGCGCCATCATTCTTACTTCGTATCCTAACAGATGCGCGTGCGCTGCTGGTTACAGACGTAGGTGTAGGTTGGACTATCCCATCAGATGTTGTATTGGGGGGAATCTCTTTAGTTGTAGGTGTTTCTACAACATTAGTGTTGCATACAGGTTCATCAAAAGTGTCTAAGGCATCAAGTGCTTCTTTATAAGTAGGCTTTTGATAATTAGAGGTTGTATGATAATCAGATTTAGGCCAAGAGAAAATATTCCCCTTTTGGAAGTCCCCAGTGTCACGTAAAAGTTTACGTTTCTTCTGATTCCACATTTATATGGGATCCCTAAGATTCATAAATCCCTGGAAAATCCACCCATGAGACCGATTGTCTCTGGAGGTGGTTGGGTTACTGAACCTATATCAGTTTATTTGCATAGGCAATTAGAAGTTTATTTACCTAAATGTAGTTCTATTCTAAAGGATACTTGTGATTTATTGTCAAAGCTACGGGTATGGTATAATAATGTAAAAACTGATTTAAATATCAAGAAATATTATTTAGTGACGCTTGATATCATGTCCCTTTTCACAGTTATCCCCAATGATGTGGGAATAGAACTACTTAGAGAATTTTTGTCTTCTCAACCTAGTCCTGACCATAGGCTCATTAGTAACATCTGTTGCCTTATGGATGTAGTTCTGAGGAACAATGTGTTTATGTTTAATAATACCTTATTTCTTCAGTTAACAGGCGTAGCTATGGGCACATCCGTAGCAAATACGTACGCCAATTTAGTGCTTTACCAATGGGAATGCAATTATTTGTTTAATGCACAAAATTTATTTCTTAGTAACATTAGTTTCTATCAGCGATTTGTAGACGATTGTCTACTAACATGGAATGGTACTTCGGATGATTTGAATATTTTCATTGATTATTTAAATTCTAGTACTAATGTCTGATAGCAGCATATGTTTTTTAGATGTCAAACTGCAATTGAATGATGGCATATTAAACACTAGTATTTATAGAAAGGATGTTAGTAATGGAAGATATACGCATCACAGTAGTATGCACACACCACATGTCTTTAAAGGTGTAGCAAAATCACAATTTATTAGAGCAAGTAGACCAACTACTGATAATCATTTGCTTCACAACTTGATAATATGGTAGACTTTTTTTCTAGTGGATATGATATGAATTTATTATCCAAGCTTAAATCTGATGTAATGGAAGCTAGGCAGACATCACTTATACCAACTTTTTTGGAAGATAGGTCAAGCCTCACGGATAGTCAGTGTAATAACACCATTACTCAACATGAAATAAGGTACGTCACAACTTTTAACGGTAGGTCAAGTTCAATTAGACAAATTATTAACAGGAACTGGCCCATTCTGATGGCATTGGATGAACTAAAAACTATATTGGGCACCAAGCCACATTTTACATATAAAAATATGAGGACGATTAAAAGTTTACTCTGTTATAAAGATTTTTATAGACCCTGTTATACACAATTGGCTGCTAAAACTGGTACTTTTCCATGTTTTAACTGTGTTGCCTGTGCTTACATCTTAGGGAATGGTAGTGATATTTTCACTCATCCTGCCGATGGACAAGTATTTAATTTTAAAATTACAGCTACTTGTAATACCACTTTTGTGGTTTATTTGGCTACCTATATCTCATGCAGTTCATTTTACATGGGAAAAACAATACGTAAGCTTAAGGAACGTGTTATAGACCATAATTCTGAAATTAGGAGAAATTGTGACAATAATGCACTATGTAAACATATTAAAACTTGTGGTGAAACACATACATTTAAGTTTAGAGTGATTGATGCTCTATGTCCAAATGAAAGAGGTGGTGATGTCAACAACCGCCTTGAGCTCAAAGAATTTGAATGGATATTGAGATTAGATGCTGACACTCATCCTGGTTTAAATAGCACTGTCAGTTTAAAACCTGTGTTAGTTAAGCTACGTAATATTGTAAAGTAAATATTTTATACTGTGTATCTACACATCTTTTAATATATTTATATGTATTTGTCTTTAATTTATAATTTGTTTTCTGTCACATGGTTTCATTTGGCTGCTGGTCATGTGATTTTAGACCTGTATTTAAGCTTCTAGAGTTTAGTGTTTGAATGTATTAGTATTGAAGAAGGGTTACGCCCGAAAGCTTTGCTTTTTATTAAACTGGTTTTCTCTGCAAGTTTTCTCTTTTGCCTCCTGCCACTCGGATACTAACCACGGACGCCTCAGTTTATGCATGGGGAGCCCATTTTCGGGGCAACTGTCTGCAGGGCCTTTGGAGAAAGGATCAGAAGCACCTGCATATCAATTTAAAGGAAATGTTAGCCGTTCAGAAAGCTCTATTGGCCTTCAGGAATCTTCTACAACCAGGACAACTACTGATACGGACAGACAACACCACACTTATGTGGTACATAAACAAGCAAGGGGGATCTCATTCCTATCTCCCTTTGTAGACTAGCCATGGATCTTTGGAACACAGCTCTAGCTTGCAATTTGGACCTTCAAGCACAGTTTCTACCAGGGAAGCAAAACTTCCTGGCCGACAGTCTGAGCAGAAACCTTTCGGATCCACACGAATGGATGTTGGACACCGAAATATTCAAGATGATTACAGCAGTCTGGGGATGTCCTCACATAGACCTCTTTGCATCCCACCTCAATCATCAACTACAAATTTTTTGCAGCAGGACTTTCCATGATCTAGCTTGGAAAGTGGATGCTCTATCATTCATTTGGAGAAACCTCTCGGGATATGCCTTTCCGCCTCTTCCTCTTCTTCCACGGGTATTACTAAAGATCAAGCAGGACAAGCCCAAGATGATAATCTTGCTGGCCCCAAATTGGCCTCTACAGTTTTGGTACCCAACACTGAAAAACCTTTGTCTGGAGCCCCCCTGGGTTTTACCACAGATTCCCAACCTTCTGTCCCAACACCAGGGTCAGATTCTACACTCCCATGTCAAAACTCTCAGCCTGGCGGCCTGGTTAATCCAGGATATTTGACTCATTCTCTCCTACCCAAGCAGGTTATGGATGTCATTTTAGAAGCCAGACGTCCTAGCACTAGAAAATCTTATGCAGGAAAATGGAAAAGATTTTGTTCCTGGATGCAGGCTCAGGATACTGATCCTCTTATTCCTAACATTCCTCAGATTTTACTTTACCTGACAGACCTCTTACATAAGGGTCTCTCTTTCTCTTCCATAAAGATACATGCCTCTGCTATTTCTGCTCATTATAATACAGACCCTCCTATCTTTTCCCACCAGCTCACGAGACAGTTTCTCAGAGGAGCTAAGAACTTAAGGCCCCTTAGATCTCCTCCCATTCCTGCTTTGGATCTCAACTATGTTTTGGAAAAGCTCACCTTACCTCCTTTTGAGCCTGCTGCCTCATCCGACATCAAGATTTTATCTTGGAAAACAGCCATCCTGTTAGCTCTGACCTCTGCCAGGAGGGTTTCAGAGTTGCAAGCTCTTATGGCTGTGGAACCTTATACTATTTTTCATCAAGACAGGGTGTCTTTAAGGACTAATCCTACTTTCATGTCTAAGGTGTGGTTTCCAAAGTGGCTTTAAATTAAACTATTCACTTGCCAACTCCTTTCCCCTTTATTTCGAGGAGTGGGGAAAAAATCTTACATTCCTTGGATGTACACAGACAACTATGTTTTTACCTGGACAGAACAAAGGACATCAGGAAATCAGAGCAATTGTTTGTTTCTTATGCTTCAAGTTCCCAAGGTAAAGCCATTTCAAAATAGACCATTTCTAAATGGATTGCTCATGGAATCAGATTTTGCTATTCACAGCATGGAAAGTAAATCCCAGGGAGTATAAGGACTCACTCTACCAGAGCTGCTGCCACTTCAGCTGCCTTCCTCAGGGGAGTTCCTACCAAAGACATTTTGGAAGCTGCAACTTGGAGTTCAGTGCATACCTTTTCCAAGCACTACAATCTACCTCTCTACTCTAAGTCTAGGGCAGGCTTTGCTTCTGCAGTCTTGCAGGGTCTTATAGCCGCCCCCTCTACTTTATGACCACCTCCCTTTCTTTCTGCTTTGGGATTCTACCCTACAGTCATGACTGCAACAGTGAAACACGATGAACATAGTACAGTTGTGTACACTTACCATAAATGTAGATGTTAGAGTGTCTTCACTGTTGCAGTCTGGGTTTCCCTCCCTCCTGTCCCCTCTTATTTTTTTTCTTTTGTGTGGTTCCTTTTTTTCACCCTTCTTCTGAGGTGTATTTGCAAAGGGTATGTGGGATCTTGCTCATTTTGGAACTTCTGACATCTGAGGCAAGAAAAACTGGAGAACATGGCGTCGGCTGTCAGCTTTGTACTCCTGGCTCTCTGATGTCAGGGAGCATGGCTGAACAGCCGACGCCGGACCCAGACTTTGGGATTCTGGCCGACCGAGGACTGCCTGCCGGCAGGTGAGAACCCTACAGTCATGACTGCAACAGTGAAGACACTCGAACATCTACATTTATGGTAAGTGTACACAACTGTACTTTCCACTGTGGCAACCCCTAACCGGGAAAAGCCGAAAGAAGAAGAACTTGATTTCACATTAAAGTTTGAATAGCCACTGGAAATTTTTTGTCATTTAGGATCAATTGTAACCATTATTAGTTTAGAAACCAGTCATTAGCGGACCGGAGTTCCGCTGTGGCGACCCTTAACTGGGAAAAGCCGAAAGACACAACAACAACAACAACAACAACAACAACATTAGTTTAGAGACCCTTAACATTTTTTTTCCTCATTAATTTTTTTTTAGTTTTCATGAACAGGAGCAAATTTCAGTTGTTTGGATTTGAGTAGATCACTCAAAGCAGCACCTAGAATTAACCAGGAATTTCCATAGGTGTCTTTTTTTTTTTTTTTTTCTTCACTTGGGAATCGTGTAAACATATAAGAATTCACATTTCAAACTAACTTTTTTTCCTCTCGTTGGTATATCGTTGGTATGGTAAAGAGGTATTAAGAGTTGTGGAGGAGGAGAAGAGAGTAGGATATGCTGATGGGAATTCAGAGGCATATTTGAGAACCATGACAGCTGGTAGCAACTGAGGTGAGAGAGGATTAGCTCAAAAAGGAGAAGGACAGAAAGGGGGGCAGATATGAGAGAGTGAAAAGGGTCTGTTTGCAGGTGTTTGCATGAAAGAAAACTAGGAGTCTAATAGCAGAAGGATGAGAAAGACAGGGTAGGACTTGGCTCGAAGTTAGTGCATGTTAAGTACTGTGAAGGTGCTGAAAAGAAGATGGCAGTAGGGGGAGAAGGTTAATGGAACTAGATGTAAAGGAAAAAGTTTGGGAACAGAGCAGAAGGAATAATGAATGCGAATGATAGGAGAGAGAGGGAATAGGCATCACTTAAGTTTGAGAACGATAGGGATGTAGTGGAGGATCCATTGCAGAAGGATAGGGATGTAGTGGAGGATCCATCGCAGAGGAGTGACTGTAGGATAGAGAGCTCGCTTGGGAGTTTTGAGGAAGGAAAGTAGAGGTGAAGATGGTCAGGAAGGGCGGGATGAGAGGAAAGAGTGTAGACGGTCAGCTAATGAATGAGAGCAGGTAGAGCAGTCAGACTAGGTGATACGAGAGTAAGCTTAGTCAGGAGGAGGCAGTAAGAGTGTTGATAGTAAGCAACTTTACAGGAGGGGGGGAGGATCAGGTGGGGGTAACAGGTGGAAATGGGTTCTGAAAGTGGTAATATCTAAGGCAAGCTGATTAGTTACCTGGACAGTTGCAGAAGGCATGGCACTCATGTTTTGGTCCATGTGAACACTGACCTCTAGGAGGAGGCTGTTGAGAAAACAGTAGGAAGGACCTAAGAATTAGGAACCCAGTTTATAACGAAATAGCACCGTAGCCTTCTGACAGGGGCTACCTGTGCCTGGCCTCAGCAGTGGCAGGAAAGAAAAAAATGAGCAATATATGAAGAGCCACTAAAGCTTTAGCCACGTGACACTTAGGGAAAAATGTAGAATAGTTCCCTGTGGCAGATCATTCTCACTAATACCAGGCAAGAATTTGTGGTTATACAGTCAGCTTTCAAGGTTGTCTTTGGAGGTAATATGGGAGCTATTTTGCTTGGTGTGCAGAAGTGAATCTGTTTGAAATATGAGGAAGGCATTGGGTAAGAAACTAGTTGGCACGTGCTGTTGATCTGGAGGTTTAGGTCTTTGGAGTAGATGTTTGTTAGACTGGGTCTTCATAGCACTAAGCAAAGGTTGCTTTTCAAGAGTCTGTATGAGGCAGAGTATTGGGAGGAGGTATTAACCTGGAGAGGTAACCAAAGTGTCTTAAACTGGAGAATTTCTAAATGGTCAATCTACTGAGACATTGTGAGGCGTGTAGTGATGTTCATAGTGTTACCCTGCTGCAGTCATCACACTTGGGTTATCCTGCCATCAGGCGGTCCCGCAGTCGGCCTGAATTCCAAAGTCTTGGTCCGGCGTCGGTTGCTGTCGCTTCTTCCCTGACGTCAGTGTGCCAGGGGTATATAAGAGGCATCCAACGCCATTTTCTCCAGTCTTTCTTGCTGCGTGGTGCCCGAAGCAGAAGCATTTCGCAAGTGCCGGTCGGCCGACACCTGAGATTTTCGATTCGAATTTCAGTCCGAAGTCTTCAATAAAGCTAAGTACCCCATTGGGGAACATTTTCTTTCCTCAGTCCGATGTCAGAAAAAGTTAACAATTGCATTTCTTGTGGGAAGCAAATACCTCATAAGGACTTCATTCCTATTGTATTCCTTGCCTAGGCCCAGACCACAACATCACAGGTTGTCGGTTTTGTGCTAGGTTTAATAAACGAACTATCAAATGCCGTTTTGACTTTGCACAGCATTACTTTGGTAGGAAATTTAATTATATCATTCCGTCGGAGCAGCCGACGACCGGCATACATAAAAAACCGCAAGGATAAGGACAGGCAGCCTAGGAACAAGCCAGACTCCGAGGCCTCTGCTGGGCCTGTCGCCGGTTCTCTGGTTTTCAGTGAGGCGCATACGCAGCCCCTGATGACCGCAGAACTGGAACCCCAGACAGCTGCGGATTCCCAAGCGGAGCCTACTAGGCCGACACAGCCATCTTCCACCAGAGCAGAAGTAGACCCTGGTGCAGTGGAAACGCCTTTGGTTGCAGAAGGTGTCTTCAGACCGACTACTCTCGCCATTAAATCTTTTATGCTAAGCTTAAAACTCCTTTAAAGCCGAAGAAGACTGTACATCAGTCTACAGTTCAAGGCCCCATGCCTAAGAAACAGATGCTTAAGGTGGCTGTAGATTTAATTATCCTAATCAGGGGTTCCCATCCCCCTCCTGATAAAAGACCAAGACAGGAGGAGGATTATGCTTCCTCTGATCAGGTTTCAATTTCCTAAGATTCTTCTGAGGAACAGGATTACACTTTTCCACCTTATGAAGACTCTGATGCTGAAAACTCTATTCCCTCAGCATCTCTCCCTGAAGACTACTCCTTTGGGGAAACTTTACATACCATGAAGGGAACATTTCCACTGGGAAGGCCAGGACTACTCTTATTCTAAGAAAAGGCTCCGAGAGCTCCTTTTACTACTCCAGCACAGACCTCTTGCTATCCCTCCAGTTTTAGATATTGTGGATGATGTTTACTTGGAGTCTAGTTTAAATCCAGACTCTACTTCCTGCTCCAGCCAAATCAGACAGATACTACAGAGTACCTGACTCGCACACATTCCTTTATAAAAGCCCTGTGGCTGACCCAGAAACAATTTCCCAGGGTCCTAAGGGAGCTAAAGCTTCTATGGCTAAAAATCCTGTGCCCTCTGAAAGGGATTCCAGAGCTCTAGATAGATGGGGAAAGAAAATATACACCTCAGCAACTCTGGCTATGAGAGCATTAAATTGTCAGTTTCACATGTTGAAATATCAGCAATTCTTAATATCTCAATTAAAACAAAAAATGAGCACACATACTGAACAGTCTGAATTCAAGGAAATGCAGGATCTGTTGCATGCAGCTGAACAGGTGGGCAAACATACCTTACAATGCGGATTTGATTCGTTGGAAGCTTCCTGTAGAGCAGCTGTTACTGGCTCTGTCATACGTAGACATGCTTGGTTAAAAGAACAAAAACCGTACCTGATCATGTTAAAGCAAAATTATTGGATGCACCTTTACAGCAGGATGTATTATTTGGTGTCAAAGCAGAAGAGGTTTTAAAGAAAATGGAGAATAAGGCAAAGTCTATGCAGACGGTCAAGGATTTTTTGCAGGTACAACCTCCTCGTTTCAGCAGAAATTGGCCAACAAAAAACTGGTCCTTTCCAGCTTCTGACAGATCACAGAGGGGCAAATACAGACGCCCAAGGGGCAGAGGTCAGTCACAAGGCCCTTACAAACCTCGCCAATGGGGTACTGCTACCCAGAAAGGAGGAGAAGACAGGCCCTAAGCTAGCAGTAGACAAACACAATGACTCAGTCCTCAAACTACCAAGCAAATCTCTCCTGGCAGCTCCCTTGGGAGGAAAATTAGCATATCTGAAGTAGTTACTTCATTTGTTCTGCAACCTGTGAGTATCTGATCCGACTTTGGATCCGAGCCGGCAGCTTTACTAGCTAAAAGATGTGAGCTCCTAGCTCCTCCCCTTTACACATAATCCCCTGCTACATGCTGCCTTTCCCCAGATCGAGTTTGCCGCGGCTGAAAGAAGCTACTTGTGAAGAGCTCCTTAGGCTTGGGTGAGATCGTTTGTTGTCAAAATTTAGACTAAAAGCTTAATTTTTTTGTTAGTGTGCGAGTGTTTAGTCCCCTTCATCGAGTTATAGTCTTAGTTATAGATTTTTGTGGTAATTATTAGTTTTTTTAGTCATTGTGCTTGTCCCTCCCCTTTAATGTCTGGGTGTGTTTCTGTGATGGCTGAAGGGCCCAAAGCCGTCTTTTCTAAGTGCACTGAGCGTGGCCATAAGCTTTCCCCGGCTGATGGCCACACTTAGTGCAAGTTGTGTCTGGGGGTGGCCCACCTGTCCACCAGCTGCCAAATATGTGCAGCGTTTAACCCCTGGGCCATCAGGGATAGGAAGAACAAGTTGATCCTGGCGGGCTTGTTACTGCAGGACACTTCTTCTTCCTCTCCCTCCAAGGCATAGGCTGCTACCGCAGCCCCTGTACCTTTAGGTCCCCCCTCTCTGCCTGGGACTCAACCTCCCTCTGCTGTGCAGAGTTCAGGGGACTCATCTGCCTCTTCCAGGGAGAAGAGGCGTAAAGATAGAGAGACACAAGAGTCATAAAAGGTGGGCTGAGACTCCATCCCTCAGCCCCGCCATCTAAACTCTCTAGTCCTTCCATGAGGGCTTTTGGATCCTCTCCCTCTCGGCTCCGTTCAGCTTGTTTCTCGCCGGAGGAGGACCGGTCTCCCTCTAGGTCGTCTAGATCTACCAGAAGCCTGACCGACGTGGACATGGATCGGATGATGCGTCGATTTCTGCAGACCCAGATGCAGATGGAGGTGCTCCTGCTTCCCCCCCTCAGGGGGGGAGTGCAGTCCCCCTTTTTGCTCCGATCACTCTTTCTCCAACCCGTTTTCGGGTTTTGGAGTCATCGGATCCGGGCCCTTTCGGAGCCGGGGTTTTGTCGGCGCCGATAGCTCCGGTAGCTTCGCCGACTGTACCCTCAAGCGTGTCTGATCCTAGCTCTCGGGGCTGAGAGCAGAGCATTGGATCCATAGGGGTTGATGTGTCTTCGGCGCCCTTTCTTGTCGGAGCACACTTCCCTCTCGGATCCGACCGCTTCGGCTCCGACACCAATCCCTGCTTTGGAGCCGAGGAGACTACTTTCGGAGGCTGGGGAAAGTGGCTCGCCTTTGGCTTTTCAAGTAGTGGAGAGGGTTCTGTCGAGGTCTTCCAGATCCCCGGTCCGGGCGTCAGATCCTCCCGCTTCCCCTATGCATCTGGGTCTATCCTCCGTCATCCGACCACTGGGACAGCCTCCTCAAGCCCTCCAAGTTAGTTCCCTTAGAGGAACAGAACCCTGTAGGTGAGTCCTCCTCGGATAGTCCCACCGAGGAGGTTCCTCGCAAACGGAAGTGTAAAAGGAGGCACCTGGACTCCCCCGAGTCCCTCATGACAGACCCGGATTTGGATGAAGGGGAATGTTCCCCAAAGTCACCCCCTGAGGATGTCTCCTTTGGGAGACATCATGGAAATGTTGCAAATCAGAGGGGGGTGGTCTGCCCAAAAACCTTCCTCGGACGGGTCCGTGTTTCTGGAGGCATTTGAGACAGGCCCGTCTACCTCCTTGGGTGTTCCCTCCGGCTGACCCCTGGTAGACTTAATTACTACCAGGGCATGGAAGGAGCCCGACACCGTGGAGTCAATCCCAAGATGGCCAGACAAAATTCTTAGGCCTCCCTCGTATAGGCAGACCTGGTCTAAGGGGTCACCTGTGGATGCCATGTTGGTGGCGACTGCCACGAAGAAGGAACTGGCGCAGGAGAGTTTCTCGGTCCATCCTCCGGATAAGGAATCCCGGGCATTGGACCGCATTGGGAAGCGGATGTTTGCTTCAGCTACCTTCTCAGTAAGGGCGCTGAACTACATGGCACATATTATCAGGCTACAGTGAGACCTAATAAAGGAATACGCTGCAGCTCCCCCGGAGTCCATGACGGTCGAGGACAAGAAGACCTTCTTGACTCGTATGGCCACTCTGAAGTCTATCTCGAACACTTCTATGCGGCTACTCTCCCATGCTACGGAGGGAGCTACTAGAGCTAGCGGAGCCGGGGTCATCTTGAGGTGTCACGCCTGGCTCCGCCTTTGCGATTTCGCAGAACCCTTTAAGGCGTCCTTCGCGAATGTGCCCTTTGACGGTTCTTTGCTCTTTAGCAAGACCGTACGCATGACGCTGGTCCAAAGCGAGAAGGACGAGAAGATGCTGTCTGCCATCGGAGTCCGCTTCTCTAATCCCCAACGATCCTTCTCGAGGAATCAAAGGGGACAAAAGAAGATGTGGTTCCGGAAGTCTCAACAGTCCCGTCCAACTTCGGACCCCTCGTCCTTCAGAGGCAGAGGAGGACAAGGTGGATGCTGGCCCAGAGGCAGAGGGGGGGGGGCGCGTAATTTTGGGTCTAGAGAACTGTTCTCAGATAGACCTGCGCAAGAGCCCTGAGGGCTTACCCGACTGTCCCTCTCTGGAGGCAGTCGGGGGGCGTTTGTCGGAGCACCTACTAGACTGGGAGTCCATCACGGCGGATCGATGGGTGCTCCGAATCATATCCAGAGGTTATTCCATCCCCTTCCTAAATCTTCCCCCTCCCATGAAGTGCCTCCCCGATGTCCCACACAATCAAAGGGAGGTGGCAGCTCCAGGAATTTTGAAGCTACTAGAAAAAAGAGCCATCCAGCGCGTTCCCCCCAGACCAGTTTGGATTGGGCTATTACTCCAGTTTCTTTTTGGTGCCAAAAAAGATGGGGGACTTGAGACCGATTCTAGATCTCTCTTCCCTGAACCTGTTCATTCCCAAAGAAAAATTCCGGATCGTCACTCTTCAATCAATTCTCCCCCTCCTTTGGGAGAACGACTGGATGTGCTCCATAGACCTCAAGGATGTGTACTACTACATTTTGATGGACAGACAATCCAGGAGGTTTCTCTGCTTCTGACTGGGAGCCAGTCATTATCAATTCAGGGTTCTTCCATTCAGCCTCACCTCAGCCCCCAGGGTGTTCACCAAAGTCATGGCAGTGGTTGCAGCCCACCTGAGACTCCAGGGCATTCAGGTCTTTCCATACCTGGACGACTGGCTCCTCACCGCCTCCAACAGGCATCAACTGTGTGTCGCCCGGGATTATGCTCTAACTCTTGCCCAGAGTTTGGGCTTCTTGGTCAACCTTCAGAAGTCCTTCCTTCACCCTGTGCAAGTCCTGGAATTTATAGGGGCCAAATTGGACACTCGTATCTCTCGGGCCCTTCTAACTTCGGACAGGGTGAACACTTTCATCAGGTACTAGCCCTCCTTCAGAACCCAGCTCCTTCAGCAGAGTTAGTTCTGAGAGCACTAGGGTCTATGGTGGCAGCAATCAGTCTTTGTCTACACGCACGGCTACGAATGAGGATTCTGCAATGGACCCTCCAGGTCCAGTGGTCTCTATCACTACATCCGCTGAACACCCCTATTCCATTGAGCAGGGCTTGCAAGGACTCCCTCTTCTGGTGGCTTCACTCAAGGGAGCTGCGTGAAGGGACCACGGATGCTTCTCACTTCGGGTGGGGGTGGGGGCATTGTTCAGGCAGAACCGTCCAAGGCATGTGGACTCCCTTAGAGACCGCTTTGCATATCAATGTCCTAGAGATGAGGGCGGTGCTTTTGGTGTTTTAAGCTCTCCACGGCCTTCTCCCTCTAGGGACTATTGCGGTTCAAACAGACAACATGGCAGTAGTCTGGTACATAAACAGAGAGGAACCAGGTCTTACTCCCTTTGTCGGGAGGCTATGAGAGTTTGGGAGTGGGTGATATCCACCAACCACTTTCTGGTAGCTATGCACATTCCGGGTCATTCCAACATTCTGGCGGACAAGCTGAGTCATGTGATCCTCACACCGTACGAGTGGTCTCTCAAACTGTCAGTTGCGAAACAGATCTTCCTCAAATGGGGTCTTCCTTGCTGCGATCCTTTCACCTCTCTGTCAAACACAAAGTGCAACGAGTTTTTCGCGATACTTCCCCCACCAGGGGAGAGCCCCAGAGACACTCTAGTTCATGCTTGGCCACCCGGACCCCTCTCTGCTTATCCTCCCTTCCTCTTATGACTAAATTAATTCAGAAAGCGCGTCGGTTGGGGAGCAAAATTATCCTCATAGCCCCATTCTGGTCTCGCCAGATCTGGTTCCCATATCTGCGGGTCTCAGTGTAGTTCCTCCATGGATCTTGGATCCCATTCTGGATCTGATTTCACATCCTGCAGGATTGCAACCCCCGAACCTGGTAAACCTCAAGCTAGCGGCTTGGTTGATCCAGTTCCACTGATGGCAAGGACTCCCGGCATCTCGTCACCAGTAAAGGCCTTTCCGGTAGCGGCTCACAAGCCTGCTACCAGAAAAATTTACAGTAGTAAATGGAAGCATTTTTCTATCTGGGTTGAAGACTAGGGCTTAGACCACTTTACCGTTCCTGTTCCGACAATTCTTGATTTTGTGTCACACATTTTTCATCGAGGAGCAAGTGCATCTACAGTTAAAGTACAGTTGGCAGCCATTTCCCATTTTCATGTGGGGGATGGACTGGGATCTCTAGCTTCTGCTAAGATATGCAAAACATTCTTGAAAGGCATTTCTCTTTTGAAACCACCAGTTAAGACTGTGGTCCCACCATGGGACTTGACTCTAGTTTTACAAGCATTGACAAGCCCACCTTTTGAGCCTGCCGCCTCAGTTCCTTTAAGTTCTTATCATGGAAAACAGCCTTTCTAGTTGCAATTACTTCAGCCAGGAGGGTTTCGGAACTTCAAACCCTTTGCATGAAACCTCCTTATCTAATTTTCCATAAGGGTAGAGTGTCTCTCAGGACTAACCCTTCCTTTTTTACCAAAAGTGGCTTCAGAATCAAATATTAATCAGTCTATTAATTTACCGGTGTTCTTCCCCAATTTTCAGAACCCAGGGGAATACAAATTACACAAGTTAGATGTACACAGACAACTACGGTTTTACTTGCACAGGACTAAGGATACTCGCAAGGCTGATCAGTTGTTTGTGTCCTTTGCCAAATCTGCCATGGGTATAGCCATTTCCAAAGTTACCTTAGCAAATTGGATTTCACAGTGCATCATTCATGCGTATGTAGCCTCAGGTAAAACTGCTCCTGTCGGAGTCCATGACCACTCAACCCGATCCATAGCCATATCAGCAGCCTTCTGGTCCAGGGTTCCTCTGGACGACATATGTTCAGCAGCTACTTGGTCCTCTTCCCATACATTCATTTCTCATTATAAATTGGATACGATATCCAGGAGTAGGGCTTCCTTTGGCTCCGCAGTGCTTTGGAATATCCTTCCTTAAGGGCCGCCCAAGGTTTTTAGGTAGCTGGGGACTCTGTCCCACAGGTTGCAGAACAAATGAAGTAGCTACTTCAGATAAAGAAGTTATGTTCTCATCATAATGATCATAATCATAACTTGCTTACCTTAAGCTAAGTAAACAAAGAAATAAAAAATATATTGACATCCTACATAAACAGTCCCAGCTCCAATATTTCTTATTGTTTCAATCACTATTGGATGGGGACATTCACCCTAACCCTGGCCCAAATAGCACAAACACTAATAGTTATATTAAACAAGACAAAGCTTCTCCTATATCATCAAACACTTATACCAACTCTCTCACCATAGCTCATCTTAATATATGTAGCATTTGTAACAAGATCTCTCAACTCCATGCCCTTTTAGAAGTTCACCATTTTGATATCTTATGTTTATCCGAAACTTGGCTAAAACCTACCATTAAGGATAATGAAATTACCCCTCCCGGGTATAATATCTTTAGACTGGACCGTAAAACCAAAAAGGGAGGCGGCGTAGCAATTCTGTACAAAGCACAACTACAAATTAGTATTATAAATCTTAACCTTACTCAGGACAATAATGCAGAAGTAATCAGCTCAAAACTTCAAATCAACCCTAATAAAGCTATTAACATAATTTGTGTACACCCCCCCCCCCCAGGAAATAACACTAACACTCTAGAATGCATCCTTAGCTTGCTGTCAAACAACCTCCCCCAAGAAACACTAGTTCTAGGTGACTTTAACATTGATTGGAATTCTTTTAATAGTATAAAACCTACATCCCACATAAACCTATATGGCTTCTCTCAACTCATTGACTGTCCAACCAGAACTGATAAATCCAACAACCATGAATCTATTCTAGACTGGATTCTGATTAATACTCCCCAACAAACCTACCAGTCCGGTACCCTTCCAGATGATCTAAGCGACCATTCTTTAACTTATGTCATTAGACACAAAATCAACCTAACCTTACCTGCCACACTTAGAACACTAAGAACAAAAAAGACTTTTAACTCAGAACATTTTCTAGCTGATCTAAAATATTGTAATTGGTCCTGATTGAAATATCTTCCCCTTAATGAAGCAGTAGATTACTTTAACTCTACATTCTTATCAATTCTAGACCAACATGCCCCAACTCGTACCATCAGAACCAAATCAAAAGTAGCACCCTGGCTAACTAATAATACTAGGCATAAAATCATTATTAGAAATAAATCATGGTCAAAATGGCGCACCACTAAAAATCAAACTGATCGCCAAAAATTTAGAGAGCTTAGAAACAGCACTAAAAGAGCTATCCTGACAGACAAAAAAACTATTACCTTCAGCTGCAGAACATCACTAATAAGGAACCTAAAAAATTCTGGGCCAGTATTAATAATCTTCTGTCTCCAGGTCACTCCATTACACCTAATCCCCAGGACTCTAACCCAGAAAACCCTAAACAAACAGCAAATGACTTCAACTCGTTCTTCACAAACACTATCCAAACACTTGCTAGTCATCTATCTCCTGATACCTCAAATCTTCCTCCATCCACATTAAATCTACCTCCTACACTCCAATTACAACCAGTCTCTACCTCCTTTATCACATCATTGCTCCTAAAGTTAAAACCCACCACTCCCTCTGCAGACAAACTGCCTGCAGAATTCTTACAGATAGGTGCCAAAGCCTTAGCCTACCCTATTTCCATCCTGATCAATAGATCTATAAAGGAAGGAATCTTCCCCTCTATCTGGAAAATATCTCATATCATCCCACTACATAAAGGAGGAAACTCTAATGATTTCTCTAACTTTCGTCCAATAGCTCTCCTCTCACCAATCGCAAAAATCATGGGAAAATGTATTCACAAACAAGTACTAAATCACCTTCTCAACAACAACTTACTTTCTAACTGTCAGCATGGTTTCAGACCCTCACACAGTACCACTACTGCTTCACTAACTCCATTAACACTAACCGTAACAATAACTATCTATCTTCCTCTGTCTTCATCGACCTATCCAAAGCTTTTGATATGGTGAATCATAAACTTTTACTACATATCCTACAATCACTGGCTCTTGATTATCTTGCCTTGTCCTGGTTTGCATCTTACCTAGAAAATCGTCAGCAGGCAGTACTTTGGAAAAACTCACTTTCTAATCTTCTACCTATCTCCTTAGGTGTACCTCAAGGCTCTATCCTAGGCCCTTTGCTATTTTCTATCTTTATTAATGACCTTCAATCTGCTATCCCATATACTACCTGTATACAATATGCGGACGACTCAACTATAATCTGCACTGCTAACTCTCATACAGAACTCCAGTCACTTACTCAAAAAGCTTTCAGTGCTGTAGAACAATGGTTCTCTTACCGCTGTCTACTCCTCAACCCCAAGAAAACAAAACTATTACTTTTTTCACCTACTCATAAATCTACTCCACCTTACTTTACTCTTACGTCCACTGACGGAACACTCATCTCTCCTGACTTGACCACAGAACTATTAGGGATAACTATTGATAATAACCTCAACTTTGACTCTCACATCAACAACACCATAAAATTAGTTAATAAAAAAATAGGATCCCTATACAGAATCAAACCTTTCCTAACACCCACAGCAAGGTCCACCATTGCTAGATCTCACCTAATCTCCACTCTTCTCTATGCTTCCCCCATTTACACTAATCTTTCCAAAAACTACATGAAGAAACTAGAAACATCCTATCATAACATAGCTCGATTCGCTATTGGATCTCCTTTTAGAACTCATCACTGCTTGAACCTAAAAGAACTAGGCTGGATTGAACTTCCTAACCAACTTGTACTTCAACAGATCTTAATTGCTTATAAGATTCTATATCAGCCAACCAACACTTACTAGCCTTATTTCTCCATACAACAACCTGCAACAACTACGTTCCTCAAATAAACTTCTGATTAATATTACCAAACCTAACAATAATGCAGGTGTCCGTTTATTCTCCAACTCTGTTGGAAAAACATGGAATAAACTACCCTCTGATATCACTTCTTTAACCTCTTTCCAACTTTTCAAATGTCAACTAAAGATTTATCTCAATAAACACTGGCTTTGCTCCTGCTCTAATCCAGACTAATGCCAACTCTTCTCTCTACCATTACCCTTGTTAACAAAAAAAACACTTTATTTTTTATATTATCTGGTTAACTTGCTATGATGTCATGTGAACTTTTATGCTAATGTATTTTTTTATCTGATTATATTAATTGTTTTTACTTGCTATCTTTCTTATGTAACCATTTATGCCTTTTTGTAAAAGTGTACAACTGATGGAGATTTCTCCCCGGGCCTCTACTGAAAACGGACACATATCCAGTTGGCCCGGTCAACAAATGTAAAATAAATAAATAAATAAATAAATAATGTTCCATCTGAGTAGGTACTTCATTTGTCTGCAACCGACCCCCCCCCCCCCCTCCATGCCCCCTAACCATTGTCGCGATTCCTGATCATGTTTTCAGATTGTCTTATGAGGTTAGGCTTATTTAGTCCTCTGTCGAGGGCATTAGCTTGTTTGGATTAAGCAAACTCGATCTGAGGAAAGGCAGCATGTAGCAGGGGATTATGGGTAAAGGGGAGGATCTAGGAGCTCGGATCTTTTAGCTAGTAAAGCTGCCGGCTCGGATCCGAAGTCGGATCCGATACCCACAGGTTACAGACAAATGAAGTACCTACTCAGATGGAATGTTATGGTGAGTACATAACTTCTTTTTTTTTTTTGCAGACAACTGGCACATCATCACAAAAGACAAATAGGTCCTAAACATTGTCTCTCAAGGATACAGATTCCACTTTCATACCTTACCAAGGATAAGAGGAATGCCAAACCTGCCACCAAATCAATGGGCAGAGGCACAAAAACAAATTACAGCTCTCATGAACATGAGAGACATTCGACAGGTACAAGGACAAGGATTTTACTCAAGACTCTTTCTAGTCCCAAGAAAGGACAAAGCATGGAGACCCATTCTGGATCTTTCAATTCTGAACACCTATCTGCAAGTACCAAAATTCAAGATGCTAGCACTACAGCAGCTTCTTCCCATGCTTGGCAAGAATGCTTGGTTAGAAACGTTGGACCTCAAGGAGGCATACCTGCATGTCCCTATCAGACAAAATTGCAGAAGATACCTCCACTTCATTGCAGGTTCAACGCATTATCAATTCTCTCCACTGCCCTTTGGCTTATCTACTGCGCCCAGGGTCTTCACAAAATGCCTGGCACCAGTAATTGCATACTGCAGACAAAGAGAATTCAGATATACCCATACCTGGACGACTGCCTTATTCAAGCAGAAAGCAAGGACCTTCTTTTAAAGCGTCTGGCATTTGTCAAACACCTTCTAAGTTGCTTAGGGTACACAGTAAACGGAAAGAAATCAAAACTAGTGCCCTCGCAAAACATAATATTCCTGGGTGCCAGCTTGAATACACCGGCCCAGATGGCTTATCTCACGCCAGACAAGCAACAGCACCTGACTCAATATTTCAAAATAATGGCAACAAAGACCAAACTCCCTGCAAGAAAAATTCTGCAGGCCTTGGGATTCATGGCATCTTGCATACTACTAATACCATTTGCAAAACTGCATATGAGGAAATTACAATGGTACCTGAAAAGCGTATGGACTCTGCACAGCCACAGCTTGGAAACAATGATGCCACTCATTCCCTGCCTTCAACAGGAGTTTCTATGGTGGGCACAGGCATGTCACCTCAACAAGGGTCAGCCTTTCACCTTACCCACAGCCAGGAAAACTATGAGAACAGATGCATCGGACTATGCCTGGGGAGCACACATGGCAGGACAGTGCATTCAGGGCAAATGGACTACAGATCAGAGGCATCTGCATATCGATCAAAAAGAAATGCTAGCAGTACAGAATGCCCTAGCAGCTTTCAAGGTCCTTTAACACCCAGGACAACTAATAATAAAGATGGACAATACCACAGTAATGTGGTACATAAACAAGCAAGGGGGCACACATTTCTACCCTCTATGCAGGCAAGCAATGACCTTGTGGAACACTGCACTGTCTTACCAGCTTCAATTACAAGCACAATTCCTGCCAGGAAAGAAAAAACACATTGGCAGACAACCTAAGCAGAAACAGCATGGATCCACACGAGTGGAAACTAGATCCACAAGTATTTGCAATGATAGCTCAAAAATGGGGACGCCCAGACATGGATCTGTTTGCAAGCCCCAACAACTACCAACTTCAAAAATTTTGCACAAGGACATTCCATCCACAAGCTTGGAAAGTGGACACCCTCTCATTCAGTTGGAAAACATTAACAGTGTATGCCTTTCCTCCACTGCCTCTTCTAGCAAAAGTACTGCTGAAAGTCAGATTAGAGAGGCCACAAATGATGCTCATTGCACCAGACTGGCCACGCCAGCATTGGTATCCAATTCTAAGGAACATGGCCCACGGCCCACCATGGATTTTACCACAAATTCCTCACCTGCTCACCCAGCGAGACAGTCAGATTCTACACAGCCAGCTCAAGACTTTAAACCTGGCTGCATGGCAAATTACCTAAACAACTAGGCAACACCTCTATCCAAAGCTGTTATGGATGTCATTCTGGAGGCCAGGAGGCCCAGCACCAGGAAAACCTATTCAGACAAATGGAAAAGATTTTGCGCCTGGAACCAGGCTAAAGGCCAAAATCCCTTTGATCCAAACATCCCTCAGATTCTACAATATTTAACTGAGATGCTGCACAAAGGACTTTCCTTTTCATCTATTAAGATCCACACCTCAGCAATTTCACCTCATTACAACACGGATCCTCCTTTATTCTCACATCCACTCCTAAGACAGTACCTCAGAGGGGCTAAGAACATAAGACTGCCAAGGAGAGCACCAACATCTACTTGGGATCTCAACTTTGTTCTTGAAAAGATTACACTGCCGCCCTTTGAACCAGCTTTTTCAGCTGATTTAAAATTTCTTTCATGGAAAACTGCCCTGCTACTAGCAATAACCTCAGCTAGAAGAGTCTCAGAGCTACAGGCACTAATGGCAGTGGAGCCTTTCCTCATTTTTCATCAAGACAGAGTCTCTCTACGAACTAACCCTTCCTTTATGCCAAAGGTGGTATCCAGTGTGGCCCTAAACCAAGCCATTCATTTGACCACCTTTTTCCCAAATCCCCAGAACAAAGGAGAAAGATTCCTGCACTCTTTGGACATTCACAGGCAATTACGTTACTACTTGGATAAAACTAAGGCTTTCAGAAAAACTGACCAGCTCTTTGTAGCCTATGCTACAGGATTACAAGGAAAAGCTATCTCAAAACAGACCATTTCTAAATGGATAGGGCATTGCATACGTTTCTGCTACACGCATCATGGGAATCATGGTACCTGCTAACATTAGGTCCCACTCCACCAGGGCTACAGCTACATCAGCAGCCTTTCTCAGGGGAGTGCCAACCAAGGATATTCTGGAAGCTGCAACTTGGAGTTCAGTGCACACCTTCACCAAACACTATCACTTACCTCTGTATTCTAAGACTAGAGCTGGTTTCACCACTGCAGTTTTGCAGGGCCTACTAGCTTCTTCTAACCCTGTTTAACTCCACCTCCCATCCTTAGCTTTGGGATTCAACCTGAGTGTGATGACTGCAGCAGGGTAACACGATGAACATAATACAGTTTTGTACCTACCATAAATGTAGATGTTCGAGTGTTCACCCTGCTGCAGTCCAGGTTACCCTCCCTCCCTCCATCCCCTCTGAACTAGCTGAACTTATTTATACCACTCTATCCTATACTATCTCTGTGGTGTATTTGCTTGTGCCTAAAGGTATTGTTTTATTTTTATCTATCTAGATATATGTGTATATATATATATATGTTTTGCCTACCTATTGGGGGCACCTGACATCTGGGGCAAGAAAAACTGAAGAAAATGGCGTTGGATGCCTCTTGTATACCCTTGGCACACTGACGTCAGGGAAGAAGCGACAGCAACCGACGCCGGACCAAGACTTTGGAATTCAAGCCGACTGCGGGACCGCCTGACTGCAGGATAACTCAAGTGTGATGACTGCAGCAGGGTGAACACTCGAACATCTACATTTATGGTAGGTACAAAACTGTACTTTAGATAGGTAGTTTGCAATGGGGGCATTATATATGACAATGGGCTTAATAAGGTAGGAGTATGGAG
This sequence comes from Protopterus annectens, assembly GCF_019279795.1. Lineage (NCBI taxonomy): Eukaryota > Metazoa > Chordata > Ceratodontiformes > Protopteridae > Protopterus > Protopterus annectens. Next base: position 337,870,713 of record NC_056742.1, on the reverse strand, counting down.
GGAAAGAGACATCATTTGACTTGGATATGATGTATTGACTGATAAGCTGGGGCAGAAGGATTTCATAAACACAACTGAGACATAGTGAACAAAAAGAGAGCTTATTGCCTATATAGGAACCAAGACAGCCAAGAGTCTGTTTTGGTAAAGATGTGCCAGTGATGTAGTAAGAGGTGGAGCAGGGACTTTATTGAAAATAACTGTGCTGTACTCATTCACATTTTGGATGTGCCATTGACCAACTCACCAGAACTGTGACAGCTGCACCTACTTTACAGCCATCTGCAGAGTTGGTTATCAGAGACTTTGGATGCTCAATTTCTCGTCTGAGAGGTAAATGCCAAATAAGATGTTCATCGTGCATACAGCTGCAGTAATCACATATGGGTTCTCTGCCGTCAGGCGGGTCCTCGGTCGGCCGAATTCCAAAGTCTTGGTCCGGTGTCGGTTGTTGTCGCATTCTTTCCTGACGTCAGTGAGACAGGGGTATATAAGACACAACCAACGCCATTTTCTTCAGTCTTTTTTGCCGTACGGTGCCTGAAGCAGAAGCAGTTCGCAAGTGCTGGTCGGCCAGCTCCTGAACTTACAATTAATTGGAAACCGAAGTCTTCTTTAAAGCTACGTACCCCTTTGGGGAAATTTTTCTTGCCTCAGACCGATGTCAGAAAAAGTTAACAATTGCATTTCTTGTGGGAAGCAAATACCGCATAAGGATTTCCATTCCCTCTGCATACCTTGTTTAGGCCCAGACCACGACGTCTCGGGCTGTCGCTTTTGCGCTGCTTTCAATGAACGCACTATTAAGCGTCAGGCGGAGTTCGCCCAACACTATTTTGGTACAGCCTTTGATTATAAAATGTCGTCGGAGACTCCAACTACCGTTTTTGTCCAAAAAACGCAAGGACAAGGACCGCGGTCTCCACCAACACCACGCCAAAACCGGCTACACGTGGTCCGGTTCTCAGCGAGATGCCTATGCAGTCCCTGACTACCGACGACACTTCTTTGGCGGTGTCTTCTGTAACCGAGACCGCAGGTACCTCGGCCCGTACCCAGACTACAACCACCGAAGCCACTGTGAGTGTTGAGTCTCCTAATGTGGACAGGTCCACTTCCACCCATGGTGTCTTTAGACCCTCATCTTCCTTTTCCATTAAGGCCTTTACTAAGTCCAAATCAGCCATGCATCCCAAGAGGCCTATTGCACAGGGCCCATCTCCAAGCCCCATGCCTGAAAAGCAGATGCTAAAAATGGCTGAGGATTTAATTACTCTTATCAGGGGATGTCCTTCAAGAATGCAACTGCAGTCCTTACATATGGGTTGTCCTGCCTCAGGCAGCCCTCGGTCGGCCGGATTCCAAAGTCTGGGTCCGACATCGGCTGATATCGCCTCCTCCCCGACGTCAGAGCGGCAGGGGTATAAAAGTATCAGCCGACGCCATCTTCCCCAGTCTTTCTTGCCGCGCGGTGCCCGAAGCAGAAGCAGTTCGCAAGTGCCGGTCGGTCAGCTCCTGTGTTTTTTGTATCCGAAGTCATCAAAAAAGCTAAGTACCCCGTTGGGGATCTTTTTTCTTGCCTCAGCCAATGTCAGAAAAAACTGAAAAAGTTAATAACTGTTTGTCTTGTGGTAAACAAATACCTCATAAGGATTTCCATTCTTATTGCCTCCCCTGCCTTGGCCCAGACCACGACGTCTCGGCCTGTGCCGCCTGTGCTTGCTTCAATAAGCTCACCCTCAGGCGCCGGGCAGAGTTTGCTGAAGACTTTTTTGGCGACAAATTCTCCTATACCATGCCGTCGAGGAACACTCGTACTCCCCTTTTGAAGATTCTGATGCAGAGCAGTCCATTCCTTCTGTATCTCCCCCAGAGGATTTTTCTTTTGGGGAAACCTTGCACACCTTGAGGGAACACTTCCATTGGGAAGGCCAAGACTTTTCTGATTCCAAGAAAAGACTTAGGGAATTTCTTTTGTTACCTCAGCACAGACCCCTGGCGATACCTCCTGTCTTGGACATTCTTGATGTTTATTCGGAGGCTTGCCTTAATCCGGATTCCCTGCCTCCTGCCCCAGTCAAGCCTGATAGGTACTACAGAGTTCCTAACTCTCACCAATTTCTTTACAAAAGCCATAATGCTGACCCTGAAACCATTTCTCAAGGCCCCAAGGGAATGAAGGCCTCTACTGCTAAGAATCCACTACCTTCCGAAAGAGAGTCTAGATCCTTAGAAAGGTGGGGGGAAAAGGTATATACCTCGGCCACCCTAGCCATGAGGGCCTTAAATTGTCAGTTCCATATGCTTAAATATCAGCAGTTTCTGTTACCACAATTAAGGAATAAAATGTCACAACCTGAACAACCAGATTTGAAGGAGTTGCAGGATATGATGCATAGTGCAGAACAAGTGGGTAAACACACCTTACAATGTGGCTATGATGCTCTAGAGGCCTCAAGTAGAGCTGCTGTTACAGGATCAGTAATTCGTAGGCATGCCTGGCTTAGGGAACAAACCTTGCCTGATCATGTTAAAGCTAAACTACTAGATGCTCCTTTACAAAAGGATGTATTATTTGGTACTAATGCTGAGGAGATACTACGGAAAATGGAAGAAAAAGCTAAATCTATGCAAACTGTCAAGGCTTTTCTACAGGTTCAACCACCACGTTTTAGCAGAAATTGGCCTTCAAAAAATGGTCCTTTCCAGCCACGGATAAGCCCCAAAGAGGTAGATACAGACACACAAGGGGCAGAGGACAATCTCAAGGATCATATAGAGGCAGACAATGGCAAACTCCACCACCAAGAGGTGGCGAAGACAGTGCACAACAATACAGGAAACAAACCCAATGACTTCCCCCTTTTCATGCCAAGCAAGCCTCAGCTGGCAGCACCCTTGGGAGGAAAACTGGCATTATTTACAAGAAATTGGCATATTGTCACAACAGACAAATGGATCCTGGACATTATAAACAGAGGCTACAGATTTCATTTTTACACTCTTCCAAAAATGAGAGGCATGCCGAACCTGCCACACAGTCAAAGGGCAGAGGCTCAAATACAAATTTCAAAGCTCATGGACATGAAAGCTATTCAAGAGGTACCTACTCACGAGCAAGGTCAAGGTTTTTATTCTAGACTATTCCTGGTACCAAGGAAAGGAACCGACTGGAGGCCCATTTTGGACTTATCCATCCTAAATACATTTCTACTCGTACCAAAATTCAAGATGCTCACCTTACAGCAGCTTCTTCCCATGCTGGGCAAGGAGTTTTGGCTGGTAACATTGGACCTCATGGAGGCATACCTGCATGTCCCAATCAGACAAAGCTGCAGAAGATACCTCAGATTTCTTGCAGGTTCAATCCACTATCAATTCTCTGCATTGCCCTTTGGCTGATCTACTGCGCCCAGAGTGTTCACGAAATGCCTGGCATCAGTAATTGCCTACTGCAGACTTCAAGGGATACAAATTTACCCTTATCTGGACGATTGCCTGATCCAAGCGGACAGCAAGCACATACTTCTGGAACATTTGGCTTATGTAACACGGTTATTGAATTCTCTGGGATACACAGTCAACAAAGAGGAATCCAGGCTAACACCATCTCAGAAAATAACTTTCCTGGGTGTCAACTTGGATACAAACACCCAGATGGCCTATCTTACACCAGAAAAACAAGGGCAACTAACTCAGTACTTCAAAATACTAGCAAATTGTACCAGGCTAACTGCAAGGAAAATCCTGCAGGCTCTGGGCTTCATGGCATCTTGCATTCTTCTAATCCCAGGTGCAAAGTTGCATATGAGGAAACTTCAGTGGTACCTAAAAAACCTATGGTCTCAACACAGCCACAGTTTGGAAACAATAATACCAATAATTCCATGTTTGCAAAAGGAATTTCTATGGTGGGCCCAAGCATGTCAAACAAACACAGGTCTACTATTCTGCAAGCCTCAAGCAAATCAAGTCATCACAACAGACGCCTCAGACTACGGCTGGGGGGCACACATGACAGGTGCATTCAGGGCAAATGGTCCCAAAAGGAAAAGCACCTTCACATCAATCGAAAGGAAATGCTAGCAGTGATAAATGCAATTACAGCTTTCAAGTACCTCCTGCATCCAGGGCAATTATTGATAAGAACAGACAACACCACAGTAATGTGGTACATAAACAAACAAGGAGGAACACATTCATACCCCCTGTGCAGGCTAGCCATGTTACTTTGGAACCTGGCTCTGGAATGGCAAATCGAACTTCAAGCACAGTACCTGCCAGGATTGGAAAACACGCTGGCAGACAATCTAAGCAGAAATATGACAGACTCACACGAATGGAAGTTGCATCCTCAAGTAAGATAGTCCAAACGTGGGGAAGGCCAGACATAGATCTCTTCGCCTCCCACAGGAATCAATTAACAAAGTTCTGCTCAAGGACCTTCCATCCAAAGGCCTGGAGAGTGGACGCCCTTTCTTTCAGTTGGGCAGCACGGACAGTTTACGCCTTCCCACCTTTGCCTCTTCTGCCCAAGGTGCTCTTGAAAGCAAGAGCAGACAGACCGAAGATGATACTTATTGCACCAGACTGGCCAAGACAACACTGGTACCCACTCCTGAGGAGCCTAACACATACTCCTCCCTGGACCCTACCTCTAATGCCTCTTCTATTGACTCAGCACAGCTACAAAACTCTTCACAGTCAGCTGAAAACACTCAATCTGGCTGCATGGAAAATTCCTTAACACCACAACAGATCCTACTCTCCAAAGGTCGCTAATATAGAACTAATTGCCCTAAAGATATGCCTAAACATCCAAAAATGTATTAATCTCATTGTAGTTTATTTTCCACCTGGGAAGAACCTAGAAAACTTGGAGCTAGCCCTAAGTTGGTTAGCCACCAACTACCCTCAAGAAACCATTGTACTAGGGGACTTCAATATTGACTGGTCCCATTGCTCTGCCCAGACAAATCCCCTGCCCATTAACTTACATGGTTTCTCCCAAAATATTATATCTCCAACTAGAATTGGTAATACTCAGCAAAAAGAGAGCACCATCGACTGGATTCTTACCAATAAAGACACACACAACTATACCACTGGGACCCTCCCCAATGACCTCAGTGACCACCTTGTCACTTATATTATAAAACATAAATTTACATGTACAAACCTTCCCTTATATAGACTTGTTAGAAATAAGAGGAAATTTGTCCCAGCACAATTCCTAGCAGAACTTAAATTTTGCAACTGGTCCATGCTAAAAACTCTACCCCTAGATGAGAGTGTGACTTACTTTAATGACACATTCCTAAACATACTGGACTCTCATGCACCAAACCGACTAATCAGATCTAAGGAACGGATAGCACCTTGGCTAACTAGAGAAACCAAATCAAAAATTAAACTTAGAGACCAGGCCTGGGATAAATGGCGAGCTACTAAGGCACCTCTAGATCGTATCAAATTTCAGCAGCTTAGAAACTCCACAAAAACAGCCATTACCCGAGATAAAAAAACACTATTTTTGTCACCTCCAGGATAAACACCAGAATAATCCAAAGAAGTTCTGGGCTGGATTCAATAACCTCCTCCATTCTGGGAAATCAACTACCCCTACCCCTGGCAAACTTGTCGGGAAAGATCCGGAAGAAGTAGCCAATACTTTTAACTCTTTTTTTTTTTTCACTGAGACCATCCAGTCCCTAGCAAGTCAGCTAACTACTTCTTCCTCCTCCTTAACTATTGCTACTGGCACAGCTCTACCCTCCTTCAACTTACAACCAACATCTATCTCCTACATTAGAACCCTATTGAAAAAACTTAAACCATCCACCCTATCGGCTGCGTCTCCCAGCGGAATACCTACAAATAGCGTCAGATGTCATAGCCTATCCCATCTCAATCTTGATTAACAGAACTATAACTGAGGCCACCATCCCCTCCATTTGGAAAATATCATACGTCATCCCACTTCACAAAGGAGGCCTCCACGGAAACATCTAACTATAGACCCATAGCAATATTGTCTCCAATAGCAAAAATTATGGAAAGGTGTGTTCACAAGCAACTTCTACACTATCTCACCTTAAACAATCTTTTGTCTAAAACTCAACATGGCTTTCGACCCCATCATAATACAACCACTGCCCTCCTTTCCTTTGTTGACTCAGTCAATAGCAATCTTAATAACAAATTAATATCCTCCGCTCTCTTTCTTGACTTATCGAAAGCCTTCGACATGGTCAATCACCAGCTACTGCTCCACACCCTTGAAACCCTACATCTTGACAACCCAGCCCTAAAATGGTTCAATGCTTACCTTTCTGGTAGGCAACAAGCTGTCCAGTTGCAAAATAGGATATCTCACTTGCTACCTAACAATATTAGAGTTCCCCAGGGCTCTATACTTGGTCTCCTTCTTTTCTCCGTATTCATAAATGATCTTCACTCAGTCATCCCCAATGCCACCTGCATTCAATATGCAGATGACTCCACCCTGATTTGCTCTGATGTCTCTCTCCCTGATCTCCAAGTAGTCACCCAACATTGTTTTGCAACAGTTGAAAAATGGTTCTCTGAACGGAAACTCATCCTAAATCCAACAAAAACTAAGTTACTGCTATTTTTCCCCACCTCAGCTACTCCTCTAGGACAACCACCTTCACATGCTAATAATAGGTCCTTCTGCATTGAATCCGTCAGTGGCACCATCATTGAGCCTGTCACCAACACCAAACTACTAGGTGTTACCATTGACCACAAGCTTAAATTTGATATGCACATTAGTCAAACCATTAAGTCAGTAAATAAGAAACTCGGCTCTATGTACAGAATTAAGAACTTCCTAACCCCTCATGCCAAACTAACCATTGCTCGTACACACCTCCTCTCCACCCTATTATATGCCTCCCCGGTACTTTCTTTCCTCAATAATAGAGAGGTCAACAAACTCTCTGTTGCCTATAACCATATTGCCAAATTTGTAACAGGAGCACCTTATCGTACTCACCACTGCCATAACCTAAGGAAACTTGACTGGTTAGAGCTGCCCAATCTTCTCAAACTGAACCAACTCACTGAAGCATTTAAAATATTTAAGCAACCGGATAAAACCCCCTCACTGAATAAACTCCTGACTCCATACTCCAATCTAAACTGTCTTCGATCTTCAAATAATGTCCTGGTACTCACCACTAAATCTAATAATTTGGGTGGTGACGCTCTTTATGCCAATTCTATTGGAAAGCTGTGGAATTCCCTTCCTAATAACCGAAGACTCATTACCTCACGTAGCCAATTCAAAAATAATGTTAAAGAATTCTTTGTCACATTGGTTATGCCCATGTCCTAAACCAGACTAATCCTTCATGTCTCATACTACCCACTTACTATTTACTAATGCCTTCTCTGTCTTATCTTCAAGTTTCCTAAAATTGTAACTCCTCTAATCACCAAGCCTTTATCTCTACCCACTCAGAGATAACTAGCGTCTCTCTGCCTGCCTTCAACCACTTAGGGCTAGGGTCTTCTTGTGGGATAGAGTATCTTCCCTCTCCACTGAGCTTATTATCTTAACCTCTCTGTTACACATAGTTTCCATTCTAAGGTTAGTTACATATCATGTAAATGTGAATTTAAAAGTACGGAAATTTATGTTTTCTTTTTATTTACTTTGTTAATTTTAATTCATCTCTATGTAAATGTATGTGTTACTCTTTTTTGATTGTGGAGCTTTTCTCCCCGGGCCTCTGCTGAAAATGGACATGTATCCAGCTGGACCAGCCCGGTCAACAAATGTAAAATAAATAAATAATAAAAAAAGTCATTTTGGAGGCCAGAAGGCCATCTACTAGAAAGGCTTACTCCGCAAAATGGAAACGGTTTTGCGATTGGAATGAGAGAAAAGGCCAGGATCCTAGAAAACTGAATTAACCTCCGATATTGCAGTATCTAGCTGAGCTGTTGAACAGTGGACTTTCATTTTCCTCCATCAAAATTCATGCCTCAGCCATTTCTGCAGAATATAACACTGATCCACCCTTATTCTCTCACCCACTCTTAAGACAGTTCCTCAGAGGGGCTAAGAATATAAGACCTCCAAGGAAACAACCAATACCAGCCTGGGATCTTAATTACATTCTAGAAAAATTAACATTGCCTCCCTTTGAACCAGCTGCCTCAGCAGATTTGCAATATTTGTCCTGGAAAACCGCTTTCCTTCTGGCCATCACCTCAGCTCGTAGGGTTTCGGAACTGCAAGCCCTCATGGCTGTGCAGCCCTTTCTCATCTTCCATCAGGACAGGGTTTCCCTAAGAACCAACCCGTCATTTATGCCTAAGGTAGTATACAGGGTAGCTTTAAATCAGGCCATACACTTACCTACCTTTTACCCCAATCCTCAAAACAAAGGGGAAAGGCTGCTACATTCCTTAGACATCCATAGACAGCTATGTTACTATTTGGACAGAACAAAGCCTTTCAGGAAATCAGAACAACTCTTTGTGTCCTATGCTGTAGGAGCTCAAGGGAAGCCAATTTCCAAACAGACAATTTCAAAATGGATAGGCCACTGCATACGGTTTTGGTACTCCTTTCATGGCAAATCTGTTCCTACAGGTATCAGATCCCACTCCACAAGGGCCACAGCTACCTCTACAGCCTTCCTCAGAGGAGTCCCTACCAAAGATATTTTGGAGGCAGCCACTTGGAGTTCTGTGCATACCCTCACAAAACACTACCACCTGCCTTTATACTCCAAAACTAGAGCAGGCTTTGCCACTGCTGTGTTGCAGGGCATTCTGGCTCCTCCCAGTTCCACCTAGTGCCTACCACCCTGTGCGTAGCTTTGGGATTCTACCCATATGTGATTACTGCAGCTGTATGCACGATGAACATAGTACAGTTTTGTACCTACCATAAATGTAGATGTTCGAGTGCTAATCCAGCTGCAGTACAGGTTTCCCTCCCTCCTTCCCCTCTTTGTAAAGGCCTAGTGTCTAACACCTCCTCATACAACCTGATTGGGTTATCCTTCAATGGTGTATTTGCTTGCAACTACAGATTTTTGATTACATTGCATTGCATGATTATATTTATAATTTATGTATTGCCTTCCTTTTGGGGGCACCTGACATCTGGGGCAAGAAAGACTGAAGAAAATGGCGTTGGCTGTGTCTTGTATACCCCTGTCGCACTGACGTCAGGAAAGAATGTGACAACAACCGACGCCGGACCAAGACTTTGGAATTCGGCCGACCGAGGACCCGCCTGACGGCAGAGAACCCATATGTGATTACTGCAGCTGTATTAGCACTCGAACATATACATTTATGGTAGGTACAAAACTGTACTTTTCAGTCCTTTGTCCCCTCTTATGGTGCACCACTTGTGACATCTCTCTCTCTAGTGAAGACCCCTACCTTAACTTATTAAAATCTAGTGATGCCTCCATGTTTTTCTCAAGTTACATCCTGTGATGCCTTTAAGTACCTAATATTGCCTTTTCGCAATTACATTAATTCCAAACCATGCTGCATGCAAGTTATTGAAAGATTTCATCTTAAAGGTTACATGATGTTACAAATCTAGTGCATTGATTCTGGGCCTGTATCTAGTGCAGACAAAGAAATATTCTTCATAAATATTTATTTATATTGTCATAAATGTATTTTAAGTATCTCAGCAACTAATTAGCACAGATACAACTGCTTAATTTCATTTGAAAGCTGTCAGCTGGCTGAAAAAAATGCTTCTTGACTATATTTAACTTGAGGGGTTGCTGAGATATTTCAAGTTGTTTTTAAACTATTGCAAACTTAATATGTTTACTGTGACATATGAAATCCAGTTTAAGACTTGAAACCTAATGAATAAAACAGATTTGCTATTTACACTCCAGTAACCCCTGTGGTTCCATTGATATGAACATTTGTTTGAAGTATGAGGACATGATTTGATTTTATCAAAACATTTAGGCTACACTCATTGGAAGGTATAGTGCAAATTTCCAAAGAGTTGATGTCATTTTTTTAAGCAAGCTAATTTGCTGTCAAGTATGTAATGCAAAATTTATACTTAGACTTAGGAGTTTACCAATATCTACAGGGAGGTTGATATCAAAGGCTTTGGTATGATCAGGGTACGCAGTGTGAGCCATGCTTTCATCTAAGTTTTTTCTGACCTTTTTAAACAGATTGATAGTACTGCAGTGTAAGGACAGAACTAGATAGTCGTAACAAAGGTACATTCCAATCCGTTTAACCTCAGTGGTGGGTGCGGTCGAGAAAATTATCTTTGGGTGGGGGTTAAGTTTAAAGGTAAGAATCATATTGGGCTTATAGCCAAGAGATGTTACCTGACAGTTCTGAAGCAGGTTTTTGAATGGGTAATAGTGGTGGTAGGTTGCTGAATTCCAGTTGAGTGTCTACTTTGTCTTAAAGCTTTTGATTGCCCAGGTTAAGGTTTGGTGGATAAGCTGAAAAACTTTGTGGTAGCCGACAAAATATGCAAGTTGTGAAGTAATTGGATAATAAACAATGTAGCAGGTACTGGTGAGAGGTAAAGTGCCAGAAGATTGAGAGGTAGTCAGTTGTATTTTGGGGGTTTGCTCTCAAGGCGTACCTTAGTTTAATCTGCATATTTTGGCATAGCTTTAGGATTGGAAAAATGTGATGTACCTCTTTTTGGCTGACACCAAATCTGTGAGTTGGCTTTAGAAGATGTCAAAGAAAATTATTCTCTGAGCTCTGAACAATTGATTTCCCGTGCAGAATGTCTCGTTAAGTGTATGGTGTTCCTTGGAAAGATACGCCGAGTATGAAATACAGACTAGATGAGGTTCTTGGGTGCAGTAAGAGGAAAAAGATTTGTGGTGGGTATCTCTGTTGCAGTGAGCCATTGGTAGTAGTGTGAAATGGTAGCCTGAAAAACTACAGTAGATGCAGAGACTTGAGAGAGAATTTACTTGACAAGCACTGGTAAAGAGTACTATATCTGTTTTTGTTGACCCTTTGGGGGGGGACATCTGGTGATGCAGGAAGATCATGAGGATGGAGCTTCTTAAGAAGAAAGGCTCTCTAGACTAACTTTAATTCTTTAAAACTGAAAAGGCAAAAGGTGAGATAACAGAGATGATGATGTCTATTTTATTCCTCATGAATGGGTTACGGATTCATGCTCATATCTGACTCTGCTACTTTTCTTCAGACTATGATCCAAGTCTCAACTCCACCCACTATCCACAATGCCCTGCTCTCTAACTGACCTCCTCAGATCTCGTTTGCTGCCAGTGGTATTGGACATGGTCTAATAGTCACAAGTGTGTTTTTATCTTTTTTGGTCTTTTCCTCTTGCAGATTTTATGGTCTTTTCCTCTTGTAGACAAGTGTTTTTTTTTTTTCTTCTTATCTTCTCACTTGTTGTTTTCCTTCCGTACCTTGTGTGTGTGTGTGTGTGTCTGTGTCTGTGTCTGTCTGTCCATCTGTCCGTGTGTAGTTTTTTTTCTCTGCCTTATTCTGAAAGTTGGTTTTTCCCACACTATCTGTTTCTGACCATTGGGCTCCCTTCTCTTCTACTTAAATTAAAAAAAAAAATTTCCCTTTTTACCTTCTGTTAGTTGTTGTTCTTTTCTCTCTGTTGTGTGTGTGTGTGTGTGTGTGTGTGTGTGTGTGTGTGTGTGTGTGTGTGTGTGTGTGTGTGTGTATGTGTATATGTGTGTGGGGGGTTGTTTCTCCTTGATAATGACTGATAACCATCTGGTTTCAAGCGGCGCTCGAAATGCGGATGCAACATGTTCTTCGTGTTTCACTGTTGCAGTCATCAAACTAGGGTTATCCTGCCAGGGGTAGCCCTCAGTTGGCCCGAATACCAGAGGCTTACATTTCTGCTTCGGTTGCTGTTGCTCCAGAACTGATGCCAGGTCGTCAGTGGTATAAAATCAGGCAGCCGACGCCATTACATCAGTCTTTCTTGCTGAGGAGCCCGAAGCAGAAGCAGTTCTCACGAGTGCCGGTCGGCTGCTACCTGAGTTTGGTCTCCAAACTGAAGTTGAAGTCTTCTAAAGCTAAGTACCCCGTTATGGATCCTTTTTGCTTGCTCTAACCGATGTCAGAAAAAGTTAACAATTGTCTCGCCTGTGGAAAGCAAATACCACACCGAGATTTCCATTCTTACTGCGTCACCTGTTTAGGCCCAGACTACGACTTCTTTCACTGTCGCTTTTGTGCTTTGTTCAATGCCAGAACTATATATCTTCGGGCTGTTATAGTAACTAAAACTTTTTGCTCTCGATCTCTGTATTCCAAAATGGCTTTGGTAAGCCATCCAACTACCGATATTACAAAACAAGTAAGGCTAAAGACAGAGAGAGACTGCACAGGTCCAAAACTGCCGACGACACTTTAATTATGCTAGTCACCAGTTTACCGGTCCTCAGTGAGGCACTTTCGCTAAACCTGATGCCCACTTCTGTGGATTCGGAGGCCACTACCGAGACCCGTTTGAGTCCGGTATGCCGCAAGACTCTTCTTTGGCTAAGGATCCTGTGGATGTCTCTACCTTGGATGGGTCTGGAGCTGCTGAGCAGGCACTGGCTTCCGAGGAAGTTCTTAGCACTACCATTACTCGACAAACCGACGACTTCTTTCGCATCTTCAGTTCTTTCTAAAAATACCGAGTTTCTAAGGCCCAGGGTACGAACTACGCCTGAAAAAAAGACGACCCAAGCTCAGGCACCTGCTTCCATACCTCAATCTCAAATGCATAAAATGGCGAAGACCTTATTATGCTTATTAGGAGAAGCCAGCCTACCCCTTCCAAAAGAAAGAGACTTGTCCCCAGCAGTTTTATCTGACCAGGAGTCCGATGACTGTGAGGTTTCCGAATATGAAGACATGCAGCCCCTGTCTGCTTATGAGGATTCAGATGCAGAGGAATCCATTCCTTCTGCCTCTCCTCCAGAGGATTTTTCATTTGTTTAAACCCTACATACTTTAAGGGAGCATTTCCAATGGGAATATCAGGACTATCCTCAGTCCAAAAAGAGACTCTGGGAATTCTTAGATTTACCACAGCACAGACCTTTAGCCATTCCAAGGTCTTGGATGTTGTGGATGATGTCTTTTTGGAGTCCAGTTTGACTCCTGACACCATTCCTCCTGCTCCCAGGAAACCTGACTGGTATTACAGAGTCCCTGACTCTCTCAAAATTTTTTTCAAAAAATCCTACTGCTGACCTAGAGGTCATCTCCCAAGGACCTAAAGGAATAAAAGCAACCCACAGCTAAGAATCCCACCCCCTCTGACAGGGATTCTCAAGCTTTAGACAGATGGGGTAAAAAAGTATACACCTTTGCAAATCTTGCCATTAGAGCACTAAATTGTAAGTTCCACCTGCTGAAATACCAGCAACATACCATGGAACTCCTCAAAAAATATCTACCTTTCCTTCTTGTGCAGAAAATAAAGAAATACAGGAGCTTATGCATTCTGTATGCCAAGTTACTAAACATACTTTGCAATGTGGCTTTGATGCCCTAGAAGCATCTTGAACAGCAGCAGTCACAGGTTCTGTACTTAGAAGGCATGCTTGGCTTAAGGAACAGACCTTGCCAGACCATGTCAAATCAGAACTATCGGATGCACCATTGAACAAAGAATTTGTTTGGCACCAAGGCAGAAGAGGTCTTAAAAAAGATGGAAGAAAAAGCTAAATCTATGCAGACAGTTAAAGACTTCCTACAGGTCCAGCCTCCGAGGTTCAGTAGGCATTGCCCCTCTCAGCATTGGTCCTTTCCAGCCCCCTCCAGGCCAGCTCAGACAAGACCTAGAGGAAGCAGACCCCCCCCCCCCCCAGACAGCAGTCCCAGGGAATGCAGAGATCTAAGCAATGGAGTTCCTCCACTTCAAAAACAGGGAGTGCTAAGCCACCCCCTTATGGAAAGAACTCACAATGACTTTACACTTCCACCTCTTACCTCTGCCCACCTGCTTGTGCCCCTAGGAGGAAAACTGTCCTCCCATGCAAAAAAAACTGGGCCTCTATTACCAATGACCGCTCAACATAGTGTCCCAGGGATACAAATTTTATTTCCCAGATCTTCCTCAAACCAGTGGGCAGAGGCCGAAAAAAAAGTAATTCCCTGCTCTCCATGAGGGCAATACAGCCTGTTCCTGCAGACCAGACAGGCCAAGGTTTCTATTCCAGACTTTTTCTGGTACCCAGAAAAGAGGGCGCCTGGCACCCAATCCTCGACCTGTCAATTCTAAACGCCTTCCTGGTGATGCCAAAATTCATAATGCTCACCCTCCAGCAGCTTCTCCCTATGCTTTCCAAGGATGCTTGGTTAGCCACCGTAGACCTAAAAGAGGCTTATCTGCACATCCTAATCAGGGATTCTTGCAGGAAATATCTATGTTTCAGGGCAGGATCTATGCACTTTCAGATGTTCTTCGTGTTTCACTGTTGCAGTCATTACATTTGGGTAATCCTGCTGGCAGGTTGCCCTCAGTCGGCCTGAATTCTAAAGTCCTGGGTCCTGCGTCGGCTGCTGTCTCCCCTTCCCTGACGTAAGGTCGTCAGGGGTATAAAAGATGCAGCAGATGCCATTTTCTTTAGTCTTTCATTCCACAATGTTTCTAGATGTCTGTTTTGTGCTAGATTTAACCAACACACTATTAAGCGTCAGTATGATTTTGCATTGTTATTTTGGCCGAAGATTTAATTATACAATGTCGGACAGCCATCCGACTACTGGAGTTCACAAAAAAACGCAAAGAAAAAGACAGCCAACCGAGATCCAAAACTGACAAAGCTTCTCCTAAGCAAGTCGCCGGTTCTCAGTGAGGCGCTTTTGCAGCCCCTGACGCCCGCTACTTTAGAGTCGCAGGCCGCTACTGACTCCCACGTGGAGTCGGCTAGGCCGCTGGAAACTCAAGGTATTGTAGGCTCGGAAATTATTCCCTCAGATGGGTCTGGAGCCGCTGAGCAGGCATCAGCTTCTGAGGGTGTATTCAGACCTAAACAATTATATATTAAACTGACTTCAAAGGCAAAGACTAAAACACCTTTAAAGGCAAAGAAACAAGTTCACCAACCACATGGACAGGCCTCAATGCCCAAAACACAGATGCTCAAAATGGCCGAAGACTTAATTACCTTGATCAGGGATTCCCATCCCCCTCCTGATAAGAGGCCTAGGCAAGAGACTGACTATGAATCTTCCGATCTATTTCTTCTGATTCCTCTTCTGATCAGGAATATTCTCTTCCCCCCTATGAGGATTCTGATGCTGAAGAATCTATACGTTCAGCTTCTCCTCCAGAGGACTATTCTTTTGGGGAAACCATGCATTTCCACTGGGAGAGCCAAGATTTTTCAGAATCTAAAAAGAGGCTCAGGGATTTCCTTTTACTACCTCAACACAGGCCACTAGCCATTCCACCTGTGTTAGACATTGTAGATAATGCGTTTTCGGAGTCTAGTCTTACCCCTGACTCCTTACCTCCAGCTCCTGTTAAGCCTGACAGATATTGCAGGGTTCCTGACTCATAAATTCCTTTTTAAAAACCCTGCTGCAGACCCAGAAACTATCTCATAGGGTCCCAAAGGAGTTGAGGCTTCTGCTGCAAAAAAACCTACCCCCTCTGACAGAGATTCTAGGGCACTGGATAGATGGGGAAAAAAGGTTTACACATCTGCTACCTTGGCTATAAGGGCCTTAAACCGTCAGTTTCATATGCTCAAATATCAGCAACATGTCATGGCATTGCTTAAACAGAAAATGTTATTAAACTCTGAATGTGCAGAAAACAAGGAAATGCAGGATTTATTGCATGCAGCTAAATAAGTTGGAAAGCGCAATGTGGTTTTGATTCTTTGGAGGCCTCCTGCAGGGCCACAGTTACGGGTTCTGTAATTAGGAGGCATGCTTGGTTAAAGGAACAAAATCTGCCTGATCATGTCAAAGTTAAATTATTAGCTGCACCTTTACAGCATGATACTTTGTTTGGTGTTAAGGCAGAAGAGGTGTTAAAGAAAATGGAGGACAAAGCTAAATCTGTGCAAACTGTCAAAGATTTTTTACAAGTACAGCCACCTAGGTTTAGTAGACACTGGCTTACAAATAATTGGTCCTTTCCTGTGTCAGACAGACCTCAAAGGGGCAGATCCAGACACCCTAGAGGCAGATCGCAGGCGCAAGGTTCATACAGGTCAAAGCAATGGGGTGCTTCTACCTCCAAAGTTGGAGAAGACAAATCACAACCATACAG
This sequence comes from Protopterus annectens, assembly GCF_019279795.1. Lineage (NCBI taxonomy): Eukaryota > Metazoa > Chordata > Ceratodontiformes > Protopteridae > Protopterus > Protopterus annectens. The sequence continues at coordinate 337,854,434 of NC_056742.1, read as the reverse complement.
GAAACAGCCCCAATGACTTCCCCCTGCCTGCACCAAGCACTCATCTCCTGGCAGCACGCTTAGGGGGAAAATTAGCACTTTTTTCTCAAAATTGGCACATTATAACCCAGGACAAGTGGGTTCTAAATATCGTGTCACAAGGGTACAAGTTCCATTTCCATTCCCTGCCAAAGGCAAACGGCTGGCCAGATCTGCCAAAAAATCAATGGGCAGAGGCACAAAAACAAGTCTCTTCCCTCATGGACATGGGGGCCATTCAACAAGTACCAGAGCAAGAGCAGGGACAAGGATTTTATGTTCATCGTGTTTCACTGTTGCAGTCATTACACTTGGGTTATTCTGCTGGGAGGCTACCCACAGTCGGCCTGAATTCCAAAGTCCTGGTCCAGCATCGGTTGCTGTCACCTCTTCCCGGATGTCAGTGCGCCAGGGGTATATAAGATGCAGCAGACGCCATTTTCTTCAGTCTTTCTTGCCGCGCGGTGCCCGAAGCAAAAGCAGTTTGCAAGTGCCGGTCAGCCGACTCCTGAGATTTTCTAATTTGAATTTCAGATCCGAAGTCTTCAATAAAGCTAAGTACCCCATTGGGGAAATTTTTCTTGCTCCAGTCCAATGTCAGTAAAAGTTAACAATTGTATTTAGACCAACAAATAAACAAGAACCAACGAACCACAACCAAAAAGTCAACGAAAACGAAGTCCAAGCCAAAACGAATTTATTACCAACAGCAAAACTTCATACACGGTTCACCATTTACCTAGGTTTCGTCCCAAAACTTGACTTCATCAGAATGGTGGAACCAATATTGAAACAAACTTAAATATACAAAGAAACCAATTAAACATTTAATTACATGAAGCAATTAAGCCCAATCAATTGTAATTGTCAAAACCCTACAAAAACTTGGCTATAGTTGCACATTAACACCACTGTTGCACTTCTGTCCCTATCACTGAAGTAAAAAAAGTCATAAAACCTATATAAAAAAATATATCGTTTGTATAAAAAAGTTAAAATATGAACCAAAAATAAAGGATTAATATAAATAGATAATGAAATGTATGAGTAAATAAAAAATAAAATGTAATATGTAATATATTAATATATAATATGAAAGGTATATGTGTGCGTAAACATAAATGTATGTGTGTATAATAAGACCAGACTCCAAAGGAAATTTTAATATAAATACTGTAAATAAAAAAATTGAAAATTGGATTTAAAACTTAATGGATAAAAAAATATGTATATTAATATGTATATATTTATTGATTTCCCAGTATGAATATAATGTATAAAATAATCAATTTATGTCTATCCCATAATGTGTTTCAACCTAAGTAAAGGCTTAATGGAACTATAATCATTGAGCCCAGGATAATTGTGGGCATTCAACCTCAGCTGCCATTTTAATTCACATACGTCCAAATGTAAATCCGTAATCCTACCCTGTTGATCAATCATCACTTGTTGTAAAATACAAAATTTGAACGTGTGATCAGCATTACCCACCAAGTGTCTTGTTAGGGCATTAGTAGTTTTGATATGTTTAATATCTAATAAGTGTTCCTTAATCCTTTCCCTGAAATACCTACACGTCTTGCCCACATAAAAGGCAGTACAATTCTGGCATTTGACAAGGTAAACCACATTTTTAGTGTAGCAATCAAAATAGCCTGAAATGGAAATAAAACAATTGTTAACCACTAACCTACTACCTGTTGACAAAATATGGGAACAAGTTGAACATCTTCCACATTTAAAGTTGCCAATACTTCTATTGGTGGAAGGCCCCTTAACCAATAGATTCCTTTCAAAAATATCCTTAAATGCTGAATCCTTTCTATAAACAAACATAGGTCTCTTTCCAAAATGTAATGCAAAATCTTTATTCATTTGAAAAATACTCCAATTTCTGTAAATCATCTTTTTAATAACATCAGAATCCCCATTATATGTGGAAATAAACATTAAGGATACATTTGTCAAGGAAGCTGTTTTTGTATGCACATAACTGTAACCACAGTGGTTATTTTCTGACCTAAGAATAGCTTGAAGCACACCAATGTCTCTCTTATGTTCGATTTCCCTGCGTACATCTAAACATAGTTGTTCCGGGTAACCTCTATTCAAAAACAAAGAAACCATAAAATCCAACTCGTCCAATAAATCGTTATCACTAACCATCCGGGCTGCCCTAACCATTTGGCCCTTAACAATAGCCCTTTTCTGATGGTTAGGATGCCAGCTGTTGTACTGAAGATATGAGTTGGAAAACGTAGGTTTCCTGTATATGTTAGATTTGATGGTACCATTTACCCTGTCGTAAGTCAATCTAACATCCAAATATGTAATGGTGTTGTCATTAATTTCATGTGTAAATTGCAGAAACCAAACTGTACTGTTAATGTATTTGATAAAAGCCTCTAAAGTAACCAAATCACCGTCCCAAATAATAAAAATGTCGTCCAAAAAACGTGAGTATAACTTAACAAATTTGAAAAACTCATTAAACCAGTACTGTTCTTCCCAATAAGCCATAATGTAGTTGGCATAAATAGGGGCGCATACGGCACCCATGGCCACTCCAGTACGTTGTCTAAAATAATGCCCTTCAAAAAATAAAAAATTATTACGTAAAACCACCTCCATGAGTTTAACAAAAGCATTAATCTGGTCCTGCTCATACACCCCTGTGGCCAGCAACTGTTCTTCCAACCAGGATAACCCAATATCATGTGGTATAACTGAAAACAAATTACAAACATCAATAGTTAAAAAAAAGAAATATTCCCATTAACTTCCAAACTTTTCACCCTCTCCAAAAAATGCCAAGAATACTTGGTAATATGGGGAAATCTCCTAATACCCAATTTCATATGATGGTCCAAGAACTGACTAATAAAACACACCTTACTCCTTTTACCATCTACAATAGGTCTAAAACTGTACGTTATCCAGTCCTTTATGAATTTTGGGTATGCCAAAAATACCACTGACCACAGGGAATGTATTAATCATGTATTCATAATCAACTTTAGTCAATTCACCCTGGAACAACATATCCTCTAAAAGAAGATCCACTTTTCTATAAGCAATGTTAATTTCATTAATACTGGTTTCGATATAATTATCTTCCATGAGCATAGACATCATAAGACTTATGTAATCATTGTTGTTCACTATCACCACTCCGTTACCTTTATCAGGCTTCATGATTCGTATGTTCCGTAACCTACCTAAATTATCCATCAGAGTACTCATCCTCGGTCATATTAAGTTGTGGTTTACCTTGCCGCTGACTAAAATGATCTCTAATGTCAAATTCGCACATTCTTTCAAACAGTGTCACAGTCTGATTCAAGGGTGGATTAAAAACACTTGATTTGGAAATGCCCTTGTTGCTCACCAAATAACTGACATTGTTGTCCGCACCAAAATAAGCCTTTAAATCAATTAGTGTGTCGACCAAATTACCGTTCCTACACGGAACAAAATTAAATCCTTTAGAAAATAGGTCGACGTACTCCATGCCAAATGAAACACTAGAATAATTGTACAGTTTAAAATCGTGCAAACTGTTTTCCAGCACAATGGGACAACTCAAAATACCAAATCTAGTCTGGTCAACTAACACATCCACATCATACCAACTTACTTGATCAGTGTTACTACCATACTCAAAACATTCAGTGCTTTGTTTGTCACCTTGTTCATAAACTTCCTGCATACAAAGTGACTGATAAGAATCACAAGTATCATTAACCAAGGTTAAGGAAGTGTTCAACAAAACACTAGTTGGTCTTGAGTAACCAGGACCACACTTAATAAAATGTGTCTCAATACTAAAATCAGCATCTTCAACTAACACGTCAAGGTTACCAGACTGCACACAAATGCCTTTGTGCACTAAAGTGTGTGTGCTCAAATTCAACAATGCGTCTTCACTACAAACACAACCCAACGCTGAAACATTACCTTCATTGTCATCAATACTTCACCCTGATACATCACATGCATCTAAATTGTTACTAAAAATATGTTGGTCCTCGTCCAAAGCACCAGCGGAAGCCAGCATAATCCCCATAGGTTTAGAAACACTAGTGCCATACTCACTATGTAATGGTACACCATTTGGGTTAGAAAAAATGCTATAATCTTGAAAAATCATCTAAATTTCTGACATCACCATACAACATACTTTGGTTAAACTCAATAATGTCAGATATACCTGTATCATTCATAGTGTCAAAGTTAGTCATGTGTAAAAGAAGGATTTTGAACATTCACGCTCTTGAATCCATCAAAAACCGCCAAAGGCATCGGACACTGTTCAGAATCAAAAGTACTGTGAATAACATTACCAGTGCCATCATAAACTTCTTTATTGTGGGATAATCTGTCCAAAATGCCAGATTCAAGTACATTAACATCATCCCTAATGCTGCCAGACCCAGTGTTAAAATTCACTACCTTCTCATTTTCCAGGCCGCTCTCTGAGGATTGATGGCAGATTGACCCGTTTTGGATCGTGCTCCCGCCCGACCAACCTCGCTCTCTTCGAAGGATGGTTCCCGGTTCCTGATCCTCTCCGACCGTCTTGCGCCTTCCTCTAAAGGGCTCTCTCCAACAAAATTAAAACTTTTGGCCCCTCTTTGCCCTTCCGAGGTTGCGACACCACTCAATTCCAACCTGTGATTGGTTGACTTGTCCTGGTTGCCCTAGCGATGGGACTCCCTTCCCGATTGCGGATAAACATTACCGCTCTCATACACTCTAATGTCCCGCTGCAAATTCTGAAGCTTTTTATTGTAAATGGCCACACAGCTACGGTCTATGTCCCTCACAATATTAGAATAATTAGTGTAATATCGGTCAAACAACAGGTCTTTGGTAATATTTTCATTAATGGTCTCTAATTCACCCAGAAAGATCTCAATCTTGATCCTGTTGTATTTGACCATGATGTCCATGATACTTAACCCAGTTTTATTGAATAACTTGAGCAACTCATTAACCATATCAATATTACGTTTGCACCCATTCGGGTACCTCCATACACGCAAGCCCTTCGGCACATCCCAAGTTCAGTATTCCTGGTTAAGTAACTGTTTTCAAGCTGGGTTCTCTTCAATTTAAATAATTTGGCTTCAAAAACTTTAAGCAATCCAGCTAATGTTTTGTCATTGGTAACCTTGGTATTAACGATCGGAGCACTATCGGCTTCAAAACAAAAACAATTAGTTTTCCACTGCTTACAATTGATTGGGCTTAATTGTTTTATGTAATTAAATGTTTAATTGGTTTGTTTGTATATTTAAGTGTGTTTCGATATTGGTTCAACCATTCTGATGAAGTCCGAGTTTTGGGACGAAACCTAGGTAAATGAAGTTTTGCTGTTGGTAATAAATTCGTTTTGGCTTGGACTTCGTTTTCGTTGACTTTTTGGTTGTGTTAACCATTGTATTTCTTATGGGAAGCAAATGCCTCATAAGGATTTTCATTCTTACTGTATTCCTTGCCTAGGCCCTGACCACGACGTTGCTAGTTGTCTGTTTTGTGCTAGATTCAACCAACACATTATTAAGCGTCAGTTCGATTTTGATTTTCATTACTTTGGCCAAACGTTTAACTGTATAATGCCGTTGGAACAACCGACGGCCGGAGTCCATAAAAAGCGCAAGGACAAAGAAAAAGGCATCCGAGGTCCAAAACCGATGACGAAGCCTCTTCTAGGCCAAGTTTTCAGTGAGGCGCTTTCGCAGCCCCTGACACCCGCTACCTCAGAGCCACAGGCCGCCTCCGACTCCCACGTGGAGACAGCTAGGCCTCTGGAAACTCAAGGTATTGGGCCTACAGAAACAATTCCCTCAGATGGGTCCAGAGCCGCTGAGCATGCATTGGCTTATGAGTGTGTTTTCAGACCTACACAGCTTACTATCAAGACCTCTTCAGCAGCTAAGGCAAAGTCTAAAACACCTTTAAAGACAAAGAAACAAGTACAGCTTTCTCCTGGACAGTCATCCATGCCAAAGAAACAGATGCTCAAAATGGCCGAGGACCTAATTACTTTGATCAAGGGCTCCCATCCCCCTCCTGATAAAAGGTCTAGGCAAGACACTGATTATGACTCCTCTGACCAGGTTTCTGTTTCTTCTGATTCCTCTTCAGAACAGGGATATTCTCTTCCTCCCTATGAGGACTCTGATGCTGACGAATCTATCCCTTCAGCCTCTCCTCCTGAGGACTACTCTTTTGGGGAAACCCTGCACACCACGAGGGAACATTTCCATTGGGAGAGCCAGGATTATTCAGAATCCAAGAAAAGGCTCCGAGACTTTCTTTTATTGCCTCAGGACAGGCCTCTTGCTATCCCCCCTGTACTAGATATTGTTGATGATGTTTTTTCTGAATCCAGTTTGACTCCTGATTCTTTACCCCCTGCACCAGTTAAGCCAGATAGGTACTACAGGGTTTCAGATTCTCATAAATGTATTTATAGAAACCCTGCTGCTGATCCAGAAACTATTTCTCAGGGTCCCAAAGGGGTCAAGGCTTCCACTGCAAAAAACCCTTTTCCCTCTGATAGGGATTCCAGAGCACTGGACAGATGGGGGGAAAAAGTTTACACCTCTGCTACTTTAGCTGTAAGGGCTTTAAACTGCCAGTTTCATATGCTTAAATATCAACAATACCTAATGTCTTTCCTAAAACAGAAAATGCTTACAAGCTCTGAATGTCTTGAGAACAAGGAAATGCAGGATTTATTGCATGCAAGTGGGAAAGCATACCTTGCAATGTGGTTTTGATTAATTAGAGGCATCTTTCAGAGCCGCAGTTACAGGTTCTGTCATTCGAAGGCATGCTTGGTTAAAAGAAAAGAGTTTACCTGATCATGTTAAAGCAAAATTATTGGATGCTCCATTACAGCATGATACTTTGTTTGATGTTAAGGCAGAAGAGGTGTTAAAGAAAATGGAGGATAAAGCAAAATCAATGCATACAGTAAAGGATTTCTTACAGGTTCAGCCACCTAGATTTAGCAGGAACTGGCCTTCTAAAAATCGGTCCTTTCCAGTGTCAGACAGGCCACAAAGAGGCAGATACAGACGCCCAAGAGGCAGATCTCAGCCCCAAGGCTCATACAGACCTAAACAGTGGAGCGCTTCAGCCCCCAAAGGCGGAGAAGACAAATCACAACCTTATAGGAAACAGTCCCAGTGACTTTCCTGTACAAATGCCAAGCACTTACCTTTTGGCAGCACCCTTAGGGTGAAAACTAGCACTCACAAAATTGGCACATGATCACCCAGGACAAATGGGTACTGAATATTGTTTCTCAGGGTTACAGGTTCCACTTTCACACCCTACCAAGGTCAAAAGCTATGCCAGACCTGCCACAAAATCAGTGGGCAGAGGCACAAAAACAAATTTCTGCTCTCACGGACAAAGAGAGCTATTCAAAAAGTACCACAGCAAGAACAGGGGCAAGGATTTAAGACTTTTCTTGGTACCCAGAAAGGACAAAGCCTGGAGACCAATACTGGACCTGTCTATTCTAAATACTTTCCTGGATGTTCCAAAATTCAAAATGTTGACACTGCAGCAACTTGTACCGATGCTGGGCAAGAAGGCTTGGCTAGTTACTTTGGACCTCAGAGGCATACCTGCATGTCCCAATCAGACAATCTTGCAGAAGATACCTCAGATTCATAGCTGGCTCAATGCATTACCAATTCTCTGCACTGCCCTTTGGCTTATCTACTGCACCCAGGGTCTTCACAAAATGCCTGGCACAAAATGCCTGGCACCAGTAATTGCATTTTGCAGACAAAAAGGAATTCAAATATATCCCTACTTGTACGACTGCCTTATTCAAGCAGAGAGCAAGGACATTCTACTAAAGCATCTGGCGTTTGTAAAAAGATTACTAATTTGCCTAGGGTACACAGTAAACGAAAAGAAATCAAAACTAGTGCCCTCTCAAGAGATAATATTCCTGGGTGCCAGCTTAAATACAACTGCCCAGATGGCTTATCTCACGCCAGACAAGCAAAGGCAACTGACTCATTACTTTCAAATGATGGCAACAAAGACCCAGACACCTGCAAGAAAAATTCTGCAGGCTTTGGGCTTCATGGCATCCTGCATCCTGCTAATTCCATATGCAAGACTGCATATGAGGACGCTACAATGGTATCTAAAAAGTGTTTGGACTCAACATTGCCACAGCCTGGAAGCAATAACTCTTATTCCCTGCCTGCAACAGGAGTTTCGATGGTGGGCACTGGCCTGTCACCACAACAAGGGACAGCCTTTCAGTTTACCCACAGTCAGGCAGACACTAACAACAGATGCATCGGATTATGCCTGGGGGGCACACATGTCAGGAAAATGTATTCAGGGCACGTGGCCCATGGACAAAATGCATCTTCATATCAATCGAAAAGAGAAGCTAGCTGTACAGAATGCTCCGACAGCCTTCAAGGATATACTACATCCAGGACAACTATTACTAAAGACGGACAATGCTACAGTTATGTGGTACATAAACAAGCAAGGGGGAGCACATTCCTACCCCCTCTGCAGGCAAGCCATGACTTTGTGGAACACAGCACTGACCTATCAAGTACATCTGCAGGTACAATTCCTGCCAGGAAAGAAAAATACTCTGGCAGATGAACTAAGCAGAAACCTCATGGGCCCTCACGTGTGGAAACTAGATCCACAGGTCTTCAGCATGATAACAAGGAAATGGTGATGCCCAGACATAGATCTTTTTGCCTCCCCTCACAACTGCCAACTACAGAGATTCTGCACAAGGACTTATCACTCACAAGCATGGAAAGTGGATGCTCTATCATTCAGCTGGAAAACCCTAACAGTTTATGCCTTTCCACCACTGCCTCTCCTTCCCAAGGTAATCCTAAAAGTCAGACAAGAGAAGCCAAAATTGATTCTGATTGCCCCAGACTGGCCACGCCAGCACTGGTACCCAATCCTAAAGAGCTTCTCAAGGCCCAGCCTGGACTTTACCTCAAATTCCTCATTTTCTGACTCAACAAAACAATCAGATCCTGCACAGCCAGCTCAGAACCTTAAATCTGGCTGCATGGCAAATAATATAGCCACTCAGAACGCACCTCTCTCTAAAGCTGTTATGGATGTCATTTTGGAAGCCAGGAGGCCCAGCACCAGGAAATCTTATGCAGAAAAATGGAAGAGATTCTGTGCTTGGAACCAGGCACAAGGACTTGAACCACTTGTTCCAAATATTCCTCAGATTTTACAATACCTAACTGAGATGCTGGACAAAGGCCTATCCTTCTCATCAATTAAGATCCATGCCTCTGCCATTTCAGCTTATTACAATACAGAACCTCCTATTTTCTCTCATCCACTGCTAAGACAGTACCTCAGAGGGGCAAAAAACATAAGACCCTCAAGGAGAGCACCGATGCCTACATGGGACCTCAACTTTGTCTTGGAAAAGCTCACACTGCCTCCTTTTGAGCCAGCCAATACAGCTGATATAACATTCTTATCATGGAAAACTGCTCTGCTTCTAGCAATAACTTCAGCAAGAAGAGTCTCAGAGTTACAGGCATTAATGGCAGTGGAACCTTTTATTTTTCATCCAGACAGGGTTTCTCTTAAGGACAAACCCAACATTTATGCCAAAGGTAGTATACAGTGTGGCTCTTAACCAAACCATTCATTTGCCAACATTTTATCCAAATCCCCAGAATAAAGGGGAGAGACTTCTGCAATCTTTGGACATATACAGGCAGCTACGCTTCTACTTGGACAAAACAAAAGCTTTCAGAAAAACTGAGCAACCGTTTGTAGCATATGCTGCAGGATCACAAGGAAAGGCTATCTCAAAGCAGACTATCTCAAAATGGATAGGACACTGTATTAGTTTCTGCTATGCACAGCATGGCAAGTCAGTGCCTAAGAATATTAGGCCACATTCTACCAGGGCAGCAGCCACTTCAGCAGCCTTTCTCAGAGGAGTACCAACCAAGGAAATTTTGGAGGTTGCAACTTGGAGTTCAGTGCACACTTTTACCAAACATTATCACTTACCTCTTTACTCTAAATCCAGAGCAGGCTTTGCCACTGCAGTTCTGCAGGGCCTCATAGCCACTCCTAATCCTATTTAGACCCAGCCGCCCTACCTCAGCTTTGGGATTCAACCCAAGTGTAATGACTGCAACAGTGAAACACAATGAACATAGTACAGTTGTGTACCTACCATAAATGTAGATGTTCGAGTGTATTCACTGTTGCAGTCCAGGTTACCCACTTTCCATCCCCCTTTCTTTGCTGGGACTTACCTATACTTCTCTATCCTATACAACCTATGTGGGGTATTTGCTTGTAGATGAAGGTATTGTTTTTATTTTACTGTATGTTTTTATAAGCAATATGTATTGCCTACCTTCTTGGGGGCACCTGACATCTGGGGCAAGAAAAACTGAAAAAAATGGCGTCGGCTGCATCTTGTATACCCCTGGCGCACTGACGTCAGGGAAGAGGTGACAGCAACCGACGCCGGACCAGGACTTTGGAATTCAGGCCGACTGCGGGTAGCCTGCCAGCAGGATAACCCAAGTGTAACGACTGCAACATTGAATACACTTGAACATCTACATTTATGGTAGATACACAACTGTACTTTCTTGGTACCCAGAAAGGACAAGGCCTGGAGATCAATACTGGACCTATCTATTCTGAACACATTCCTGGATATACCAAAATTCAAGATGTTGAGTTTGCAGCAGCTTCTGCCGATGCTGGGCAAGAACGCTTGGCTTGTGACTCTAGACCTAAAAGAGGCATACCTGCATGTCCCAATCAGACAATTATGCAGAAGATACCTCAGATTCAAGGTTGGCTCAATGCATTACCAATTCTTAGCACTGCCCTTTGGCTTATCTACTGCGCCCAGTGTCTTTACAAAGTGCCTGGCACCAGTAATTGCATTCTGCAGACAAAGAGGAATACAAATATATCCTTACTTGGACGGCTGTCTAATTCAAGCAGAGAACAAGGACATTCTTCTACAGCATCTGGTGTTTGTGAAAAGACTTCTAACATGCCTAGGGTACACAGTCATCGAAAAGAAATCAAAACTAGTACCCTCTCAAGAGGTAATATTCCTGGGTGCAAGCTTAAATACAACTGCCCAGATGGCTTATCTCACGCCAGACAAACAAAGGCAACTGGCTACCTATTTCAAAATGTTGGCAACAAAGGCCCAGTTATCTGCAAGAAAATTTCTGCAGGCTTTGGGCTTCATGGCATCCTGCATCCTACTAATTCCATATGCAAGACTGCATATGAGGAAACTTTAATGGTACCTAAAAAGTGTTTGGACTCAACATTGCCACAGCCTGGAAACAATGGTTACTCTCATTCCCTGCCTACAACAGGAGTTTCGAAGGTGGGCAAAGACTTGTCACCAAAAAAAGGGACAGCCATTAACATTAACCCCAGCCAGGCAGACACTAACAATGGATGCATCAGATTATGCCTGGGGGGCCCACATGGCAGGAAGATGCATTCAGGGCACATGGTCCTCAACCAAAATGCATCTACATATCAATCAAAAAGAGAATGCTAGCTGTTCAGAATGCCCTGACAGCCTTCAAGGACCTACTTCATCCGGGACAACTACTGATAGACAGACAACACCACTGTCATGTGGTATATAAACAAGCAGGGGGGCACACATTCTTACCCCGTTTGCAGGCTAGCCATGACTTTGTGGGACACAGACATGGATCTATTTGCCTCCCCTCACAACTACCAACTAAAAAGATTCTGCACAAGGACTTATCACATTCAAGCATGGAAAGTGGACGCCCTATCTTTCAGCTGGAAAAAACTGTCAGTATATGCCTTTCCCCCACTTCCTCTCCTCCCCAAGGTACTCCTAAAGGTCAGACAGGAGAAGCCAAAAATGATACTGATTGCCCCAGACTGGCCCCGCCAGTACTAGTTTCCAGTCCTAAAGAACTTGTCTCAATTCCCAGCTTGGACCTTACCTCCGATACCTCATCTACTGCCCTAGCAAAACAATCAGATCCTGCACAGCCAACTCAGGACTTTAAACCTGGCAGCATAGCGGATAATGTAGAGATACAAAACACACATCTCAGTAAAGCTGTGATAGGTGTCATTTTGGAGGCCAGAAGGCCTAGTACTAGAAAATCTTATGCTGGAAAATGGAAGAGATTCTGTGCCTGGAACCAGGCACAAGGAACTGATAAAGCTGTGCCAAATATTCCTCAGATTTTACAATACTTAACTGAGATGCTGGACAAAGGCTTATCTTTTTCATGTATTGAAATTCATGCCTCTGCCATTTCGGCTCATTACTATACAGAGCCACCAATCTTTTCTCATCCCTTATTAAAGCAGTACCTCGTAGGAGCCAAAAATTTAAGGCCTCCAAGGAGATCACCAATGCCTGCATGGGACCTCCACTATGTCTTGGAAAAACTCACCCTGCCTCCTTTTTGAGCCAGCTGCTACTGCTGATATAAAGTTCTTATCCTGGAAAAGAGCTCTGCTCCTAGCAATAACTTCTGCAAGATGAGTTTCAGAGCTACAGGCTCATGGCTGTGGAACCTTTTATCATTTTATATCCAGACAGGGTCTCTCTGAGGACAAACCCAACATTTATGCCTAAGGTGGTGTCTAGTGTGGCTCTTAACCAGACTATTCATCTGCCAACTTTTTATCCAAATCCACAGAACAAGGGGGAGAGAATTCTGCATTATTTGATGTACACAGACAGCTTAGATTCTACTTGGACAGAACCAAAATTTTCAGAAGACAGAGCAATTACTAGTGGCATATGCTGCTAGTGGCATATGCTGCAGGATCACAAGGAAAGGCTATCTCAAAGCAGACTATTTCAAAGTGGATAGGCCACTGCATTCATTTCTGCTACTTACACCATGGCAAGCCAGTGCATAAGGGCATTAGGCCACATTCAACTAGAGCTGCAGCCACTTAAGCAGCCTTTCTCAGGGGAGTACCAACCAAGGACATTTTAGAGGCTGCTACTTGGAGTTCAATGCACTCCTTTACAAAGCACTGTCATCTGCCACTCTACTCTAAATCCAGGGCAGGCTTTGCCACTGCAGTTCTACAGGCCTCATAGCCGCTCCTAATGCTGTTTAGCTTCAGCCTCCCAACCATAACTTTGGGACTCTACCCAAATGTAATGACTGCAACAGTGAAACACAAAGAACTTAGTACAGTTGTGTACACTTACCATAAGTGTAGATGTTCGAGGTGTATTCACTGTTGCAGTCCAGGTTACCCACCCGCCATCCCCCTTTCTTCTGATAGAACCTATGTGGTGTATTTGCTTGTAGATGAAGGTAAAATTTATATTGGTGCATTTATTTAGGGGGGCACCTGACATCTGGGGCAAGAAAAACTAAAGAAAATGGCGTCGGCTACATCTTTTATACCCCTGACTACCTGACGTCAGGGAAGGGGTGACAGCAGCCGATGCAGGACCCAGGACTTTGGAATTCAGGCCGACTGAGAGCAACCTGCCAGCAGGATTACCCAAATGTAATGACTGCAACAGTGAATACACTCTAACATCTACATTTATGGTAAGTGTACACAAATGTACTTTTTCTGCCCTTCCCTTTGGCTTATCCACTGCTCCCAGAGTTTTCATAAAATGCCTGGCTCCAGCCATTGCCTTGTGCAGACCAAGGAATATTCAAATTTACCTCTACTTAGACTGCCTGAAGCAGACAGTCAGGAAAAGCTGTTACAGCACCTGTCCTTTGTAAAGGACCTCCTGACCTTCCTGGGGTATACTGTAAACGAAAAAAAAAAAATCCAAACTAGTCCCCACTCAAAAAAATTGTATTCCTGGGAGCAAGCCTGGACACAGCCTCCCAGATGGCATTCCTTACTCCAGAAAAACAAGCCTACCTGACAGGCTACGCCTCTCAACTAGCCACCAGAACCCAGTTATCTATCTGCAAGGAAAATTCTGCAAGCTCTAGAGTTCACGGCATCCTGCATTCTACTCATTCCATATGTCAGACTGCATATGAGGAAACTACAGTGGTGCCTAAAAAGCCTTTGGTGTCAACACTGTCAGGACCTGGAAACTATCATACCTATAGTACCCTGTCTAAGGAAAGATTTTCTTTGGTGGGCAGCAGCATGCAGCCACAACAAGGGTCTTCCCTTCTCACAACCCCATGCCGCCCAGACCCTAACCACAGACTCATCAGATTATGCCTGGGGTGCATACCTAGTCAGCAGGTGCATTCAGGGCCACTGGAGCCCAAATCAAATACATCTGCACATCAGCCAAAAAGAGTTGCTAGCTGTTCAGCATGCTCTAACAGCTTTAAGACCCCTACTTTTCCCAGGGCCTGTAGAGGTCAAAACAGAGAACACCACAGTGATGTGGTATATCAACAAGTAGGGAGGAACTCACTCTTATCCTCTCTGCAGGCTCGCCATGACCCTTTGGCACACGGCTACAGCCATGGAAATTCATCTGCTCACACAATTCCAGCCAGACTCCCAAAACTCACTATCAGACAACTTAAGCTGAAACCTGCTAGACCACAGAACCTTCAACCTTGTAACCCAGAAGTGGGGCACCCTGAAGGTGGACCTCTTTGCCTCCCACAACAATTACCAGCTCAGCAAATTCTGCACCAGGGAACATCACAGCAAGGCCTGGAAAGTGGATGCTCTATCCTTCCAATGGGTCAACCTCTCGATCTATGCTTTTCCCCCTCTACAACTAATTTCAAGGGTACTGCTCAAAGTAAGGGAGGAAAAACCAAGGGCAATCTTGATTGTCCCACAGTGGCCATGCCAGCACAGGTACCCACTGCTGCGCAGCCTGTCACACCTGCCACCATGGCACCTACCTCAGATCCTAACACTCCTGACCCAGAAGAATGAAGAATTCATGCATCCACAATTGCAGACCCTGAACCTGGCAGCCTGGCTTATTCCCTGACCTCGCTGCCAGCCTAAGCAAACAAGTTCTGGGTGTTATACATGAGGCCAGATGCCCCAGCACTAGAAAATCCTATGCTGACAAGTGGAAAAGGTATTGCACCTGAATCCAGCCCAAAGGAGCTGAAACGGCACAGCCCCCCCTACCACTCATCCTGGATTACCTAGCAGACTTACTACACAGGGGCGTTTCCTTCTCTTCTATTAAAATTCATGCCTCTGCCATCTCTGCTCATTACAGCACAGAGCCAACTCTCTTCTCTCACCCTGTCATCAAACAGTTCCTAAGAGGGGCTAACAATTTAAGGCCACCCAGAAGAGCTCCTACCCCAGCTTGAGACCTTAACTTTGTGTTGGAAAAGCTCACACTACCCCCCCTTTAAGCCTGCAGCTTCAGCAGACTTAAAATTCCTCTCTTGGAAAACCGCCTTGCTTCTGGCCATCACTTCAGATAGAAGAGTTTTAGAGCTACAAGCTGTCGTGGCTATGGAGCCCTTCATCATTTTCCATGCTGATGGGGTCTCTCCTCAGAACTAACCCAACTTTTATGCCTAAAGTGGTGTCCCGTGTGGCTCTCAACCAGTCAGATGTTCATCGTGTTACACTGCTGCAGTCATTACACCTGGGTTATCCTGCCATCAGGCGGTTCCCCAGTCGGCCTGAGTTCGAAAGTCTTGGTCCGGCGTCGGTTGCTGTCGCCTCCTCCCTGACATCCGTGCGACAGGGGTATACAAGATGCAGCCGACAAATTTTCTTCAGTCTTTCTTGCCGTGCGGTGCCCGAAGCAAAAGCGGTTCGCAAGTGCCGGTCGGCCGTCTCCTGAGATTTTCATTCCGAATCCAGAACCGAAGTCTTCTACAAAGCTAAGTACCCCATTGAGGAAACTTTTTCTTGCCTCAGACCGATGTCAGTAAAAGTTAATGACTATTTCTTGTGGGAAGCAAATACCTCATAAGGATTTCCATTCTTATTGTATCCCATGCCTAGGCCCAGGCCACGACGTCACTGGTTGTCGGTTTTGTGCTAGGTTTAACAAGCGCACTATTAAACGTCTGTTTGATTTTGCCCGACATTATTTTGGTTGAAAATTCAATTATACCATGCCGTTGGAACTTCCGACGACTGGAATACATAAAAAGCGCAAAGACAAGGCTAGGCATCCGAGGCCCAAAACTGACGAAGCCTCTTCTAGGTCCAGTTTTCAGCGAGGTGCCTTCCCAGCCCCTGACCACCGCTTCTGTAGAACCACTGGCCGCCTCTGACTCCCACGTGGAGATGGCTGGGCCTTCGGACGCACAAGTTATTCAGCCTACCGAAACTAACCCTTCAGAGGGATCCGGAGTAGCTGAGCTGCCCGCAGCTTCAGAGGGTGTTTTCAGACCTACTCAGTTAAGCATTAAACCCGCTGCTAAGTCTAAACCAGCTTTAAAATCAAAGAAGCAAATACAGCATTCTCCAGCACAGGCCTCCATGCCTAAGAAACATATGCTCAAAATGGCCGAAGATCTAATCACTCTGATCAGGGGGTCCCATCCCCCTCCTGATAAAAGGCCTAGACAGGATGCAGACTATGACTCGTCCAACCAGGTGTCCATCTCTTCAGATTCATCCTCAGACTTAGGATATTCTTTACCCCCTTATGAGGATTCTGATGCTGAGGAGTCAGTTCTATCAGCCTATGCGCCTGAGGACTACTCCTTTGGGGAAACCTTGCATACCATGAGGGAGCATTTCCATTGGGAAGGCCAGAATTACTCAGAATCCAAGAAAAGGCTGAGAGACTTCTTTTTATTACCTCAACACAGACTCCTTGCTATTCCACCAGTGTTAGATATTGTGGATGATGTGTATACTGAATCCAGCTTAAATCCTGAATCCTTACCTCCAGCCCCAGTTAAACCTGACAGATACTACAGAGTTCCTGACTCACACAAATTTCTGTACAAAAGCCCTGTTGCTGACCCTGAAACTATTTCTCAGGGACCAAAAGGGGTGAAGGTCTCATCAGCCAAGAATCCACTTCCCTCTGACAGAGATTCCAGAGCATTAGACAGATGGGGAAAGAAAGTATATACGCCTGCAACTTTAGCAATGAGAGCCTTAAATTGCCAGTTTCACATGCTAAAATATCAGCAATTTTTACTTTCTCAGTTGAAACAAAAATGTTTCCAGATTCAGATTCTCCTACTTTTAAAGAAATGCAGGATTTATTGCATGCAGCTGAACAGGTGGGAAAACATACTTTGCAATGTGGTTTTGATTCTCTAGAGGCCTCCTGTAGATCAGCAGTTACAGGCTCTGTCATTAGAAGACATGCTTGGTTAAAAGAACATACGTTACCAGATCATGTTAAAGCAAAATTATTGGATGTACCTTTGTAGCAGGATGTGTTATTTGGAGCGAAGGCAGAAGAGGTATTAAAGAAAATGGAGGATAAGGCAAAATCTATGCAAACGGTGAAGGATTTCTTACAGGTTCAGCCTCCTAGATTTAGCAGAAATTGGCCAACTAAGAATTGGTCCTTTCCAGTTACAGACAGACCTCAGAGGGGCAGATACAGACGTCCAAAAGGTAGAGGTAAACCACAAGGTCCTTACAGGCCTCGACAATGGGTTGCATCAGGCCAGAAAGAAGGGGGAAGACAGGCCCCAACCATATAAAAAGCAGCCCCAGTGACTTCCCACTACAGCTGCCAAACAACTCTATCTTGGTGGCCCCCTTGGGAGGAAAACTAGCACTTTTCTATCACAATTGGCATATGATCACCAAAGACAAATGGGTTCTCAACATTGTATCCCAAGGTTACAGGTTCCACTTTCACACTCTGCCAAAGTTAAAAGGAATGCCAAATCTGCCACCAAATCAATGGGCAGAGGCTCAAAAACAAATTACAGCACTCATGGATATGAGAGCTATTCAAAAGGTACCACCACAGGAGCAAGGACAAGGATTTTACTCGAGACTCTTTCTGGTTCCCAGAAAGGACAAAGCCTGGAGGCCCATTCTGGATCTTTCTTCTCTAAACACTTACCTGGATGTTCCGAAATTCAAAATGTTGACACTACAGCAGCTTCTTCCCATGCTAGGCAAGAAAGCTTGGCTCGTGACACTGGACCTCAAGGAGGCATACCTGCATGTCCCTATCAGACAAAACTGCAGAAGATACCACAGATTCATAGCTGGTTCAATTCTCTGCACTGCCCTTTAGCTTATCTACTGCGCCCAGGGTCTTCACAAAGTGCCTGGCACCAGTAATTACGTTTTGCAGACAGAAAGGAATTCAGATTTATCCGTACCTGGACAACTGCCTGGTTCAAGCAGAGAGCAAGGACATTCTTCTAAAGCATCTGGCGTTTGTAAAAAAGTTATTAAGTTGCCTGGGGTACACAGTAAACAAAAATAAATCAAAACTAGTGCCCTCACAAGAGATGATATTCCTTAGTGCCCGCTTGAACACAATGGCCCAGATGGCTTATCTCACGCCAGACAAGCAAGGACAACTGACTCAATGCTTTCAATTGATGGCAACAAAGACCCAACTCCCTGCAAGAAAAATTCTGCAGGCCTTGAGTTACATGGCATCTTGCATACTACTAATTCCATATGCCAGACTGTATTTGAGGAAACTACAATGGTTCCTAAAGAATGTATGGTCTCAACGCTGTCAAAGTTTAGAAACAGTTACACCACTAATTCCTTGCCTTCAGCAGGAGTTTTAGTGGTGGGCTCAAGCTTGTCACCTCAACAAGGGACAGCCTTTTATTCAACCCACAGCCAGGCAAACACTGACAACAGATGCATCTGATTACGCCTGGGGAGCACACATGGCAGGCAACTGTATTCAGGGCAAGTGGCCTGCAGAACTAAGGCATCTTCACATCAATCAAAAAGAGATGCTAGCTGTACAAAATGCCCTTATAGCTTTCAAGGACCTGCTGCATCCATGACAACTCCTACTAAAGACAGACAACACCACAGTTATGTGGTACATAAACAAGCAAGGGGGCACTCACTCCTACCCCCTCTGCAGGCAGGCCATGACCTTGTGGAACACAGCTCTAAACTATCAAGTTCATCTGCAAGCACAATTCCTGCCAGGAGAGAAAAACACACTGGCAGACGACTTGAGCAGAAACATCATGGATCCCCACGAATGGGAATTGAATCCACAAATATTCAGAATGATAACACAGAAATGGTGGAGCCCGGACATAGATCTGTTTGCATCCTCAGTGAACTGCCAGCTACAGAAATTCTGCACAAGGAGTTACCCTCCACAAGCATGGAAAGTGGATGCCCTGTCATTCAGCTGGAAAAACCTACAAGTATACGCTTTTCCACCGCTACCTCTCCTGACAAAGGTACTCATAAAAGCCAGGCAAGAAGAGCCAAAGATGATCCTGATTGCACCAGACAGGCCACGCCAGCACTGGTACCCAATCTTAAAGAACTTAGCACAAGGACCACCCTGGATTTTGCCTCAAATCCCACATCTGCTGACTCAGCACAACAATCAGATACTACACAGCCAGGTAAAGACCTTAAACCTAGCTGCATGGAAGATTCCTTAGTCAAGCAAGCAACGCCGCTCTCCAAAGCTGTTATGGATGTCATTCTGGAGGCCAGAAGGCCTAGTACCAGGAAAGCCTATTTGGATAAATGGAAGAGATTCTGTGCCTGGAACCAAGCTCACAGCCTTGACCCTCATGTCCCAAACATTCCTCAGATACTACAATACTTAACTGAGATGCTGGACAAAGGCCTCTCCTTCTCATCCATCAAGATCCACACCTCTGCCATCTCTGCTCATTACAACACGGATCCACCAATTTTCTCTAATCCTTTGCTAAGACAGTACCTCAGAGGGGCTAAAAACATAAGACCGCCCCGTAGAGCACCTACTCCTACTTGGGACCTTAACTTTGTTTTGGAAAAATTAACTTTACCGCCTTTTGAGCCAGCTAACACAGCAGAATTAAAATATATCTCTTGGAAAACTGCTCTGCTCCTGGCAATAACATCAGCACAAAGAGTTTCAGAATTACAGACACTAATGGCAGTGGAACCTTTCCTCATTTTCCACCAGGACAGGGTGTCTTTAAGAACTAACCCTGCGTTTATGCCAAAGGTGGTATCCAGTGTGGCTCTAAACCAAACTATTCATTTGCCAACTTTTTATCCAAAACCACAGATTAAAGGGGAGAGACTACTGCATTCCTTGGACATTCACAAGCAGCTACGCTTCTACTTGGACAAAACCAAAGCTTTCTGGAAATCTGAGCAATTATTGGTAGCATATGCTGCAGGAGCACAGGGAAAAGCCATTTCAAAATGGATAGGACATTGTATACGTTTCTGCTATACACACCATGGGAAATCTGTACCTAGCTGCATTAGATCTCACTCCACTAGGGCAACAGCCACTTCAACTGCCTACCTCAGAGGAGTACCTACCAAGGATATTTTGGAAGCAGCAACTTGAGTTCTGTACATACCTTCACCAAGCATTACCATCTGCCTCTATACTCTAAATCCAGAGCTGGCTTCGCCACTGCAGTGCTGCAGGGCCTTATAGCCACCCCTAATGCCTTACAGAACCAGCCACCCTACCTCAGCTTTGGGATTCTACCTAAGTGTAATGACTGCAGCAGTGTAACACGATGAACATAGTACAGTTTTGTGCCTAGCATAAATGTAGATGTTCGAGTGTAGACACTGCTGCAGTCCAGGTTACCCTCGCTCCTTCCCCTCTTACTTGCTGGTACGTACCTATGTCTTCTACCCTTTACTACCTATGGGAAGTATTTGCTGGTAGCTGAAAGTTGTTGTTTGCTTTTCTTATGTATGTTTAATTAGCAATTTGAATTGCCTACCTATTTGGGGGCACCTGACATCTGAGGCAAGAAAAACTGAAGAAAATGGCGTCGGCTGCATCTTGTATACCCCTGTCGCACTGACGTCAGGGAGGAGGCGACAGCAACCGATGCCGGACCAAGACTTTGGAACTCAGGCCGACTGGGGAACTGCCTGATGGCAGGATAACCCAAGTGTAATGACTGCAGCAGTGTATACACTCGAACATCTACATTTATGGTAGGTACAAAACTGTACTTTCTTCGTGTTTCACTGTTGCAGTCATTACATTTAGGTTATCTGCTTGCAGGTAGCCCTCAGCCAGCCTGTTTATCAAAGTCTTGAGTCCTGCATCGGTTGCTGTCTCATCTTTCATGACGTCAGGTAGTCAGGGGTATAAAGCATGCAGCCGACGCCATTACATCAGTTTTTCTTGCCGTGCGGTGCCAAAAGCAGAAGCAGTTCGCAAGTGCCAGTCGGCCGACTCGTGAAAGTTTAGTTTTTGAGTTTCAGAACCGAAGTCTTCAAAAAAGCTAAGTACCCTGTTGGGGATCCTTTTTCTTGCTCTAAACTTATGTCAGTAAAAATTATCAATTGTATACAATACCTCATAAAGATTTTCATTCGTACTGCATTCCTTGCTTAGGCCCCAGACCACGACGTCCCTCGCTGTCGGTTTTGTGCCTTATTCAATCCTCTAACTATTCGTCGTCATTTCATTTTTGCATCAAACTACTTCGGTACTCTGTTTAATTATCCAGAAATGGCTTCAGTAAGCCATCTGACTACTGACATACCAAAAAAATGTAAAGATAAAGACAGAGACAGACCGCATAGGTCCAAAGCTGCCGATGACGTTTCTGTTAAGCTAGTCGCCAGTTCGCCGGTACTCAGTGAGACGCTTTCGCAGCCCCTGATACCCGCTACTTCAGATTTGCAGGGCTCTACTAAGACCCATTCAGATTCCGGTATGCCGCGAGATTCTTCTTCGACTATAGAACCTGTGGATGTCTCCACCTTGGGTGGGTCCGGAGCCGCTGTGCAGGCACCGGCTTCTGAGGGTGTATTCAGGCCTTCTGACTTGCATATCAAACAGACGCCATCTTCTTTTTCAAGGCCAAAAACTCGATCCAAGCCTAGAAAACAGATGTCCAAACCGCATGGTCAAGCCCATATGCGTAAAATACAAATGATAAGAATGGCTGAAGAATTTATTACTATAATTAGGGGAAGCCAGCGTTCTCCCTCTGAGACCTAGAACTGATTTTCCTTCTGATTCTTCTGATCAGGATTCTGAAATTTCTGTTTCTTCTGATTACCAGGATTTGCCCTTATCTACATAGGAGGATTCTGATACAGAGGATTCCATACCCTCTGCTTCCTCTCCAGCAGATTTTTCTTTTGGTGAAACTTTGCACACTCTTAGGGAGCATTTCTGCTGGGAAAGCCAGGATTACTCTGACTCCAAAAAGAGGCTTAGGGAATTCTTACTCCTATCTCAACACAGGTTTTAGCTGTCCCTCCTGTACTGGACATTGTTGATGCCTTCTTGGAATCTAGCCTGGCCCCGGACACTCTACCTCTGGCTCCCAGGAAACCTGACCGGTATTACAGAGTACCCGACTCTCACAAGTTCCTCTTTAAGAATCCCACTGTGAACCCAGAGACCATTTGACAGGGATCCAAAGGCATTAAGGCTACTACTGCCAAAAACTCTACCCCCTCTGATAGAGATTCCAGGGCCCTGGACAGATTGGGTAAGAAGGTATACACTTCTGCTATGTTGGCCATTAGGGCCTTAAACTGCCAGTTTCATATGTTAAAGTATCAGCAGCATATTATCGGATTACTTAAACAGAAAATGATGTTGATTCCTGACTGTGCTGAAAATAAAGAATTACAGGATTTAATGTATTCTGATTAACAAGTTTGTAAACGTACTTTGCAGTGTGGTTTTGACTCCTTAGAAGCGTCTTGCAGGGCTGCTGTCAGTGGGTCTGTTCTTAGAAGGCATGCTTGGCTTAAGGAGCAAACATTGCCAGATCATGTTAAAGTTAAATTACTGGATGCTCCCTTAAACCAAGACCGCCTGTTTGGCAACAAAGCAGAGGAAGTACTTAAAAAGATGGATGAAAAAGCTAAATCTATGCAAACTGTTAAAGATTTCCTGCAAGTACAGCCTCCCAGATTTAGTAGGCATTGGCCTTCTAAGAATTGGTCCTTTCCTGTCTCTTCCAGGCCTTCTCAGTCCAAACCCAGGAACAGCAGACCACCTAGGCTACAGTCTCAAGCTAATCACAGGCCTAAGCAGTGGGGGGCTCCAACTTCCAAAGCTGGAAGTAGTAAGACACCCCCCTATGGTAAACTGTCACAATGACTTGACCTTAAACCTTCCAACCCTTGCTCAACTGACTGCTCCTTTAGGGGGAAAGATCGCCCTGCATGCAAAAAACTGGGAATTCCTTACCCAAGACGAATGGGTTTTAAATATAGTTTCCCACGGATACAGATTCCACTTCCACACCTTGCCAACCTCAAACGGTTGGCCAGACCTACCCCGAAATCAGTGGGCAGAGGCTCAACAGCAGATTCTCTCTCTTATAAGTATCAGGGCTATTCAACCTGTCCCAGAAGAGGAATGGGGACAAGGTTTTTACTCAAGACTTTTCCTGATATCCAAAAAAGACAACTCCTGGCATCTTATCCTGGACCTGTCTATCCTAAACACGTTTTTGATAATCCCAAAATTCAAAATGCTAACTCTTCATCAGCTGCTTCCCATGCTAGGCAAAAATGCCTGGTTGGCAACATTGGACTTAAAGGAAGCTTTCCTGCACATCCCATCTTACAGAAAATACCTACGCTTCAGAGCAGGCCACATGCACTTTCAGTTCTCTGCATTGCCCTTTGGCTTATCTACTGTGCCCAGGGTATTCACAAAGTGCCTAGCTCCAGTCATTGCATTCTGCAGGCAAAGAAATATTTATAATATACCCATACCTGGATTTAAGATCACCCAGGGGAGCCTCTACTCCAGCCTGGGACCTTAACTTTGTATTTGTACCTCCTTTTGAGCCAGCTGCAAATGCAGAGTTGAGATTCCTTTCTTGGAAAACAGCGTTCCTTCTAGCCATCACTTCAGCAAGAAGTGTGTCTGAATTACAGGCCCTCATGGCAGTGGAGCCCTTCATCATCTTCCATGCGAACAGGGTGTCCCTCATGACCAATCCTTCCTTTATGCCCAAGGTGGTATCCAGTGTGGCCCTTAATCAGTCCATTAATTTGCCAACCTTCTTTTCTAATCCACAGAACAAAGGAGAATGAATACTGCACTCTATGGATGTGTACAGACAACTTGGATTTTATTTGGACCGGACTAAGCCTCTCAGGAAGACTGAACAGCTGCTAGTTGGCTTTGCTGCAGGGGAAGAGGGGAAGGCCATTTCAAAGCAAACCATTTTCTAAGTGGATAGGCCATTGCATTCATTTCTGCTATAAGCACCATGGACAACCTACCCCACAGGGGATAAGATCCCATTCCACCAGGGCTGCATCTACTTCTACAGCCTTTCTCAGAGGTGTTCCTACCAGGGACATCCTAGAAGCTGCTACCTGGAGTTCTGTACATACCTTCACCAAGCATTACCCCTTGCCAATTTTTTCTAAATCCAGAGCCAGTTTTGCCACTGCAGTCTTGCAGGGCTTAATAGCTGGTCCTAATGCTCTCTAATTGCCTCCTCCCTTCCTTAGCTTTGGGAATCTACCCAAATGTAATGACTGCAACAGTGAAACACGAAGAACATAGTACAGTTGTGTACACTTGCCATAAATGTAGATGTTAGAGTGTATTCACTGTTGCAGTCCTGGTTTCCCTCCCTCCAGCCCCCTGACTTCTATTAGCTATACCTCTCTTCTTCTTTTCTGTATTTAAGCTTTCTAGTGTATTTGCTTTTTGTTGGAGGTGTAACATTGTATATAGTTGGTTCCCATTATGGGGGCACCTGACATCTAGGGCAAGAAAAACTGATGTAATGGCGTTGGCTCCATGCTTTATACCCCTGACTACGTGACGTCATGGAAGATGAGACAGCAACTGACGCAGGACCCAAGACTTTGATGATCAGGTTGGCTGAGGGCTATATACAAGCAGATAACCCAAATGTAATGACTGCAACAGTGAATACACTCTAACATCTACATTTATGTTAAGTATACACAACTGTACTTTCATTTGCCCACCCTTTTCCCTAACCCACAAAACAAGGGGGAAAGGATTCTGCATTCTCTAGATGTGCACAGACAGCTCAGATTCTACCTGGATAGGACTAAATCATTTAGGAAAACTGACCAATTGCTAGTCAGCTTTGCAACAGGGGCAGAGGGCAAGGCCATATCCAAATAATCTCCAAATGGATAGCACACACTATCCATTTCTGCTACAAACACCATGGGAAACCACCCCCTAAGGGGGTCAGAATGCATTCCACCAGAGCAAACTCCACCTCTGCAGCTTTTTCCCAGAGGGGTCCCTACCAGGGACATCCTGGAGGCTGTAGCGTGGACTTCTGTTCATACCTTCACCAAGCATTACCACCTGTCTTATCTTTTCCAAATCCAGGCAGGCTTTGCAACTGCAGTCTTGCAGGGCATCCTAGCCAGCCCCCAGTCTTCTTGACTGTCTCCACCCTTTTCTTCAGCTTTGGGACTCAAGCCGTGTGTGATGACTGCAACAGTGAAACACGAAGAACATAGTACAGTTGTGTACAAATGTAGATATTTGAGTGTATTCACTGTTGCAGTCCTGGTTTCCCACCCTCCATCCCCCTTGTCTCTCTTCTTCACTCCTTACAGGGAAATTTTCGTATTTACTTTCTACTGGTGGTGTTCTTCCACCATAACCTAGCTCCCTATTTGGGGGCTCCTGAAATTTGAAGCAACCGATGCAAAAATACTAAGCCTCTGGTGTTCAGGCCGACTGAGGGCTACCCCTGGCAGGATAACCCTAGTGTGATGACTGCAACAGTGAATACACTCGAACATCTATATTTATGGTAAGTGTACACAACTGTACTTTTCCGCATTCCGATGCACACTCATTGTGTGTATATTGTTTAAGTGCAGAGCATCTGTGGTCGACCTGCTCTGTTTTTGTGAGAGCTTTAAACCCAAAGCCATTACAGACCGCTGAAAGAAATTGACTTTGAAGGGCCCCTTGCCTGCTTCCTCTCTGGGGGCTCAAACCCCCCCCCCCCACAAGAGTCTTGCGGGAGCCTCTGACTCCAAGAAGCGCCCTCACAAATCTTCGAGGGCGTCTTCGGAGCCACCTGTCAGGCTCTTGGATCAGATTTCCTCAGATGAGAGGCCTACTTCAGCTGTGACGGATCTGAAGTACTCTTTGGATCCGTCTGAATCTGTGCTTATTTCCAGTTCTTCTGAATCTGCCCCCCCCCCCCCAAATCAGATCCTAAGGCTTCCAGTCGTGCAGTGAGGAGCCCTGCACTGGTGCTGGGGTCAGAGTCCGCTCCACTTTCTGGTCTTCGGCAGACTCCCTCCAGGCATTCCAGACCACCCTCCGTGGTTTCCTCTAAGTCTTCCAGGAGTCTTTCGGGGGCGGACATGGACAGGATGATCAGGAAGATACTCAAGACTGATCCAGATGGGGGTGTTACCCATTCCTTCCCCCAAGGGTTTTTAGTGCCTTCCCTTAGAAGTTCAGTCTCCTTCTGTGGTCCGACCTTTGGCTTCCTGATTCTCAGGAACTTGGCCGCTCTAGGGATCTGGGGGTGAGTGTACGGACCCTGCCTTCTTCACTCTGACCATTGACTTGATTTCCTCTATTCTGTTGTCATCTGATTGCAGTGAATCTTGGACCCGGGGGGGGGGGATCAGTGCCTACTTTGTCGGAGCCATCTTTTCCCCTTTGTGCTTCAGCACTGGACAGCTAGGGTCTGATTCTGCCAGGGACCCAAGACTCTGGCCCTCTTTTCCTCTGTAGCCTTGGCTCGGGTGGAATTGGGGAGAGATTCTCAAGGTCCATCTGCATTCCGTATGGTATAAAGAGCCTTTTCTATCCACAGGGATTTGGTACCTTTGAGCCATGATCCCATCCCTCTGACTTCCCTTGGATTAGAGACTTGAGCCTGTCATTCCTGTCCTGAGTCAGTCTGTCCAGACTGGCCTCCAATCTCTTATCCCTCAGGGAACACCCTCCTCCTCTTCTGAGACTTCCCCTGAGCACCCTACAGGGGAAATCCCTTGTAAGAGGCTGTGCAAAAAGAGGCACTTTGTATCCCCTACAGAGTCCGTCACTGAGGATACGGACTTTGAAGTGGAGGGATCCCCAAGATCATCACTAGAGGGGGGTCTCCTTCAGAGACATTTTAGAGATTCTGAGGCAGAGAGGTGGTTAATTAGCCCAACCTTTGTCTTCTGAGGCATCCGTATATTTGGATGCCTTCAGGAGAGGCCCATCTATATCCTGGGTGGTTCCCCCAGCAGACAAATTAGTGGATTTGGTGTCCATTTGGGTCCTGGAAGGAGCTGCTTAAACCAAATCCCAGGCGCCCTGACAAATTTGCCCCCCCCCCCCCCCCCCAGGATAGGCCTTAGTGGAGTAACGGTATTCCAGTGGATGCCGAGGTTGTGGCGGCAGTCACTAAAATGGAGCTAGTGGAACAGAGCTCTACTGTCCACCCACTGAACAGGAGTCTAGAGCGATGTACAGGTTTGGGAAGTGCATTTATGCCTCCTCCACTTTCTCACTGAGGGCATTAAAATACCCAACACACTTCACCCATTTGCAGAGGAACCTGGAAAAGGAGCTTTTGGACTGTCTGGCAGAGACCATGTCACTGGAGGACTTTAAAAAAAGTCTCCCCATGACTGGCTACTCTTTCGTTCTTCTCCAACTCCTCCATGAGGCTAATTTCCTATTCCATGGAAGGTGGCTGTTGGGCAGCCAGCTCAGGCATTGCTATTAGGAGACTTGCCTGGATGAGGCTTTGTGATTTTGTGGACCCATTTAAGGTGTCCTTTATTAACACCCTCTTTGATTGATCCTTACATTTCGTCCATCTGCCAGAGACCCTAACCCACAGTGAACAGGAAGGGAAGACTGTCTGCCATTGGGATCAAGTTCTCCACTCCATAGAGCACCTTTTCTAGAAATCAATGCAGTGGAAAGAATACCTGGTTTCACAAATCCCAGGGGCCTTCTCTATATCAGCACGGGGACTCTTCCTCTAGGGGCAGCCAGAGGGGGGTCTGCAGAGTCGCTCTTTCCTGGAGCCTTTCTCTGGTAAGCCTTTCCACCACTCCTGAAGTGCTGCCAGACTGCTTATCTCTGGAGGCGGTCTGGGGGTCGCTTCTCTCTACATCCCACCGCCTGGACCGATATAATTCAAAAAAGTGAGCATTAGAGATTATATCCTGAGGATGCACTATTCTCTTCTATATCTATCCTTTGGAGAGCTCAGGACTCCCCAACATTACTACCAGTCAGAGGGAGTTTGCAATAGAATAAATTCCAAGTCTACTGCAAGAAAGTCATCCAAGAGGTCCCGATCACACAAAGAGGGTTTGGGACTTCTTGCTTCTTTTTAATGCCAAAGAAAACAGAGGACCTGCAATCCATTCTGGATCTGAGCAAGTTAAACTTGTTCGTGAAGGAAGAGAAGTTCTGAATGTTGATGATTCAGTCCATTCTTCTGCTGCTGCAAAAGGACGATTGGATGTGCTTTGTGGATTTAAAGGGCGTGTACTATCACATCAAAATAAACAGGTTCTCCAGGAGTCATCTGCACTTCCGGCTGGGAGACTGTCCTTACAAGTTCAAGGCTCTGCCCTTTGGACTCACTACAGCCTCCTGGGTATTCACCACATTATTTTGAAAAGCCCACTGTACCTGTCCTTGTACTCACCTTCCATGACCTATCTTCCTTCACATTAACTGTACGCTGTTTATACTGTATCCTGACTCCTCTACTCTTATTGCTATTGAATTTGTATTATTACTTTGTTAGACCTGCATGCTTTTTTCATTACTACTGTATGCAATATAATTTATGAATATTATTTGAGTTGTTTCCAAGTTATTGTTTATTTCACCTACAATTTGTATATACTGTTTGAGATGTTATAGAATTGTTGTTGTTTACATGATTTGAAATGCATCTTTGTGGAGCTTTTCTCCCCAGGCCTCCTCTGAAAAAGGGCCATCAGCTCAGTCGGACTAACCTGGTCAACAAATGTAAAATAAAATAAATAAATGTATGGCAGTAGTCGCAGCTCACCTCCGACTGCAGGGATTCCAGGTGTTCCCTCACCTGGACGACTGGCTCTTTACTACCCCAACC
This sequence comes from Protopterus annectens, assembly GCF_019279795.1. Classification (NCBI taxonomy): domain Eukaryota; kingdom Metazoa; phylum Chordata; order Ceratodontiformes; family Protopteridae; genus Protopterus; species Protopterus annectens. The sequence continues at coordinate 337,825,200 of NC_056742.1, read as the reverse complement.
AGGCATCAGCTCATTCATAGGTTCATAGGTGTGTACTAGGCTAATGGCTCTGGAGCCTTTACAAGCTTAGCCCATAGAATTACCCTGGCATTGTGCCACCCGACCTTGGTTCCCAGTGCCTCTGTCGAGTAAAGCCACTGGAGTGATCCCTGGGGTGAATTTTCTATTTCCTATCCACTCATCAAGATTTCATTTGAAGACTACTAGTGAGGTGCTCTGCTTGACATGTATGCGAAGTCTATTCCATAGCATGGGCAGTCTCTGGGTGAGGAACCTGTCCCTCCAGCATGTACTGTTGATTGTGGTAATGAGGTTGAGGTCTCTGGAGCATGTTATGTGGAGGGATTGGGATTTCTTCAGATGTAGCATTTCTAACAGAGCTGGGTTAGACATGGCTTTGCAAGTCGAGCAGAGATTGCCTCTAAGTAGGTGATATGAGACAGAGAATAGTTGTTTTTTTAGTCTGTCAATATAGGACAAATGTTTAAGCCCTAGGATCCTCTTTGTGAGGTACGTTTGCGGCCTCTCCCATTGTTGCAGGTATTTTAGTGAGGTACATGCCAAATGGGGCATTGTATGCTCTGATTGGCCTAATGAGGGAAGAGTAGAGGGAGACAATGACCTCTTTCTTCCTAGATGCAAAACCCTTACTAATGAGATGTTCCACATAGAAGGACTCACTGACCACAGTGGCAGTGTGGTGGTCGAGAGGTTGCGGTCAACCTGTGTTCCCAGATCTCTTATAATGCCTTCTGTGTTCAGTGGACTACCATCGGTGTGGTAATTCATGGGAACTGGGTTTTCCCAAAGGGGATGACAACACATTTTTTTGCATTGAGCTTAAGTCCATGGTTTTGACACCAGTTGTTGGTTTCAGTGAGGCCTTTTTGTAGGATGTCAACATCACTTGGGGAGTTAATAATAGCTCCCAACTTGCAATCGTATGTGAACATTGGCAGCCAGAGTCCCTTCGTGTTGGCCTGTGGGACTCGCTCGTGATTGGTCGGCAGTCTGACTTGGAGTCAGCTACTTTCACACTGTGGGTTCTACCTGTGCTACAGTTTGCAACCCACCTAGTGATATAGGGGTGGATGCCTAGCTTAGTGAGTTTTTCTATGATTCCGGAGTTGGGAATGGTATCAAAGGCCTTGGCCAGGTCAAGGTAGGCTGTATGAACCACCTTGCCTTCATCCACAGATCTGGTGACTGACTCAAAGTAGTTGACCAAGTTGAGCAGGCATGACCTACCCTTCACAAAACCAAACTGTGTGGGATCCAGAGTTTGGAGGTTCTCTGTCCTTGTTTATTAGGTCCATGATGATGCGTTCCATAGCTTTGCATATCAGACTCGTCAAGCTAATGGGGTGATAGTTCCCAGGGTCTGTAGTCACTCCTCCTTTGTGGAGAGGGATGACTGTAGCAGTGCGCCATTTGGTAGGGACAAAGTCTGAGGTGAGGCTGTGATTGAATAGGGCACACAGGTGAGGTGCCAGTTCAGTTTGTAGTTCATGAAGAACACAGCCAGAGATATTGTCGGGTCTCATAGAAGCTGTATTCTTGGCTTTGGACAGTGTTGTTTTAACCTGTGCAGCAGTAATACTGGGTGCCTGGCAATCTACTGGTATTGTGACTGCTCCGAGAGGGATAAAGTTTGCATTGAATCTGTCGACCAGTATATTGGCAATATCTGTTGACTCGGTATAGGAGGGTGCTATTGTGCAGTAGCTCAGAGCTAATCTGGGTATTGCTGTGGAGATTCTTTACATAACTATAGAAGGCCTTGTGGATGTCCTTCAAGAATGCAACTGCAGTCATAACATATGGGTTGTCCTGCCTCAGGCAGCCCTCGGTCGGCCGGATTCCAAAGTCTGGGTCCAACGTCGGCTGATGTCGCATTTCTCTCTGACGTCAGAGCGGCTGGAGTATATAAGCATCAGCCGACGCCATTTTCTTCAGTCTTTCTTGCCGCGCGGTGCCCGAAGCAGAAGCAGTTCGCAAGTGCTGGTCGGTCAGCTCCTGTATTCTTCGAATCCGAAGTCATCAAAAAAGCTAAGTACCCCGTTGGGGACCTTTTCTTGCCTCAGCCGATGTCAGAAATTACTGAAAAAGTTAACAATTGTCTGTCTTGTCGTAAACAAATACCTCATAAGGATTTCCACTCTTACTGTCTTCCTTGCCTTGGCCCAGACCACGCCGTCTCGGCCTGTGTCGCCTGTGCTCGCTTCAATAAGCGCACTCTCAGGCGCCGGGCGGAGTTCGCTGAAGACTTTTAGGTTTAGGTTCATAGGTTCATACTAGGCTATCTGCCCAAGGGCATTTATAAGCCTAGCCCATAGTTATGTGGCTTTCGCCACCCCTTTAGTTTGAATAAAAACTATGCCTATCATTTTGCTGTGCCTCTGTCAAGCAGTGACACTGAAGTAATCCCTGGGGTATATCTGCAATCTCCCATCCATTGGTCAAGATTCCTCTTGAACAAGGCCAGAGAGGTGCTCTGCCTCACATGTACCGGGATTTTGTTCCACAGCATAGGGAGTCTCTGGGTGATGAATCTGTCCCTCCAGCACGTTCTATTTATAACCGTGTCAAGGTTTAAGTCTCCCGCCCTTGTGGTTCTGAGGGATCTAGATTTTTTGAGGTGAAGCATATTTATCAAATCTGGGTTTGACATGGCCTTATATGTCAGGCACAGGTCACCTCTGAGCAAGCGGTATGAGACTGAATAGAGCTGGAGTTCTTTCAGTCGGGCAGCATAAGATATATTTTTGAGACCCTTTATCCTTTTGGTGACGAACTTTTGGGGCCTTTCAAGCTGCAGCAGGTGTCTGGTCAGATACATTCGAGCGGGCATTGTACTCAATCATAGGTCTAATGAGTGATGAGTACAGGGGGACGATGACCTCCCTTGATCTAGATGTGAATCCCTTCATGATCAGGTGGGCGATATATAAGGTTTTCCTAACTACTTTAGCAACATGAGTGTCAAGCGAAGGCTACTGTCAACCTGGGTCCCCAGATCCCTGATGACTTTTTCTGTGCTCAGTGGATTGCCACCTATATGGTAGCTAGGGGTAACCTTGTTTTTCCCGAAGGGTATGACTATGCATTTTTGGCGTTTAACTTCAGGCCATGGCTCTGGCACCAGTTATCCGTTTCTGTGAGGCCCTTCTGGAGGATATCTGTGTCAGATGTGTTTTCGACTATGGCACCCAGTTTGCAGTCATCTGCAAACTTTGTCAGCCATAACCCTCCTGTGTTTGCTTGTACTTCAGAAAAGTAGATGCCGAACAAGAGTGGACCCAGGACTGAGCCCTGTGGGACACCACTTGTGACAGGCTTTGAGTCTGACATGGCTCCAGCAACTCTGACCCTGTGGGTTCTGTCACTTAGCCAGTTTGCAACCCATCTTGTGATGTATGGGTTTACATTCAAGCTGATGAGTTGTTTGATGATACCTGAGTGGGGTATTGTGTCGAAGGCCTTTGCCAGGTCGAGGTAGGCTGTATGGACTGCCTTTCCTCATCAATGGCCTTGGTGACTGTCTCGAAAAAGTCAACCAAGTTTAAGAGGCAGGATCTGCCTTTGACAAAGCCAAACTGGGTTGGATCCAAAGTCTGCAAGTTCCCTATGTCTTTATTTATGAGTTCCATTATGATCCTCTCCATGGCTTTGCAGATAAGGCTTGTCAAGCTAATGGGGCGGTAGTTTCCAGGGTCTGTGGAGGCACCGCCCTTATGAAGTGGGACCACAGTCGCCGTGCGCCACTCCTTGGGTACATATCCTGAGGTGAGGCTAAGATTAAACAGCTGTCCTAACTGTGGGTTTAATTCCTCGTTGAGTTCGTGAAGCACACAGCCGGGGACACCATCCGGTCCCATGGATGCTGTGTTTTTTGCCTTAGTGAGGGCAGTTCTCACCTGGGCGTTGGAGATGTTTGGGGGGCTACAATCCTCTGGAATAGATATCTCTCCTTTTGGGGGGGAGAAGTTTGCACTGAACCTGTCAGCCAGTATGTTGGCAATGTGTGTAGGTTCAGTAATTTTCACATCATTTTGAACTAATTCTGAGCATATCTGGGAGTTTCCTCCTAGGCTTCTAACATAGCTAAAGAAGGCCTTATGATTCTCTTTAGAGTCCTTGGTGATTTTTCTCTCAAAATTTGCCTTGGATGATTTTATGAGAGCTCTTAGTTTTTTACTTATAATGATCAAAGGTGTCTTACCTTTCAAGGATTTTGCTCTATCTTGTAGTAGCTTCCTCCTTTTGTTGTAGAGCTTGTTTATGGTTGGGGTCCACCAGACTGGACGCTTGCCTTTGGTACAGAGAGTTTTAGTTTTGTTTGGGATTGCCTGATCCATGCAGTCCTGTAGGTGCTGGTAGAAGGCATTTGTAAGTGATTCAGCGGTTTGAGTAATGTTTACCACTGGCTCAGGGGCCTTAAAGGAGACCACACTAGTTTTTAGAAGTGTGAAATCGGCTTTTGAGAAGTTTTTCACTGTGGTCTTTTTTGTTTCAGGTGGGGGCAGGATGAGGACCTCCAGCGAGATTAGTTTATGATCTAATCTCACCAGTGAGGGATATACTTCCGGTGTTGAACATTTTGATCCCATGTTCGTGATGATGAGATCAAGTATGTTTTCTCCTCTTGTGGGGATGGTGACTAGTTGTTCCATGGCATTTGAGTTTATGAACTCCAGGAATCTTTGGGTTAGAGTGTTCGGGCTTGAGTAGTGTTCCCAGTCTGTTAGGGTAGTTGAAGTCACCTAGTATGATGGTGTTTGGAGATACATTTATCCCCTCCAATGTTTTCAGGAAGGCCATGTGAGGTTCCTGAGTTTGAGAAGGTGGCCTGTAACATGCTACAAATTGCAGAGCAGTCTTGCCTATGGTTAATTGCACCTGGATGGTCTCTGATGCATCGTGCGTTGCCACCAACCTTGAGGTGTGGGTGTCCTTTATGAATATGGACACCCCCCCCTCCTTTCTTGGTGTTGTCCGGATTTTGGGGCGGGCATGATATGAGGTGAAACCTGTTAGTGCTGGGGTGATCTCAGGAGCCTTGAACCAGGTTTCTGTCACAGCACAGACATCGATGTTCTCCATATTGAGAAGGGCCTCGAGTGCGTGCATCTTGAGATTGAGACTTCTGGCATTGAGCAGCATTACCCTTAGTTTTTCCTTTTTGGTGTTCTAGGGTGGTAGGTTTAGAATTTGAGCCTTGCCTAAAAAGGCACTATGGGGTGGCAAGAGCCTTTGCCAATATCCGGAAGCCCAGGGGTGACAGGTGCAAGCCGTCCCTTGCGAAGCAGCGTGGCTTGTCCAGCATGTCATTCCAGGCAGACAGACATTGGATCCCCTTTGAATGACACCAGAATTTAAGCCAATTATTAAAGCTGATCATCTTATCACTGTATTGTGGCATCATTCTAGGTGAAGGTAGGATACTGCTCAAGGTCAGGGTCATACCTGCCTGGGCTACATAATCCTAGAGCTCCTCGATGTCCCTTTTCATGTAGTCCAAGGAGGTACGTCTCAGGTCGTTGACACCAGCGTGGACAATGACTGAGTCGTACTTGTACCTGCTGTTGAGAGACCTGAGTGCTTGCGTTATGTGGCGGATTCTAGCGCCCAACAGGCAGCTTACTGTGACCTTCTCTTTACTCAGTCTGGTGAGCGGGACGTCAGTGTGTCTGACTATGGAATCACCAATGACAAGTGTGTATGGCATTTTGTTTGGCCTTAAGGGCTGTGACTGTTTGACACTCTGACTGTGTGGTCTATGTGTTGCATGTGTTGGGTCGTGAGGTGGTAGTTGTTTGGGTGTCTGCTTTGGTGGCCTCTGCTGTTTTGGTAAATTTTTGATCAGAGCCTCCGAGTATGTCTTTGTGTGAGTATGTGTATGATTTGAAGTTGTGATGGTACCATGTGTGACTGGGTATGTATTGTGTGTGGTTACCTTCTCCTCCTGTCTGGTCTTGCCAGTCCTATGTTGAGAGAGCTCAGCCTCCAGTTTGGCCGTATAGTTGCATCTCTCGCATGTATTTGTGTTTTGTGGGAGAAGGAGAGGATTGTCTGTGTACATGAGGCAATTGTAACATTGCCTCAATATTCCCAGGTTCACCAGTTGAGCTGGAGAGGACACTAGCAACTGGATCCCTCGACATACTAGAAGTAGTAGATAAAGAGACTTTCAAAGGACTCCGGGGGAAGTGGGTTTTAGGCTGGTGGGGTACTATCTATAATAAGAGTGCTTTATCAAGGTGCAAGTACTGTAGGAGTAAGTGCTAGGCTTTACAGATAGAGAATAGTCTACTTGGGAATCGAGTAGAGATGAACTTTTCAGTTATAGGATATGCTGGTTAGATCAGCAGTACAGCTCGAGGAAGGTAGTTCTAAGGGAAAATTGGAAGAGTGGAATTTAGATGGCCCAAATAGTTTAACCTTGTTTAACCGCCGCTGCTCTTGTGTGCAACAGTGGTAACTCCGCGCTTACGCGCGTTTAGCGTGTTTTATAGCAGGGGGCTATAAAACCTCAACAAAAGACAGTGAAATCATTCCTCCTGGCTATAACATCTTACGACTCGACAGACTCTCAAAAAAAGGCGGAGGTATTGCCATATTATTTAAAACTAACCTTCAAATAACCACATACCACCAAAAACCTCCCCAGGACTCAAACACTGAAATTCTTATTACCAAACTAGAACTAAACCCAGTCAAATCAATCTATATTATTTGCATTTATCTACCCCCAGGTAATAACATTTCCACCATCGAAAAGATCCTATGTTGGCTATCACTAAACTTACCCCAAGAGATAATCATCTTAGGCGATGTAAACATCGATTGGGAATCTTGTAACAACAAACAACCTACTAGCCATATCAACCTTTATGGATTCTCTCAAACCATCACCTCCCCCACTAGAATAAATAAATCTAACAAAAAAGAAAGTACGATAGACTGGATACTCACCAACTACCAACCCCATACCTATACAACAGGAACACTCCCTGATGACATAAGTGACCACTTACTAACCTACATCATAAGGCTTAAAACCAACCCTCCTGCCCAAATAACCAGAACTATCAGATCCAAAAAAACATTCAACGTGGATTTATTCCAGAAAGAACTAGAAGCATGCAACTGGACACCCTTAAAACATCTTCAACTAGATGAAGCTGTTGATGTCTTTAATGCTAAGTTTCTAACTATCCTCAACTATCATGCCCCCTCACGCTCCATCAGAATCAAGACTAAACCTGCCCCCTGGCTATCAAAAGAAACCAAACAAAAAATCACTCTCAGGAATAAAGCCTGGAACAAATCTCGCTTAACTAAAAACACCACAGACTTCCAAACCTTTAAGCAACTAAGAAATGAGACCAAAAAACTAATAATGTACGATAAAAAACTTTTACCTGAAACCACAACATTCCCCCCAAAAAAACACCCAAAAATTCTGGGCAACCATTAATCAATTACTACAGCCATGCAAACCTGTCACACCCAACCCACAAGGCTCTGACATAAATAACCCCAAACAAACAGCAAACTCCTTTAATTCATTCTTTACAGAAACTATACAAACCTTAGCAAGTCAACTTCCCATCAAAAATGCAAACATGTCAACGAGCAAAACAAACCCACCCCCTACTTTTCACTTCCAACCAGTCTCAACTACTTTTATTCTCTCCCTTCTAAAAAATCTCAAACCATGTACTCCCTCTGCCAACCTATTACCCGCAGAATACTTGCAATTAGCAGCCAAAGCAATAGCCTTGCCTATCTCTATTCTGATCAACAGAACCATCACTGAAGGATATGTCCCTAAACTCTGGAAAATCTCCCACATTATCCCACTCCATAAGGGGGGAAATTCTACTGAAATATCGAACTACCGCCCCATAGCCCTTCTTTCACCCTTATCTAAGATCATGGAAAGGTGTATACACAAGCAACTGCTTCACCACCTTCTCCAGAATAACCTACTCTCTAACACCCAGCACGGTTTCAGACCATCCCACAGTACAACCACTGCCCTCCTCTCCTTTACAGATACAATCAACAAAAATCGCAACAATAACACCCTCTCCTCAGCAATTTTCTTAGATCTATCCAAAGCCTTTGACATGGTCAACCACCAAATACTCATTCACATTCTCCATTCCACTTCACTTGATACCCAATCTCTTAACTGGTTTAAGTCCTACTTACAAAACAGAAATCAAGCAGTACTCTGGAACTCCACTCTATCCTCCCAACTGCCTGTCAGCATTGGAGTCCCACAAGGGTCTATACTAGGTCCCCTGCTATTTTCCTTATTTATCAATGACCTACACCATGTGGCTCCCCAAGCCACATGCATACATCATGAGCGATTCAACACTTGTCTGCTCCGCCACAACTGTATCACACCTTCACTCCCTCACACAACACATATTTAACTCTGTAGAAGACTGGTTTTCCCAACATTGTCTACTACTCAACCCAAAAAAAACCAAGCTGCTCCTTTTTACACCATCTAGCAAATCTCCCCTCATTGATTTCACCATAACATCAGCAAATGGCACACCTATATCTCAAGAGTCAACTACCAAACTACTAGGCATTACCATAGACAACAACCTTAACTTCAATGCCCATATTAACAACACACTAAAAAGCATTAACAAAAAAATTGGCTCTCTCTACAGAATCAAACCTTTCCTAACTCCAGAATCTAGAACAACCATAGCCCTCACCCACCTTATCTCACCCCTTCTCTATGCCTCCCCAATTTTTACTAAATTATCCACAACAAATCTGTCGAAACTAGAAAACTCCTACCACAACATAGCCAGATTTGCCACCGGAAACCCTTACAGAACCCACCACTGTAATAATCTAAAACAACTAGGCTGGCTTGAATACCAACAGCAACTAAAAACTAACCAGCTTACCATAGCCCATCAAATTCTTTATCAACCTGATAAAACCCCTATACTATCAAGCCTGATTCACCGTTACCACAACCTAAAGTCCCTTAGATCTGCACACAAACTTCTTATAGACACAGTCAAATCAAACAACAAGGCCGGAGACTCTCTTTTCTCTAACACTGTTGGAAAACATTGGAACCTGCTTCCGTCTGAACTCTCAACTATTCCCTCTAAATCTCTCTCTAAAAAGAAACTCAAGCTTTACCTCAGAAAACAATGGCTGTGCCCCTGTACCAACCCTGACTAACATTATTTTTATGTTCATCTGACCTACTCACCCCAATATTTAATTCACTTTCTTTTCAGTTATTTCCTTTTCCCTCTCTATGAAATGTTTAAGAGATACTTCCTGCTATCTTGTTCTACTATGACTTCTTTACTCCCTTACTTTTTATACCACTTTATTATTATTATTTTTTATATTAGAATTTTGTTCTTAACAGTTTTTATACTTAGCATCAGTATAATTTCTAAGTGGAGCTTATCTCCATTACTACTTTCTTTTTTATACCACTTGTTTATTACTTTGTATATTAGAATTTATTTCTTAACTGTTTTTATACTTAGCATCAGTAAAGTTTATAAGTGGAGCTTATCTCCCCGGGCCTCTACTGAAAATGGACATGTATCCAGCTAGACTAGCCCGGTCAACAAATGTAAAATAAAATAAAATAAATAAATAAATAATTCCACCCACTTGCATGGAAGGTGGATTCGCTCTCCTTCAGCTGGAAAGGTCTGACAGCATATGCATTTCCACCTCTTCCTTTGATACACAAGGTATTACTGAAAATCAAAGAGGAACGTTCAAGGATAATCCTGATAGCTCCGAACTTGCCAAGGCAACACTGGTACCCATTGCTGAGGAGCATGTCTCAGGAGAAAATGTGGTCAATACCCCTGATGCCTTTGATGTTAACTCAGAACAACTACAGCATCATGCACCCAAACCTAAAAACTTTGCAACTGACTGCCTGGAACATCACATAGCAGCAACTAATCCAAATCTTTCCCAAAGGGTTAAAGACATTATCCTGGAAGCCCGCAGACCTTCAACAAGAAGGAACTATGCAGGAAAATGGAAAAGGTTCGTCATTTGGAGTGCTGAAAGAGGAAAAGATGTGTCGAATATAGATATTGCTAACATTCTGGAGTATTTGGCAGAGCTTCTACATACAGGCCTGTCCTATTCCTCCATCAAGATACATGCATCAGCTATCTCAGCAGAATACAGCTTTGATCCACCTGTCTTTTCACATCCTTTACTCAGGCAGTTCCTCAGAGGGATCAAGAATGTAAAACCTCCTAGGAAACCACCATTACCAGCATGGGACTTGAACTTTGTGCTAGAAAAGTTGACACTCCCTCCGTTTGAACCAGCAGCAACAGCAGATCTACAGCACCTGTCATGGAAAACTGCTTTCCTACTGGCAATTACCTCAGCAAGGAGGGTTTCTGAACTACAGGCCTTAATGGCAGTACAACCCTTCCTAATCTTCCATCAAGATAGGGTGTCCATGAGAACTAATCCTACATTTATGCCTAAGGTGGTATCCAGAGTGTCTTTAAACCAGGCAATCCACCTACCTACCTTCTTCCCCAATCCACAAAACAGAGGGCAAAGAATGCTGCATACCTTGGATGTACATAGACAGCTACGCTACTACCTGGACAGAACCAAAAGTAACAGAAAAACTGACCAGCTTTTTGTAGCCTATGCAACAGGAAGGGAAGGAAAAGCAATTTCCAAACAGACATTCTCCAAATGGATAGGAAATTGCATAAGATTCTGTTACTCCTTCCATGGAAAACCAATTCCACAGAACATAAGGCCTCATTCTACAAGGGCTACAGCCACTACCACAGCTTTCTTACGAGGAGTGGCAACCAAGGACATTATTGAGGCGGCTACTTGGACCTCCGTGCATACATTTGCCAAGCATTATAATTTACCTCTGTATTCTAGATCCCGAGCAGGGTTTGCCACTGCTGTACTGCAAGGGATCCTAACCACACCATAATTTCTTCTTCCTCCTCCCCTAGTTGGCTATGGTATTCTACCCATTTGTTATGACTGCAGATGCATCCATGAAGGACATAGTACAGTTTTGTACCTACCATAAATGTAGATGTCCAAACTGGATAGCATCTGCAGTCAGGATTACCCTCCCTCCTTCCCCTCTGTGGTACTCCTAGGGTATTTACCCTCCAAATAGCTAGCTGGGGGGGGGGGTCTCTTATGGTGTATTTGTTTGTATATATGTACATACATGCTTATTTTTTGTGTTTGCCTTCTATCCTTTTGGAAACATTGGCATTTATCCAAAATGTAGCCTTCCAAGAGGGCAACTGGCATCTGGGGCAAGAAACACTGAGGAAAATGGCGTCGGCTGATGCCTTTATACCCGAAGACCAGTAGAGATGACGTCGGGTGAAGTGCGACATCAGCCTAAGCCGGACCCAGACTTTGGAATCCGGCCGACCGAAGGGCTGCCTGACGACAGGACAACCCATTTGTTATGACTGCAGATGCTATCCAGTTCGGACATCTACATTTATGGTAGGTACAAAACTGTACTTTCAGTAAGGCGGGAAAACAAGAGATTTTTTTTTTTTTTTTTTTTTTTTTTTTACAGAGACAAGGTAAAAAACAGACAGTAAATGCTATAAATGCTGTAAATCGGCTAGCGCACTTTAGTGTGTAGCCTACAGAAACAATTTGCAACAATTAGTAACTTAAAGTGCAATAAACAGTATAAAATGCAGAAATCACTTAAAGTAGCAGTAAAACAGGCGAAATGCAGTCGCTAGCTTAATAACAGTGGGAAAGCCACAAAAATACTTATATCTGGTAGAAAGTCACTCTTTTAGCTCTCTGCTGCTTGGATCACTCTGCAGGCCACCACGAGGATCTGTGCTGAGTTGGTACAAGCTGGAAAACGCATGTTTAGCGTGTTTTATAGCAGGGGGCTGAAAGGAGCTAGGAATTGGCCCAAAACGACCAATGGACTACTAGTTTCTGGCTGAAACTTCACCAAATCGGACAAAAAGGCCGCTCAGTGCTTCCTACTCCCACTGGTAAGCAAAGAAACTTCCCTCCCTCCTAATAAGGCAATGGATCAGTAACAGGAACTAAAAGCAAAGCCCAGGGATCAGCAACTCTGAAACTGGACTACTCTAGTTCAGTAAGGCGGGAAAACAAGAGATTTTTTTTTTTTTGTTTTTTTTTTTTACAGAGACAAGGAGAAAAACGGACAGTAAATGCTATAAATGCTGTAAATCGGCTAGCGCACTTTAGTGTGTAGCCTACAGAAACAATTTGCAACAATTAGTAACTTAAAGTGCAATAAACAGTGTAAAATGCAGAAATCACTTAAAGTAGCAGTAAAACAGGCGAAATGCAGTCGCTAGCTTAATAACAGTGGCGAAAAATTTGCTTATACAATGCCGTCGGAACTTCCGACATCGCAAACTCCCAAGAAACGCAAAGACCGGGACAGACATCCTCGGCCCGCGTCTACCACCGACTCCACGCCAAAACCTACCGCGAGTGCTCCGGTTTCCCCTGAGACTGTTATTCCACCTCTCCGAACCGAAGACACCGCATTACCGACGACTCCGATACCGGATACCACTCCGACGCCAGTTATAGATTTTCCTCCGGATACTGAAACCGAGGAAATGCCCGAGACCATTGCTGTAGATAAGGTCACTCCTGCACGTGGAGCTGCTAGGCTTCCTATGGCCATGTCTATTAAGGCCTACACTCGTGCTAAGGCAGCCAGCAAGACCAAGCACCTTGCTGCTAAAGCCTTACCTCAGCCTACTCCTGAGACACAAATCTTGACTATGGCCGCAGACTTAATTTCCATGATTAGAGGTTCACAGGCCCATCCTGAGAGAGGATCCCAGCCTCCTTCTGATAAGAGGCCCCGGGTTGAACCCTCTGACCCTATCCCTTCAGATGAAGATTCTGAGGATTCTGTCCACTCCGATGGCCAGGAAGAGCTCTTCCAGACTTATGAGGACTCGGATGCAGAGGATTCCATCCCCTCGGCCTCCCCTCCTGAGGATATTTCTTTTGGGGAAGTTCTGCATACCATGAGGGAACATTTCAAGTGGCAAGGCCAGGAATATTCTGATTCCAGAAAGCGCCTTCGAACCTTCCTTAAAAAGCCCCAGCACATGCCCTTAGCTATTCCTCCTGTGCTTGATGTTTTGGATGATCTATATTCTGACTCCAGTGTTACCCCTGATTCTCTTCCTCCTGCTCCAGCCAAGCCAGACAGATATTATAAGGTCCCAGAAACACATTCCCATGTATTCAGGGCCCATGCTGTTGATTTAGAAACTATTTCTCAGGGACCTAAAGGTGTTTCAGCTTCCACCTCTAAAAATCCCTTACCTTCCAACAGGGAAGCTAGGTCATTAGAGAGATGGGGGAAAAAGGTCTACACTTCCACTACTTTATCTATGAGAGCTCTGAATTGCCTCTTTCATATGTTACAATATCAGGATTACATGTTGGATGATTTACAGAAAACATTGGCCTCTCCTGATCCTTTAGACAGGAAGTCTTTGCAGGAAGCTGTACATAATTCTCAGCAAGTCAGCCATCACTTTCTGCAGTGTGGATATGATGCATTGGAAGCTTCATGTAGGGCAGCTATGACAGGGGCAGTCATTCGTAGACATGCATGGTTAAAAGAACAACCTCTACCAGATCATGTTAAGGCAAAACTTCTGGATGCACCCTTGGAAAAGAACAAGCTTTTTGGTGCTAATGCTAAAGATGTGTTAAAGTCCATCGAGGAAAAAGCAAAATCAGTTCAGACGGTCAAAGATTTCCTCCAAGTTCAGCCCCCCAGATTCAGCAGAAATTGGCCTTCAAAAAACTGGTCCTTTCCTAATCCTGAAAAATTTCAAAGGGGTAAAAACAGGCGTGGCTGAGGAAGAGGACAATACAGAGGTCCTTACAGGGGACGACAGTGGCAGCCAGCAAACCAAAGAAGTGACACAGGGGTCTCCCCTGCCCCAAAGGCACAATCTCAATGACTTTCCTCTATGTCCGCTGACCAAGGAACAAATAGAAGCTCCCTTGGGCGGAAAATTATCTCTGTTTTCAGACAATTGGCACAGACTGACAAAGGACAAATGGATTTTAGACATTACAGATCATGGCTACAGGTTCCATTTTCATACCTTACCAAGAAAACAAGGCATGCCAAACCTACCACAAAACCAGAGGGCAGAGGCTATCAAGCAAAATTCTCTGCTTACTCAGATCAAAGCAATAGAAAGAGTTCCACAACAAGAACAAGGCCAGGGGTTTTACTCAAGACTGTTCTTGTTCCAAGAAAAGAAACTCAATGGAGACCAATACTGGATTTGTCCGCATTAAACACTTTTCTCATAGTACCAAAGTTCAAAATGCTGACTCTACAGCAACTCCTTCCCATGCTGGGTAAGGGGTCTTGGCTGATTACTCTGGACCTCAAGGAGGCATACCTGCATGTCCCTATCGGACACAGCTGCAGAAGATACCTCAGATTTCTTGCAGGGCCAGAGCATTATCAATTCTCAGCATCGCCATTTGGCTTATCTACTGCGCCCAGGGTATTCACAAAATGCATGGCTTCAGTAATTGTTCATTGCAGGCTCCAGGGGATCCAAATTTACCCGTACCTGGACGACTGCCTCATACAAGCGGACGACAAATTGATGTTGACAAAAAACTTGAACTATGTCATGCAATTACTTCAGGCTCTGGGATACACAGTCAACTTCCAAAAGTCAAGACTTTAACCATCCCAGCAAATAACCTTCTTAGGAGCCAATCTAGACACAGCCTCTCAAATGGCTTACCTGACAGAAGACAAGCAAGAGAAGTTAACTCATTATTTCAAAGGTTTGGCAAAACTCACCCAGATGACTGCAAGGAGATTCCTACAGGCCCTGGGTTACATGGCATCCTGCATTCTCCTGGTTCCATTAGCAAGACTACACATGAGAAAGCTTCAATGGTACCTAAAAAGCCTATGGTCTCAGCACAGCAACAATTTAGAGGCAACCATACCACTCATTCCATGCCTACAAAAGGAATTCCTATGGTGGGCCTCGGTAAGCCAGGCAAACACAGGTATGTCATTCATAAAACCTCAGATAACACAGACCATGACCACAGACGCCTCAGACCTTGGATGGGGGGGGGCGCACATGGAAGGCAGATGTATACAAGGACAATGGTCTCCAAAGGAAACACATCTGCATATAAACCAAAAGGAAATGCTGGCAGTAATGCATGCCATCGAGGCCTTTCGACAACAACTTCAGCAAGGCCATTTATTGATACGGACAGACAACACCACTGTGATATGGTATATAAACAAGCAAGGGGGCACCCATTCTTACCCCCTTTGCAGAGTGACAATGAATCTTTGGGAAAAATCACTGAGCCTAAACATACAGTTACAATCCCAGTTCGTTCCAGGCAAAGACAATGTGCTGGCGGACAGCCTAAGCAGGAATTTCATAAATCCACACGAGTGGAGGTTACATCCGAAGATCTTCACACAACTCACCTCGACATGGGGCAGGCCAGAAGTAGACCTATTTGCCTCTCACCTCAACCATCATCTACAAAAATTATGTTCAAGGACATACCATCCACAAGCTTGGAAAATAGATGCTCTTTCATTCAACTGGAACTTCCTAAAAATCTATGCATTCCCACCTCTGCCACTGATGACCACAGTATTACTAAAGATCAAAGCAGAGAGACCCAAGGGGATCCTAATAGCTCCAGACTGGCCAAGACCACACTGGTACCCACTACTACGGAGCATATGTCACAACAAGAAGTGGGCCCTTTCACAATGGCCCCTACTTTTGACTCAACACAACTTCAAAACAGTGCATCCAAATCTTCAGACACTACAGCTAACAGCCTGGGAGATCCCATGAATAACCTCAATCTATCTCTCTCCAAGGAAGTTCAGCGGATATTAACAGAAGCTCGAAGACCATCCACCAGAAAGGTTTACTTAGCAAAATGGAAGAGATTCAGCATTTGGAATACCAGCAAGGGACATGATGCATCATTATTGAACATCCCACTCATCCTGGAATACTTGGCAGATATGCTACAGAATGGACTCTCATATTCTTCCATAAAGATACATGCTTCAGCTATTTCAGCTAGATATAATACCAATCCGCCTGTGTTTTCACATCCTTTGCTAAGGCAATTCCTCAGGGGAATCAAGAACATTAAGCCACCAAGAAAGGCTCCAGTGCCAGCTTGGGACCTCAACTTTGTCCTAGAAAAACTGACTCTACCTCCGTTTGAGCCAGCAGCTTCAGTGGACTTAAAAATTTCTCTCATGGAAGACAGCTTTCCTGTTGGCAATTACCTCAGCAAGAAGGGTTTCGGAACTACAGGCCCTAATGGCAATACCACCGTTCATAATCTTTCACAGAGACAGGGTCTCCTTAAGAACCAACCCTACTTTTATGCCAAAGGTGGTATCTAGGGTTTCTTTAAATCAAGCTATTCATCTGCCTGCTTTCTTCCCCAATCTTGAGAACAAAGGGGAAAGACTGTTACATACCTTGGACATTCACAGACAACTTCGCTACTACCTGGACAGAACCAAGACCAGTAGGAAGTCTGATCAACTTTTTGTAGCTTACGCCCCTGGAGTACAAGGAAAAGCAATTTCAAAACAGACTATTTCAAAATGGATTGGACATTGCATCAGATTTTGTTATTCCTTCCATGGGAAGAATGTTCCAGCCAATGTCAGACCACACTCCACCAGAGCTACAGCCACCTCTACAGCATTCTTAAGAGGGGTGCCTACAAAGGACATTCTAGAAGCTGCTACATGGAGCTCCGTGCATACATTCGCCAAACACTACAATCTCCCTCTATACTCCAGATCCAGAGCAGGCTTTGCTTCGGCAGTCCTGCAGGGTTTGATTGCCACACCATCTCTTTCCTAGAGCATTCCTCCTCCCCCAGCTAAGCTATGGTATTCTACCCATATGTTATGACTGCAGTTGCATTCTTGAAGGACATAGTACAGTTTTGTACCTACCATAAATATAGATGTCCGATAGATATGCAACTGCAGTCGGATTTTCCCTCCCTCCATACCCCTCTATGCCTTGGGTCCACTCCTATACCTGTTTTCTCTTAGCTGGGGATATCTGTTATGGTGTATCTGTTTATTGCTTACTTATTTGTCTGGAATCCTGTTTTTGTCTTCCAATTTGATTACAGCCTTCCTTGGAGGGCACCTGGCATCTGGGGCAAGAAACACTGAAGAAAATGGCGTCGGCTGATGCTTATATACTCCAGCCGCCGCTCTGACGTCGGAGAGAAATGTGACATCAGCCGACGTCGGACCCAGACTTTGGAATCCGGCCGACCGAGGGCTGCCTGAGGCAGGACAACCCATATGTTATGACTGCAGTTGTATATCTATCGGACATCTACATTTATGGTAGGTACAAAACTGTACTTTGTCTTTACTATCTGCTGCAATTCTGTTTTCATAGCTAGCTTTAGAGGCTTTGATGAGGGATCTCAACATTTTGTTGAGGCTGATAAGAGTTTTTCCAGTCTTGGGACTTCACCGTATTCCGCATCAATTTCCTCCTCCTGTTGTAGAGCTTGTTTATGGCAGTGGACCACCAGATTGGCGTCCTTTTTCCGGAGGGGAGCATCTTGGTTCTATTGGGTATGGCGAGATCCATGCATTTGTGTACATATTCGTACAGAGCATTGGTGTATGATTCGGCGGTCATGCAACTGATCTCCATTTGCATGGGAGTGAAGTTAGCCACCTCTGTTTTTAGGAGCCCAAAGTTAGCTTTGGAGAAGTTTGTCATGGTGGTTACCTTTGCAGGAGGTGTGGGAGGGATGTGGATTTCCAAGGTGATTAGTTTGTGTTCAGATCTAACCAGGGAGGAGTTGACTGTTGGTGTAGAGCAACGATCGCCCATGTTAGTAATGACCAGGTCAAGGATGTTCTACCTATAGTGGGGGTAAGAACGAGCTGGTGCAAGGCATTGGAGTTAATGAATTCCAGGAAACGTTGAGCAAGTGTATTGGTACGAGTAGTTTTCCCAGTTAATGGAGGGGTAGTTGAAGTCGCCCAGTATGAGAGTGTTAAGTTGGACCTTAATATTCTCCAGGGTGCTTAGGAACATGGAGTGCGAGTCTTGGGACATGGTTGGAGACCTGTAGAAGGCTACGACCTGAATCGCTGTCTTACCCAATGTTAGCTACACCTGAAGTATCTCAGATGCGTTATGCTGGGCTACCAGTCTGGAGATGTGCGCATCCTTTATGAATATGGAAGCACCATCACCTTTGGAGCTTCGGTCCAAGTTCTGGAGCCGAAAGGTGTGGAATGAGTTGTAGCCTGGTAGTGCAGGGGTACTTTCTGCTGCCTTGAACCAGGTCTTTATTACAGCACAAATGTTGATGATCTCCATTTTAAGGAGTGCTTCGAGCGAGTGCATTTTGAGATTTAGACTTCTAGCGTTGAGCAGCATGACCCTCCGATTACATTTGTTTGCAGCTGTTACAGTGGTAATTTGGTTTTTGGAACACTGCCTAAAACGTCACTATAGGGGTGGCAAGAGCCTTGGCCAGTATCCGGAAGCCCAAGAGTGACGGATGCCGACCATCCCTGGCAAAACATCGAAGTCTGTCAATCATGTCATCCCAGGCAGACAGATACTTGATCCCCTTAGAATGACATCAGAAACTTAGCCAGTTGTTGACATCAGTAATTTTCTGCTTGTACTGTGGTGTCATTTTGGGTGATGGTAGGATGCTGCTCAGGGCTAGGGTCATACCCGCTTGGGCTACATTATCCGAGAGCTCCTTCATGTCTCTCTTCATGTTGCCCAGGGAGGTACGTCTCAGGTCATTTGCACCCACATTTACAATGAGAGAGTCATATTTGTACCTGTTGTTGAAGGACCTGAGTGCGTGTGTTATGTGGCGGATCCTAATGCCTGGCAGGCAGCTGTTACTTTCTCCTTATTCAACCTAGTGAGTGGGATATCAGTGTGCCTCACTATCTAGTCACCTATGACTAGTGTGTTGGGCATGCTGTTTTGCCTTAGGGGCACACTGTTTAGGAGAGTTATGTGTCTCATGATTAGTGTTGTGCTGTGGTGGTCGACTGCATTTCTGCCTTGGAGGTCTCTGCTGTTTGGGTAGATTTTTGAGAGCCTCCGCAAAGGTGGGTATGTGGTTTGTGTTTTAATGTAAAGGCAATGCTGTTATGTGTTCTGGAGGGCTATGTGTTCCATGTGGTGTGGTGCAAGTGTTGACCTTCTCTTGACCAGCTATTCCGGTCTTGGCTGGAGAGTGTGTGGCTTCCAATTTGGATATATAAATGCATCTCTTCCAAGTCTGAGTGTTGGGAGGTAATAGGAGAGGGTTGTCAGTGTACATGAGGAAGTTGCTACATTGCCTCAGGATGCCCATGTTCACCAGGTTAATAAGAGAAAGGATAGGGAACTGACCTTTAGACATGCCTGGAGGGGTGGGCATTAATAAGTACTGGAGCTGTTTTCTTGTAGAACGTTTAGTGCTTTTGTGTGCTACAATAATTGCTACAAGAAGTCTGGTAAAGTGCTAGATTAGTAAGCTAGTAAAAGTGCAGGAGATAACTAGTAGATCTAAGGGAAAAATAAATTGAAGAGCAGACTTCGACAGCTCAGAAGCTTACAAACAGTCCTGGATACAGCAATTCTGTATCTGGACTAGACTAGTTACAGGAAAGGGAGGGGGGGAGCAAACGCGGACTTTTAAACCAGAAAGTTGAAAGAGATGGAAAAACTGCCCAAACAGCCAATATCCTACAATTTCTGGGCCGGAAACCACTCCTCTTGTGGTAGATAGGCTACCTAGTGCTTACCACTCCCACTGATAAGCTAGAAGGCTTCCCTCCAACACAGAAAGGCTTGGGGGGCTCAGAAGCTTACAAACAGTCCTGGGTACAGCAAATCTGTATCTGGACTAGACTAGTTACAGGAAAAGGCAGGAAACAAGCTTCAAATTTAGAATTTTTATTTATTTATTTATTTATTTTTTAGTAAAGTGGAAAGGGAGGAAGTAGGAGCAGAAGATAATTCAAGGTTAAGAAACTAAGTGGTTTGGCCTTCTCAAATGTTCTCTCTCTATTAGGTAGAATGACACTAGACTGGGAGGAGTGACCCAGATCAAATTTACAGTAGGGGCGGGCAACTGCAAAGCACCAAGTATAAGAGCAGGATACCAGTAGGGGAGGAGGGAGCTAAACCAGTTATATGATCTCCTTGGCAGGAAATCTGAACTAAAAACAGCTAGAAAAGATTTTCAAACAGTGTGACAGTAAAAACCTTACTTATCAGGCCCTGTGAGGCAGAAAATGTTAGTACAACCATGCAGATTAGTTTATAGCTATAAACTACAGTAAAAAGTATGCAGTAGACAATAAAAGTGTTGTAAATATCTATAAGCAATAGCTAGTAAAAATTGGCAAAAAAACAGGATACTTAGTTATATGTCACAGATCAGAGTTTTGCTCAGTGCCCTTCCTCCGATTAGCTCTGTGTAAAATGGCAGAAACACTCTCAAGGTAACCTCTTAAGTAACAGAAAGTTGAAACAACTTTAAATAACCGCGAAAGAACCAATAAGGTGCTTACTTCAAGCCGTAGTCCAGGCCAGAGATTACTTTTTCAACCTTGCCAACCATCGGGGAATTACTATAAACTTGGGAAAGTCCAGTCTTTCCCCTGTGCAGACCTTTAGAGTTCATTGGAGCTACCTTGGAGACGGTCAATCAGTCCCATCCTTCCTCGACATGCAGTCCTAACTTTGAGAGATCAGGTACAAACAAGGTTGAAGTTGGACACCCCCCCCCCCCCCCCCCCGGCAAAGTTAATTCTTCAGGCACTAGGTTCTATGATGGCTGCCATTCCTCTGGTCCCTCTTGCTACATTGCGAGTCCTTCAGTGGACTTTAGGTATTCAGTGGTCTATTCTCTACCAGCCTTTGCCTGTTCTTATACTGACCCCTGTCTGCAAAAGGCATCTTCAGTGGTGGGTTTTGTCGGATGGCCTGATATTAGGTAGAAACCCTTCCTTCTCCCTGACTTCCCCTGCCATTGTGACCATGGACACTTCCCAGATGTGGCGGGAGGAGCATTACAAGGGGAAAATGGTCCAAGGCACATGAATGCCCTTAGAGACCAGATTGCATGTCCATGATGTTCATTGTGTTTCACTGTTGCAGTCATTACAATTGGGTTATCCTGCTGGCAGGCTACCCGCAGTAGGCCTGAATTCCAAAGTCTAGGTCCGGCGTTAGTTGCTGTCTACTCCTCCCTGACGTCAGTGCGCCAGGGGTATAAAAGATGCAGCCGACGCCATTTTCTTCAGTCTTTCTTGCCGCGTGGTGCCCAAAGCAAAAGCAGTTCGCAAGTGCCGGTCAGCCGACTCCTGAGATTTTCAAGTTCGAATTTCAGATCCGAAGTCTTCATTAAAAGTTTGTTGGGGAAACTTTTTTTCTTGCTCCAGACCGATGTCAGAAAAAGTTAATAATTGTATTTCTTGTGGGAAGCAAATACCTCATAAGGATTTTCATTCTTACTGTATTCCTTGCTTAGGCCCTGACCACGACGTTGCTAGTTGTTGGTTTTGTGCTAGATTCAATAAATGTTGGTTTGATTTTGCTTTACATTATTTTGGATGAAGATTCAATTATATAATGCCATCAGAACAACCGACGACCGAAATGTATAAAAAATGCAAAGACGAAGAAAAAGACAGGCATCCGAGGTCCAAAACCAACGAAGCCTCTTCTAGGCAAGTCGCCGGTTCTCAGTGAGGTGCTTTCGCAGCCCCTGACACCCGCTACCTCAGAGCCACAGGCCGTAACTGACAGCCACATGGAGACACCAAGGCCTGTGGAAACTCAAGGTATTGGGCCTACGGAAACTATACCCTCAGATGGGTCCGGAGCCGCTGAGCAGGCACCGGCTTTTGAGGGTGTTTTCAGACCTTCACAGCTTACAACTAAGGCTACTACAGCAGCAAAGGCAAAGTCAAAAACACCATTAAAGACAAGGAAACAAGTGCAGCATTCTCCAGAACAGTCCTCCATGCCAAAGAAACAGATGCTTAAATGGCCGAAGAACTTATTACTTTAATCAGGGGCTCCCATCCCCCTCCTGACAAAAGGCCTAGGCAAGACACTGATTATGATTCCTCTGATCAGGTTTCCATTTCCTCTGATTTTTCTTCTGATCAGGGCTATTCTCTCCATCCCTATGAGGACTCTGATGCTGAAGAGTCCATTCCTTCAGCCTCACCGCCTGAGGACTATTCTTTTGGGGAAACCCTGCACACCATGAGGGAGCATTTCCATTGGGAGATCCAGGATTACTCAGAATCCAAGAAAAGGCTCTGAGATTTCCTTTTATTGCCTCAGCACAGGCACCTGGCTATCCCCCCTGTGCTTGATATTGTAGATTGTTTTTTCTGAATCCAGTCTGTCTCCAGATTATTTACCCCCATGCACCAGTAAAGCCAGACAGGTACTACAGGGTCCCTGACTCTCAAAAATCTCTTGACAAAAACCCCGCTGCAGACCCAGAAACTATTTCTCAGGGTCCTAAAGGGGTTAAAGCTTCCACTGCCAAAAATCATGTCCCCTCAGATAGGGATTCCAGAGCTCTGGACAGATGGGGGAAAAAGTTTACACTTCTGCTACTTTAGCTGTAAGAGCTTTAAACTGTCAGTTTCACATGCTTAAATATCAACAGTATCTCATGTCATTGTTAAAGCAGAAAATGGTTACAAATATAGAAAGTCCTGACAGTAAAGAAATGCAGGATTTATTGCATGCAGTTGAACTAGTGGGAAAGCATACTCTGCAATGTGGTTTTGATTCACTAGAGGCTTCTTGTAGAGCCGCAGTTACAGGCTCAGTTATTCGAAGACATGCTTGGTTGAAAGAACAAAGTTTACCTGACCATGTTAAAGTAAAATTATTGTATGCTCCATTACAGCATGATACTTTATTTGGTGTTAAGGCAGAAGAGGTGTTAAAGAAAAATGGAGGATAAAGCAAAGTCAATGCAAACGGTGAAAGATTTCTTACAGGTTCAACCACCTAGATTTAGCAGAAACTGGCCTTCAAAAAATTGGTCCTTTCCAGTGTCAGACAGGCCACAAAGAGGCAGATACAGATGCCCAAGAGGCAGATCTCAGCCCCAAGGCTCCTACAGACCTAAATATTGGGGTGCTTCAGCCCCCAAAAGAGGAGAGGACAAATCACAACCTTATAGGAAATGGTCACAATGACTTCCCTCTACAAATGCCAAGCTCTTACCAGTTGACAGCACCCCTAGGGGAAAAGCTAGCACTTTTCTCAAAAAATTGGCACATGATCACCCAAGACCAATGGGTGCTGAATATAGTTTCTCAGGGGTACAGGTTCCACTTCCACACGCTTCCAAAACCAAAAGGTATGCCAAACCTGCCACAAAACCAATGGGCAGGGGCACAAAAACAGATTGCGGCTCTTATGGATATGGGAGCTATTCAAAAAGTTCCACAAGAAGAATAGGGACAAGGATTTTACTCGAGACTTTTCTTAGTACCCCGAAAAGACAAAGCCTGGAGACCAATACTGGACCTGTCAATCCTGAATACTTTCCTGGATGTTCCAAAATTCAAAATGTTAACACTACAACAACTTCTGCCCATGCTGGGCAAGGAGGCTTGGCTAGTTACTTTGGATCTCAAGGAGGCCTATCTGCACGTCCCAGTCAGACAATTGTGCAGAAGATACCTCAGATTTATAGCAGGCTCAATGCATTACCAATTCTCTGCACTGCCCTTTGGCTTATCTACTGCGCCCAGGGTCTTCACAAAATGCCTGGCACCAGTAATTGCATTTTGCAGGCAAAAGAATTCAAATATATCCCTACTTGGACGACTGCTTTATTCAAGCAGAGAGCAAGGACATTCTTCTAAAGCGTCTGGCGTTTGTAAAAAGGTTGCTAATTTGCCTAGGGTACACAGTAAACGAAAATAAATCAAAACTAGTGTCCTCTCAAGAGATATAATATTCCTGGGTGCAAGCTTAAATACAACTGCCCAGATGGCTTATCTCACGCCATACAAAGGCAACTGACTCATTACTTTCATATGATGGCAACAAAGACCCAGCTCCCTGCAAGAAAAATTCTGCAGGCCCTGGGTTTCATGGCATCCTGCATTCTACTAATTCCATATGCAAAACTGCATATGAGGAAACTACAGTGGTACCTAAAACGTGTTTGGACTCAGCATTGTCACAGCCTAGAGACAATCATAACCTTGATTCCCTGCCTACAACAGGAGTTTCGATGGTGGTCCCAGGCCTGTCACCACAACAAGGGACATCCTTTCACCTTACCTACAGCCAGGCAGACAATAACAACGGATGCATCGGATTATGCCTGGGGAGCACATATGGCAGGAAAATGTATTCAGGGCACGTGGCCCAAGGAACCAATGCATCTTCACATCAATCAAAAAGAGATGCTAGCTGTACAGAATGCCCTGAGAGCCTTCAAGGACCTAATACATCCAGGACAACTATTAATAAAGACTGAGAATACCACAGTTATGTGGTACATAAACAAGCAAGGGGGCACACATTCCTACCCCCTATGCAGACAAGCCATGACTTTGTGGAACACAGCACTGACCTACCAGGTACATCTGCAAGCACAATTCCTGCCAGGAACAAAAAATACACTGGCAGACTAACTAAGCAGAAATCTCATGGATCCTCATGAATGGAAGCTAAATCCTCAAGTGTTCAACATGATAAGGGAATGGGGACGCCCAGACATAGATCTTTTTGCCTCCCCTCACAATTGCCAAATACAGAAATTTTGCACAAGGACTTATCACTCTCAAGCATGGAAAGTGGATGCTCTATCATTCAGCTGGAAAAAACTGACAGTCTATGCCTTCCCTCCGATGCCTCTTCTCACCAAGGTGCTTTTAAAAGTCAGACAAGAGAGGCCAAAAATGATCCTGATTGCACCAGGCTGGCCACACCAGCACTGGTACCCAATCCTAAAGACTTTGTCCCAAGGCCCACCTTGGCCCCTACCTCAAATCCCTCATCTTCTGACACAACAAAACAATCCGATTCTGCACAGTCAACTCAGAACCTTAAACCTGGCAGCATGGCAGATAATGTTGCCACTCAGACTGCACCTCTCTCTAAAGCTGTTATGGATGTAATTTTGGAAGCCAGGAGGCCCAGCACTAGGAAATCTTATGCAGAAAAATGGAAGAGATTCTGTGCTTGGAACCAGGCACAAGGGCTCGACCCACTGGTCCCTAATATACCTCTGATTTTGCAATACCTGACTGAGATGCTGGACAAAGGCCTATCTTTTTCATTTATTAAAATCCATGCCTCTGCCATTTCAGCTCATGACAATACGGATCCTCCTATTTTTTCACATCCTCTACTACGACAGTACCTCAGAGGGGCAAAGAATATAAGACCCCTTAGGAGAGCACCAGTACCTACTTGGGACCTTAATTTTGTTTTAGAAAAACTAACACTGCCTCCATTTGAACAAGCAAGCACAGTTGATCTAAAATTCTTGTCATAGAAAACTGCTCTGCTCCTAGCAATAACTTCAGCAAGAAGCGTCTCAGTGTTACAGGCATTGATGGCTGTGGAACCTTTCCTCATTTTTCATCAGGACAGGGTTTCGCTTAGGACAAACCCAACATTCATGCCAAAAGTGGTCTCCAATGTGGCCTTAAACCAAACCATTCATGTACCTACTTTCTACCCAAATCCCCAGAATAAAGGGGAAAGACTTCTGAACGCTTTGGATATACACAGGCAGCTACGATTTTACTTGGACAAAACAAAAACGTTCAGAAAAACTGAGCTACTGTTTGTAGCATATGCTGCAGGATCACAAGGAAAGCCTATTACAAAGCAGACAATCTCCAAATGGATAGGACACTGCATCCGCTTCTGTTATGCACAACATGGCAAATCTGTGCCTAAGGACATTAGGCCTCATTCTACCAGAGCAGCAGCCACTTCAACAGCTTTCCTCAGAGGAGTACCAACCAAAGACATATTAGAAGCTGCAACCTGGAGCTCAGTGCACACTTTTACCAAGCACTACCACCTACCTCTCTACTCCAAATCCAGAGCAGGCTTTGCCACTGCAGTTCTGCAGGGCTTGTTAGCTTCACCAAATCCAATCTAGACCCAGTCATCCAACCTCAGCTTTAGGATTCTACCGAAGTGTAATGACTGCAGCAGTGAAACACGATGAACATAGTACAGATGTTCATCGTGTTACCCTGCTGCAGTCATCACACTTGGGTTATTTTGTCGTCAGGCGGTCCCGCAGTCGGCCTGAATTCCAAAGTCTTGGTCTGGCGTCGGTTGCTGTCGCTTCTTCCCTGACATCAGTGCGCCAGGGGTATATATGATGCATCCAACGCCATTTTCTTCAGTCTTTCTTGCCGCGTGGTGCCCGAAGCAGAAGCAGTTCGCAAGTGCCGGTCGGCCGACTCCTGAGATTTTCGAAGTCGAATTTCAGATCCGAAGTCTTCAATAAAGCTAAGTACCCCATTGGAGAAACTTTTCTTGCCTCAGACCGATGTCAGAAAAAGTTAACAATTGTATTTCTTGTGGGAAGCAAATACCTCATAAGGATTTTCATTCTTATTGTATACCTTGCCTAGGCCCAGACCATGACGTCACTGGTTGTCGCTTTTGCGCTAGGTTCAATAAGCGTACTATTAAAAGACGCTTTGATTTCGCATGACACTACTTTGGTAGAAAATGTAACTACACAATGCCGTCGGAGAAACCGACTACCGGCGTGCACAAAAAACGCAAGGATAAGGACAGGCAGCCTAGACCTAAGCCAGACTCAGAGGCCTCGGCTGGGCCGGTCTCTGGTTCACCGTTTTTCAGTGAGGCTCCTACGCAGCCCCTGGCTACTGCAGATTTGGAACCAGAGACCGCTTCGGATCCTTTGGCGGAGAGTGCTAGGCCAACGCAGCCATTTACTTTAGGCCCTACCAACGACATTGCAGAAAGAGTTGTCAGTTCTGCAGAAACACCTTCGGTTTCTGAAGGTGTCTTCAGACCGACAACGCTCACTATAAAAATGTATCCTAAGCTTAAGACTCCTATTAAACCAAAAAAGACTGCACTTCAGTCTCCAGTTCAAGGCCCCATGCCTAAGAAACAGATGCTTAAAATGGCTGAAGATTTGATCTCTTAAATCAGGGGTTCCCGACAAAAGGCCTAGACAAGAGGAAGATTATGCCTCTTCTGAACAAGTGTCTATTTCCTCAGGCTCCTCTGAGGACCAAGATTACTCCTCCTCCCATTATGAAGATTCTGATGCTGAGGATTCTATTCCCTCAGCTTCTCCTGAAGACTACTCCTTTGGGGAAACTTTACATACTATGAGGGAACATTTTCACTGGGAAGGTCAGGACTACTCTGACTCAAAGAAAAGGCTCAGAGAGTTTCTTTTACTCCCCCAGCACAGACCACTTGCCATCCCCCCAGTTTTAGACATAGTGGATGATGTTTACTTAAAATACAGTTTGAACCCAGATTCTCTGCCTCCTGCTCTGGCCAAACCTGACAGATACTATAGAGTGCCTGATTCCCACAAGTTTCTTTATAAAAGCCCTGTTGCTGATCCAGAGACCATCTCCCAGGGTCCCAAAGGGGCTAAGGCTTCTATGGCAAAAAATCCTGTACCCTCTGAAAGGGACTCCAGAGCACTAGACAGGTGGGGGAAAAAGGTTTACACCTCAGCCACTCTAGCTATGAGGGCACTAAATTGCCAATTTCACATGCCAAAATATCAGCAATTTCTAATGTCTCAGTTAAAACAAAAAATGAGCACACTCCCTCAACAGTCTGAATTGAAAGAAATGCAGGATCTGTTGCATGCAACTGAGCAGGTGGGCAAACATACTTTACAATGTGGGTTTGATTCTTTGAAGGCTTCCTGCAGAGCAGCTGTCACTGGGTCTATTATACGTAGGCATGCTTGGTTAAAGGAACAAACTCAGCCTGATCATGTTAAAGCAAAGCTTCTAGATGCTCCCTTAGAGCAGGATGTTCTTTTTGGAGTTAAAGCAGAAGTCTTAAAGAAAATGGAGGATAAGGCAAAATCTATGCAGACAGTCAAAGATTTCCTACAGGTACAGCCCCCTCGCTTCAGCAGAAATTGGCCAACAAAAAATTGGTCCTTTCCAGCTACTGACAGACCACAGAGGGGCAAAGTTCCTATAATCACGGCTGCACAGGTAAAAAACACACTCTCCAAAGCCAAGAACACAGCATCCATGGGACCTGACAATATCCCAGGCTGTGTTCTACACGAACTACAGAATGAACTGGCACCCTACCTAAGTACCATGTTCAATCATAGCCTCACCTCAGGCTTTGTACCCACTAAATGGCGCACCGCAACATTTATCCCACTCCACAAAGGGGAGCCACGATGGACCCCAGGAACTACCGCCCCATTAGCCTGACGAGCCTGGTCTGCAAGGCCATGGAACGTATCATTGTGGAAGTCATAAACAAAGACATTGGTAATCTCCAAACTCTGGACCCTACTCAGTTTGGATTTGTAAAAGGCAGATCATGTCTCCTAAACCTGATTGACTTCTTTGAAGCAGTCACCAAAGCCATAGATGAGGGTAAAATGGTTCACACAGCTTATCTAGATCTCGCCAAGGCTTTCGACACCATCCCTCACTCTGGAATTATAGATAAGCTCACTAAACTAGGTATAAATCCCTATGTCACAAGATGGGTTGCCAACTGGCTCACGGACAGAACCCACACTGTGAAAGTAGCGGATTCCAAATCCGACATCAGACCAGTGACAAGTGGAGTACCACAGGGTTCAGTCCTGGGTCCTCTCCTGTTTGGTATCTACTTCTCTGAAGTGCAGGCCAACACAGAAGGTCTTTGGTTAACAAAGTTTGCAGATGACTGCAAACTAGGAGCCATAATCAAAACTCCTAACGATGTGGACTAACTACAAAAGGGCCTCACTGAGACAGATACCTGGTGTCAAAGCCATGGCTTCAAGCTCAGTGCCAAAAAGTGTATTGTCATCCCCTTTAGTAAAAACTCTGTACCCATGAACTACCACATAGCTGGTAGTCTACTTAATGCCGAAAATGTGATGAGACCTTGGGACACAGGTGGACAGTAGTCTCTCCTTTGATAATCACATCTCCACAGTGGTCAGGAAATCCTTCTACTTGGCTCATCTCATCACAAAAGGATTCTCATCCAGAAAAAAAAAACAGGTCATTGTTCCCCTCTACTCATCACTCATTAGACCCATTGTAGAGTACAACGCCCCTTTTGGTATATACTCACAAGACATCTACAACAACTGGAAAGACCACAGAAATACCTCACAAAGAGGATTACTGGCCTCAAACAGATGCCCTATGCAGACCATCTCAAAAAACTACAGCTTTACTCCATTGCATATCGCCTACTCAGGGGCGATCTCTGCCAAACCTACAAAGCTATGTCAAACCCAGAACTGTTGGACATGCTCCACTTAAAGAAATCCCAATCCCTCCAAGCTTACACACTCTATGGACCTTAATCTTGTCACCACAATAAATAGAACATGCTGGAGGGATAGATTCCTGTCCCAGAGACTTCCCATACTCTGGAACAGACTACCTATCTATGTCAAACAGAGCTCCTCATTAGCACTCTTCAAGAAAAATCTTGATGATTGGATGGGAAATGGGAAATTCACCCCGGGGATCACTTCTGTGGCTCTGCTCGACGGGCACAGGAAAATAATTTTCTTGGGTGGCGAAAGCCAGGGTACATTTTTTGGCTAGGCTTGTATGGGCCCTGGGGCCGATAGCCTAGTACCTACCTATGAACCTATTACAGTACTTGACTGAGATGCCTATCTTTCTCATCAATTAAAATCCATGCCTCTGCCATTTCGGCTCATTGCAGTACAGAGCCACCAATCTTTTCTCATCCTTTACTAAAGCAGCATCTTAGAGGAGCCAAAAATTTAAGGCCTCCTAGAAGATCACCAATACCTGCATGGGACCTCAATTATGTGTTGGAAAAGCTCACCCTGCCTCCATTTGAACCAGCTGCTACCGCTGATATAAAGTTCTTATCATGGAAAACAGCTCTGCTACTAGCAAATACTTCAGAAAGAAGAGTTTGAGCTACAGGCCCTCATTGCTGTGGAGTCTTTTATCATATTTTACCCAGACAGGGTGTCTGAGGACAAATCCTACATTTATGCCTAAGGTGGTTTCCACTGTGGCTCTTAACCAAACTATTCATCTGCCAAACTTTTTATCCAAATCCGCAGAACAAGGGGGAGAGAATTCTGCATTCCTTGGACATACACAGACAGCTAAGGTTCTACTTGAGCAGGACTAAAGCTCTAAGAAAAACTGAGCAATTGCTAGTGACATATGCTGTGGGATCAGAAGGAAAGGCTATTTCAAAGCAGACTATTTCAAAGTGGATAATCCACTGCATTCGTTTCTGTTACTTACACCATGGTAAACCTGTGCCCAAGGGCATTAGGTCTCATTCCACCAGAGCTGCAGCTACTTCAGCAGCCTTTCTCGGAGGAATACCAGCCAAAGATATTCTAGAGGCTGCTACTTGGAGTTCTGTTCACACCTTTACAAAGCATTATCATTTGCCTCTCTACTCTAAGTCCAGGGCAGGCTTTGCCACTGCAGTTCTGCAGGGCCTTATAGCTGCACCTAATGCTGTTTAGCTCCAACCTCCCAATCATAGCTTTGGGATTCTACCCAAATGTAATGACTGCAACAGTGAAACATGAAGAACATAGTACAGTTGTGTACACTTACCATAAATGTAGATGTTCGAGTGTATTCACTGTTGCAGTCCGGGTTACCCTCCTGCAATCCCCCTTTCATTCTGGAGTTTATCTTTCCTTCTCTGTCTTCTACAACCTGTGTGGTGTATTTGCTTGTAGATGACATCTGGAGCAAGAAAAAATAAAGAAAATGGCATCTGCAGCATGTTTTATACCCCTGATGACCTGACGTCATGGAAGAGGAGACAGCAACTGACGCAGGACCCAAGAGTTTGGAATTCAGGCCGACTGAGGGCAAGCTGCCAGCAGATTACCCAAATGTAATGACTGCAACAGTGAATACACTCAAACATCTATTTTTATGGTAAGTGTGCACAACTGTACTTTTTCTTTGCCAGCAGCATTGAGAATAAAGCAAATATTGGAGAAAGAGAGAAACCCAGCTTGTCAGAATATCTCCCTAATTGACCCCATTATTCTGTCAGGAATCTCAAATGCTGACATTGCCCAGTCCTCAAGTCCCAAGCTAAGCTTACCCAATGCCTTCTGAGCATCAAGACCTGCCAGTACTAAGAGTTTCTTGCATTTCCCTTTGGATCATCATCATCATTCTATTTGTCAAATATTTGTCTCCCCTACACAAAACCACATTGATCCATATCTATCAGTTTTGGCAACACCTTGGCTGTTCTGTTAGCTAGTATATGTATAAAAGCTGTATAATCATGATTCAAAATTGGAACTGGTATAAAGTTGGGTTTTAAAGGGTCTTTGCCTTCTCTGAGTAGTACAGCCACCACAGCTTTCTTCTAAATGCTTGTGGTGTCCCATCCTTTTAAAACATTGTTTAACAAAACCTTCCTGATTTTTCACTTTCGCCTCCTAACTTCCAGATTTCTACAGGAATGACATCTATTCCTGGAGACTTCCCTGTGATTGATTGTGCATCACCGTTTTTCTCTCATCACTTCCCATCTTGGATATTAATTATTTGGCCTCATCTTCCTCTAACCTTGGCATATTTAAGTACATCATGAAAGTTTCTATTTCTGTCTTTAGTTGGTTCCCGTGTTTCTCTGCTCTTTAGATTTTCATAGAATTTCCAAAATACCTTAATAACTCTATATGTTCTTCTTTTTTCTAGTCATAGGCTCCTTAAGTTTTTCTGTGTTTTGATGCCTGAGTCTTTGTGCTTATAGTTTTTGTGCTCAGAAGTTGTCAAAACATGCTTGACAACTGACCCTTCTGAACGCATGAATATTATCTAAAGCTTTCCTTTTTTCCTGTAGCATTCAGCAATTGCTGCTGTTCTGCAAGATTCACCTTCACTTGCAATACTTTAATCTTTGATAATATGATAATCTCTCTAAAGAGGTCTTGTTACTATTTTTCCAGTATTTCTCGGTCTTTTGTACCAAAGATTTTTAATTTACTTTTTATTTTATCACGTTTTACTGCTATCCCTTCTGAAGAAATTTGTACATTCCATAGCAACTCATAAATCATTTTCACTCCGCATTCCTAAAATCCTCTCTTTTAAATAGGCCAGTAGGAAAGTGCAAGTGTCTCAATTTTACTTTATTACCCTGCCTCGTTATCTTAGACTTTATTGGCACATGGTCTGAAATAGTTAATTGGAATGTGTTTCAGAACTTTTAGTTAAATACCCACATGCTTGTGAAATGTAGTTTCTGTCTGATCTTACCTAGTTATTGTGTCTTGGGGAAAAATATGTCAATTCTGTCTGGGTTCCTTGTAGCAATTTCATATCTATTCTAAATATTCTCATATTTCTTCAGAAATCTACTCTTTTGTTACATTTGCCCTTCTTGGTCCTCTAGATGCATATTCTTTACTGTTGCATATTCAGTTCCAATCCTCACCTATAAATAATAACTGGTGGAAGCCAATTAAATCTCTCATAATTCTCTTAAGCTCCTTAGTAGCAGTTCTGGGTGGAATAGAAGTATATACCAGTGTAATCCTCATTCCCTGCTAATAACCCATTTTTACTGCATATCTACCCTTGTTGTCTGTCTTCTCTTCTGTCAGTACTGTAATCCTCTCTTGCAATCAGTTTTGCCATTTTTTTTCCTTTTTCATTGATACTCTACTGAATAGCCATTCTGGAATATTTTCTTTGCCAAAGTCGCATGCTTATTTGTCTGTGTGCATCTCCTTTAACACTGCTGTTTGTACACTACACTACTAAATGTTATTCAGTACTCTGCTTCTTGTCCATACCTACAATGCCATTCATATTTCATGATATAACTGACAGCATATTACTGTCACACTTTCACATATTCTACATGACATTTTTTTAATGTTTCCAACTGTAATTTACATGTATACATTAGTGTTTTGCAGGCTGAAATGATATGCAATTGCAGCTTTCCTTCAAAAACTATGGCACTGTGTAAACAGAGCTGGCAACTTTAGGCAGATTGAGTAAAAGCACAAGCCAAACCAAAAACTCCTTACTGCAGCAAAAGGAAGGTCCCAGCAGCCAAGCACAAGCCCACAAAAAGCCAAGGCGTAGTTAGTAGCTAAGTCCACAATACGAACACTTCTTTATTTAAAAACAGCAAACAGCAAAAATAACGTAAAGTGCTTTTCGTCTCACTGGTAGTGAGACTTCCTCAGACAAAGTTTCAGGTGTAAAGCAACTCTTTAAATACCCTACCTAATGTCTAATTAACACTCCTTCAATTAATTCATTGAATTAATACCAACCATTTCAATGTGATAGCTTTGCAATTCACTGTCAAACAGTACTGCAGTCCTGTTTACAGATTGAACTGCTGGTATTAATGTCTTTTGTCTCAGGAAAACCCAAGCCAGTTGCCAAGCAAAACATTTCCAAATGGCTGACAAAGTACAGTATTCTACATGAAAGGAAAAGGAATCCCTTGCATAGTAAGATTGGTGCCCATTCTGCTGGAGATATTTGTAACATTAGCAATTTTTATTTCAAGAATGCCTATCGTCACTTCATTTGTGAGGCTGTTGTATGGTCCTGTTTGCACACCTTTTCTAAAATCAAGGCCAGCATCCAGTCAAGAAACAGGGCAGGGTTTGGCCCGGCCGTCCTGCAGAACCTGAAACTTGGTTCTGGTTAGGGCAAAAGAAATCCATTCCTCTTGTCCTCCTCCCTCTACATAGACTGATTTAGCAATCTTCTCGAATACTACTGCTGCAGCGATTTTTTAGCAAGAACATACTACAGTTGTAGGAGTACACTGTCCGTAACAGTAAATATTTGAATAGCAGCACTGTCGCAGTACTACTTCACACTCCCCTTTCCACGTTTCCTTTTTGCTTGCCATTAATGTAGTTTCTGGGGTAGAGGAAAACTTTTGTTATTACCACCCATTATTCTTCTGTTCTTTCAGTTCCAGATTATCCAAACCCTATCTTCTCATTGTCCTGTACTTCACAGGGCTGGGTGTCACAGGAAGTGTTCCTTCTCTTGTAATCCCAATCCTAAATTGGAAGGGCTGCAGTACATTGTCTCTGCTAGATGCTATTTACTCTTAGTTTTTTTTTTTTTTTTTTTGCTGAAAGAAAGCAACACCAGACATTGCAGAAAAGAAACGAAGATGGGAGGGGGTTGACTGAGTGTTTTTTAATCTGGGACACTGGCTTGTGTCCCTGTATTTGAGAGTAAACAACCTGCACTGTGACATCTGTATAGCAGTGGTTTCCAACCCTTTTTGCAACAAGGTCTGGTTTCTTCCAAGACAATTTTCCATGGACTGGTCATTGCGCGTGCTTAAAAATAAATCATAATAAATGCATTATAAATAAAACAAAGCATAACACAGAATCAGTGGGAGCCCTGAGCTTGTTTCCCTGCAACAAGACTGTCCCATGCAGGGGTGATGGGAGACTGACACCCGAAGTGTGTTCCTTATGTCCAGTCTACTCTGTAATTTCATTTTGAAAGCTGTCATTGCAAAAAACCCTGCTTCACAAAGATAGGATGTTGGAAATGGAAGCAAGGTTTTCAGTGCTTATTCTAAGTTTATAAGAGCAGTATTTAAAATATGTCCCTGTTTTGTGGCTCTGTCCACATTTCTTGGGTGAGAGGTTGAGTGGTATGGTTGAGAGGTACACAGACCTAATGGAAACCTTTTTCTGAATCTAGCAACTTTCTAAGTTTACAAGAACAATATTTAAAATCTGTTCCCATTTTATGGTCTTTGTTTCCCCAATTTTTTTGGGTTTGTCCACATTTCGTGGGCTGAGAGGTTGCGAGGTATGCTGCATGTACCTAAATTATTTCTAAAAGGCGCTAGCAACTAGCACCTGCTACGATACTGAAATAACACATTAACAAGTTTATCTGATGTTTCAACTTCTGAAGTATCCCATCTCTGGTTGTATAGCGGAGCCATCACTGTTTGATGTGGAACACTGGGCAATTTCAATGTTAAATGCAGAGCATTCTGCATGATTTGGAGCACTTGGCTGTTCAGCTTGCATTCTATCAACTTTCTAAGTTTATAAGAGCAATATGAAAAATT
Organism: Protopterus annectens; assembly: GCF_019279795.1. Lineage (NCBI taxonomy): Eukaryota > Metazoa > Chordata > Ceratodontiformes > Protopteridae > Protopterus > Protopterus annectens. The sequence continues at coordinate 337,789,738 of NC_056742.1, read as the reverse complement.
TGTCCCTGTTTTTGGGGCTTTGTCCAGATTTATTGTACCCAGAGGTTGAGAGCTATAAGTTCTGTCCAGATTTATTGTGTGAGAGGTTGAGAGGTATGCAAGCCTCTTAATTCATGCTGCTGCTGCCGCCAGGGATCGCTCTTACTCTTCACTCACACTCTCACTGGTCTCTCCCTCTCTCTCTCGGTCACACACACACACACACACACACACACACACAGTTTTCCGTTTCATTTATTTTGCATGCGCTAAACAGTAAAAACTCTTCTTAGCGAGTGTAAAATAATGGTTCGCTCATGTAAAATAATGGTTCGCTCATTCTCACTGTTCACTTTCATGCATGCATTCATAATGGCTCGTTGATCTGACTGTTCAGTCTCATACACAGTCTCTTCTGCTTTCACACATATTCACTCATACACGCGGACAGATACATAAACACACTCGCACACATACATAGATGCATTCACCTTTTTGTTTCACTCCCTTCTGTGCGGCCATGTAACAAATGATCCATGTCCCAGTACCTGCCTGTGGCCTGCTGCTGTAGAACACTGGGAGTCTGCCTAAGCTGATGTCTACCTGTGATTGATGACTATACGTGGTGATTGTAACTGCAAGAATGATCCTACAAAAAAAAATTCTACTGTTACTGCAGTTGTATTCGTACACTCATTGTATCTGTGTGAGGAAAGGCTGTCTTTGGTAACATTGCCTCCCTTCATCCTCCATATCTTGTTTTATTTTATTGATTTCTGGAGCTCTGCTTTTTTCTTCTGCTTCCCTAATATTTCCCTATCAGTTAAGTGTTATATACTGAATAAGTGGAGTGGAAGCAATGAGTAATGTGTGTTGGGACTGAGCGATTGAGAGGATGCCATGAATCTGGGAAAGTTTTATTTGCTTGACGATACCGATGCCTGTAGCAGCAGCAGTCTTAATTGCTGAAGGCAGACCTTACTGGTTTGGTATTACGGTAAGTACATTTTGACTACATTTTTTCATAGTGCTTTTTATGTAGAGCTGGATACAGGACTAGCAGTCCCTGAATATAGTGCGTTTCATGAAACGGTTAGTCTAGTATTAGAAGTACTTTTGTTGCTAATGCATGACCAACCTACTGTAGTATGTGTGGAGCCAGTAGTGTATAGAATGGCTAACTCGAACAGCACTGAATTGGGCCCTTGACTACAGATTTGTCATATAGCAGTGATAAAATTATGGTATAATTTTTGGTGCCTAGCTGCACCCTCTTTCCTTAGTGTCCCTGATACTGTTCCTCAGGGCTTGGCTGGCACCAATAGTGGGTTGGGCAGGAGTGGAGCAGTCTGCAGTGTTACATATGCTGTAACTGTGTACCAGGAGAATTTTTTGGTATCCCCTAACTGAGTGGACCTAGTCATATTATAAGCATTGCTACTTGGAAACTCAGGTAACCCACGCACACATTCTGTGGTTTTATCCGCAGTCTGTCCTCAGTTGTGGAACCGCATCTCCATTATTGGAGATGAAGACATCTTGGACATTCTTGGATAGAAACCCCTCCCTTCCAGAGTGGTGATATTGCAAAGCAGTTTAAAAAACAGAGGGAAAATCATTTGTTTTGTTTTGAATGAGTCCACTTTCTCCTCTTAATTGATTTTTTTAAAATGGTAAAGGCCAAATATTGAGCTCCAGCATTTTTTAGCGTAAATATTGTAGTCAGGTCAGAACTCTGAAGATTCTGTTCATCTGACATGAGCTTTAGTTTATAACTGAAATCTGTTGAAAAAGATTGCGAGTTGCGTGAATTGTTGGCACTGGCAAGAACTTGCCTTCCTGTTTTGAAGTTTGTAGCTACAGCTAATTTGTTTTAGAGCTGATCTGGCCAAAAATTGTGCCAGAGTAAACCTACTTACAGCATATTCTAAGATCTATAAATATAATGAAGATGGCGTATAGTCCAAGGGGTAAACACTCCGTTGTGAAGATAATGAGAATAAATACGTAAAAAATAACAATATCACAACGAATGACCAGGCAGGAAAAAACACAGTCTCTGAATCCTTCAGTAAAAAATAAAATGTACATTTATTGCAACAAGCAAACGGTAAGCGCTTTCGCAATCAAGCTTCATCAGACCTGTACTAATACTAAAAAACGCTCCATTTAAACACATAGGAAATACCAGCATCCAATAGAAAAATACATCAATTAAGGAATAATCAATGTTAAAAGAGAAACTTCATAAAACATCACACCCACAAACATCGATAATGATCCATGACTTTGTGTTTTTTAGTATTAGTACAGGTCTGTTGAAGCTTGATTGCGAAAGCGCTTACCGTTTGTTTGTTGCAATAAATGTACATTTTATTTTTTACTGAAGGATTCAGAGACCGTGTTTTTTCTTGCCTGTTCATTCCGTTGAGATATTGTTATTTTTTTTACATATTCTAAGATCTGTTGTTTCTTAGTGTCTGCTAACATGCTGTAGTTTGTAATGAACTTTAAACATGATATGTAAACTTGTGGGACCTGTGGTGTACAGTCTGCATCCTTTGTGCTTTGAAATCAGTCGGTCCAAAATGACAGTTGAGTATCAAGTCTCTTCTTGGATATGATTCCACCAGTGTCTCGAGCGTTTGCAAACTTTAGCCATAACCTATTTTGACCCCCCCTCCAATCTTGTTTACTGCCATAGCAAAAGGATGGACCTTAACATTCATCGCAGCTAAGTGTTCTGTTAAATATTTTTATTTTTGGGATTATTTGCCCAATAGTTGGTTATTGTTGCATTACTTCTGATCTTTTTCTACATAGTTTAGTGTGTCTGCTTCTAGGTGCAAAAGTGGCTGCCTAGCCCTATTACCTAGTGTCATTTTCTCAGCCATAGTGTTTTTTACTTGCCTGGTTTTTAAGATTAGTTGTGTTATTTGGTTTATGATGGACAAAACCTTCAAATAGTGAATAAATATGGGTACAGACTTCTCTCACAAGGTGCTCATGAAGTGTATTGTCTGTCTAAACCTTTCAATGATTGCTCCCAGTTTGCAGTCATCAGCAAACTTTGTCAGCCACAGTTTTAAACTGTACTTCAGAGAAGTAGATTCCAAATAGTAGGGGTCCCAGAACCGATCCATCAATCATGCAGAACTCGCTTGAATTGGTGCCAGACTAACTTTTTACAGATGAGAAATATTCATTCTCCCCTTCCCAGCAGCAGTCATGACCACAGACGCGCACCCCTCACCCCCGCGGCTCATTTTGAGGGGAAGATGGTCCAAGGTCAGTGGATCCAGTCAGTGTTCAGTCCTAGCCATCAGTTGGTTGGAGATGTGAGCTGTTCTTCTAATGTTGAAGGAATTTCAGGACCTTTTACCTCCAGGAGTGGTAGCTGTACAAAGGGACAAATTGTCATTGGTATGGTATATCAGCAAATGAGGGAACCAAATCTTACATCCTCTGCCAAAAAAGCCGTAAATGTTTGTCAAGTGGGCTCTAGATTCACGTCACCTTCTTGTAGCAGTGCACATTCTGTAGAAAATCAACTGGCTAGCAGATAGAATCAGCAGGTCCATCCTTTTACATCACGAATAAGAATTACATCACCTAATACCCTAATAATGGGCAATTTCAACTACCCCACCATTAACTGGGAAAACTACTCATGTACCAACTCTTGTGCTCAACGTTTTCTGGAATTCATAGCTTCCAATGCCTTGGATCAGCTTATCCACATCCCTACCAGGGCAGCAATATCCTAGACCTGGTATTACCAACATGGGCAACCAGTGTTCCACACCAGAGGTCAATTCCTCGTTAGTCAGATCTGACCACAAGCAAATCACCCTAGACAGCCACATCCTACCCCCCATTAAGCCACCATAAAAAATTCTCCAAAGCCAACTTCACACTTAAGACAGAGGTGGCAAAATTCACGACACCCATGCTGACGGACAATAGAGAAACTACTGGTGAATCCTATACAGTTGCACTTTATAAGCACTTACACAAGTGCATGGATCGTGCAATCCCTAACAGAACCAAGATGCTATCTTCCAAAAAAAGGAAGCCTATCTGGTGGTCCCCTGCTATAAACAAACTCTACAACAGAAGAAAGAAACTGTTGCAAAAAAAAAAAAAAAAGAGTATAATCCCATGATTGGAGGAACTCCGTGGTCAGCCTCAGTAAGAAGCTGAGATCCCTCATAAAATCCTCCAAAGCTAGTTATGAAAACAAAATCGCCACTGATTCTAAAGACCACCACAAAGCATTCTTATAGCTATGTCAAGAATCATAATGGCAACACTCAGATCTGCTGTGAGTTACAGTACAATGGCACTAAATATACAGAACCAACTGATATTGCCAGCATCCTGGCAGATAGGTTCAGTGCTAACTTTACCCCCGTCTCATCCCCTAAAGGGCCCATCTCTATACCGGAAGAATGCAAAGTACCTGTAATCACGGCTGCACAGGTAAAAAAAACACTCTCCAAAGCCAAGAACACAGCATCCATGGGACCTGACAACATCCCAGGCTGCGTTCTACATGAACTACAGAACGAACGGGCACCCCCACCTAAGTACCATGTTCAGTCATAGCCTCACCTCAGGCTTTGTGCCCACTGAATAGTGCACAGCAACGGTTATCCCACTCCACAAAGGGGGAGCCACCACTGACCCCGGGAACTACCACCCCATTAGCCTGACAAGCCTGGTCTGCAAGGCTATGGAGCATATTATCATGGAACTTATAAACAATTATCTCCAAACTCTGGACCCTACCCAGTTCGGGTTTGTAAAAGGCAGATCAGGTCTCCTAAACCTGATGGACTTCTTTGAAGCGGTCGCCAAAGCTGTAGATGATGGTAAGGTGGTACACACAGCCTATCTAGATCTCGCCAAGGCTTTCGACACCATCCCCCACTCTGGAGTTATAGACAAACACACTAAACTAGGTATAAGTCCTATGTCACAAGATGGGTTACCAACTGGCACACTGACAGAACCCACACTGTGAAAGTAGCAGAGTCTAAATCCAACTTCAGACCAGTGACAAAGTGGAGTACCACAGGGTTCAGCCCTAGGTCCTCTCCTGTTAGCCTGTAATTCAGAGAAGTAGATACCAAACACAGAAGGTCTTTGGCTAACAAAGTTCGCAGATGACTGCAAACTAGGAGCCATAATCAAAACTCTTAACATCCTACAAAAGGGCCTCACTGAGACAGATGCCTATTGTCAAAGCCATGGCCTCAAGCTCAATGCCAAAAAGTGCATTGTCATCCCTTTTGGAAAAAACTCTGTACCCATGAATTACCACATAGGCGGTAGTCTACTTAACACCGAAAGTGTGATAAGAGACCTTGGGACACAGGTGGACAGTAGTCTCTTCTTTGATAATCACATCGCCACAGTAGTCAGGAAATCCTATGTGGCACACCTCATCACAAAAGGTTTCTCATCCAGGAAAAAAGAGGTCATTGTTACCCTCTACTCATCACTCATTAGACCCATTATAGAGTACAACTCCCCTTTTGGTATGTACATCACACGACGTCTACAACAACTGGAAAGGCCACCGAAATACCTCACAAAGAGGATTACCGGCCTCAAACAGATGCCCTAGACAGACAGTTTCAAAAAACTCCAGCTTTACTCTGTCACATATTGCCTACTCGGAGGCAATATCTGCCTAACATACAAAGCTGTGTCAAACCCAGAGCTGTTGGACATGCTCCACTTAAAGAAATCCCAATCCCTCCGAGCTACACGCTCTACAGACCTAAACCTTGTCACCACAATAAACAGAACATGCTGGAGGGATAGATTCCTGTCTCAGAGACTTCCCATATTCTGGAACAAACTACCTGTTTATATCAAACAAAGCTCCTCATTAGCACTCTTCAAGAAAAATCTTGATGATTGGATGGGAGATAGGAAATTCACTCTGGGGATCACTTCTGTGGCTGTGCTTGACAGGGGCACAGGAAAATAATTTTCTTGGGTGGCAAAAGCCAGGGTACTCTTTGGCTAGGCTTATATAGGCCCTAGGGCCAATAGCCTAGTACCTACTTATGAACCTATGAATGGTCCCTGAACCGTACTGTAGCTCAAGAAATTTTCAAAGGACAGGTAAAAAAAAAAAAAACAGGAGGAAAAGCTTTAATGGTTAAAAGACTAGGCACTTTTCCATGGTCTGATGATGATTAATTGATCTTTAATGCAAGTGGAGCTACTTTGGCTTCTGCTGTTATGTCCTCATTTCTTAGTCTGTCACATAGTGCGCATCCTACCACCCTTCTCAGGCACTTCACCTCTAGCGTTCTCATGTGCTCTGCCTTTACTGCCCAGGTCTCTGAACCATACAGTAGTACTGATCGCTACACTGGTTTATATACCTTACACTTCATCTTCTTTGGCATTCATCTGTCATACACTACACCTGACACTCTGTGTCAGTTGGCTGTAAGCCCTCTGATTCTAGCTTTGACCTCTTCATTCAGACTTCCCTTCTCGTCAACCACCCCTCCCAGATACTTGAAGCTGTTAACCTCTTCCAGTATTTTCCCTTGTACCTCAGTTCTCAGCTTCTTCTGATTTCCCCAATTTTCTGCCATCATAGATGTCATCGATATCATCATAGATTAGTACTAGCCTAACTGCCCTTTCAAGCCATTTTAAGCCTAGCCAATTCCTAACCTTACCTATACATAGTTTTATCCCATGTGCCTTCAGTTTTGGATTCCATTCCCCTTTGCTGAAGTTCTTGCTCAGTCTGCCCATAATACCGTATTATATGCATACAGCAACTTTGTTGATCTGTCCCCTTTTCTACAATTCCCTTAGTGGACAGGAACCCTCATTTTCTGAACAAGTAATTCATATTTCTGTCACCTAGAAAAAATAAATTCATCCAAAAGATGTGCAAGAGTAAATGGAAAAGATTCTCTATATGGCCTCTAGTTAAGGAGCCGATCCATATTTCACCTCTATCGCAGTTCATAGGTAGGTACCGGGCTATCTGCCCGAAGGCATATATTAGCCCAGCCACGTTGTGCGGTATTCACCACCCCTTTGGTTAGTTCCCTAGGCCCTTGATCTAGCTGCTAGTACCCTTGGCCCCTATCTAGTAGAGCTGTTGGTATGATCCCTGGTGTGAACTTTCAGTTACCCATCCACTCGTCAAGGTTCCTCTTGAAGAGTGATAGTGAGGGGCTCTGTCTTATGTAGATCAGGACCTTGTTCCATAGCAAGGGAAGTCTTTGCGAAGGGACTCTGTCCCTCCATCATGTTCTATTCATTGTTGTGCTGAGGTTTATATCCCTAGAGCGTGTAACTCGAGTAGATTTGGTTATGTTAAGATGGAGCATGTTCAACAGTTCTGGGTTGGACATGGCTCTGTATGTTAGACAGAGATCGCCTCTGAGAAGGCGGTATGCAACAGAGAAAAGCCTTAGTTTTTTCAATCGTGCTGCATAGGGCAACTGTTTGAAGCCTGTAATCCTCTTAGTGAGGTACCTCTGTGGTCTGCTGGAGATGCCTAGCCAGGTACATTCCAATTGGTGCATTGTACTCGATAGTGGGTCTGATGAGGGAAGACTAGAGGGGCACCACTACATCCTTAGATCTTGATGCGAACCCTTTCGTGATCAGATGGATCACATAGAAGGATTTTCTAACCACCTTGGCAACATGGTTATCAAAGGAAAGCTGACTATCTACTTGGGTCGCTAGATCCCTTATTACTTAAGATTTCAGGAGGTTACCTCCTATGTGGTAGTTCGCAGATACTCTGTTTTTTCCAAAGGGGATTACTACGCATTTTTTAGCATTTAGCATGAGACTAAGGCTTTGACACCATGCATCAGTCTCATTAAGGCCCTTCTGGAGGATATCCACGTCGGCCGGAGACCCTATTATAGCACCCAGTTTGCAGTCCGCAAACTTGGTCAGCAACAGCCCTTCCGTGCTTGCCTGTACTTCTGAGAAGTATATGCCAAACAGGATGGGCCCCAGGACAGAGCCCTGAGGCACACTGCTCGTTACTGGTCTGGATTCGGACATAGATCCCGCTACTCTTACTTTGTGGGATCTGTCTGAGAGCCAGTTTGCGATCCATCTTGTGACGTAAGGGTTTATGCCCAGGTTGGTGAGTTTATCAGTAAAACCCGAATGGAGAATGGTGTCAAATGCTTTAGCAAGGTCAAGGTAAGCCGTGTGTACCTCCTTTCCCTTATCTATAGCCTGAGTAACTGTCTCAAAGTCCACCAGGTTCAGGAGGCATGATCTGCCCTTGACGAATCCGAACTGTGTGGGGTCAAGTGTTTGGAGGTTCCCAATCTCTCCATTTATGAGTTCCATAATGATTCGCTCCATTGCCTTACAGATCAGACTGGTCAGGCTTATTGGTTGGTAGTTCCCAGGGTCGGTTGTGGGCCCACCCTTGTGCAGCGGAACCACCGTTGCTGTGCGCCATTCTGTGGGCACATATCCTGTCGAGAGACTAAGACTGAACAGGGTATTCAGATGCGGGGTTAATTCATTTTGGAGCTCGCATATGACACAGCCTGGGACGCCATCTGATCCCATGGAGGCAGTGTTTTTAGCTTTAGAATAGAGCCTTATTAACCAACGTATCAGTAATAATTGGAGTTACACAATCCCCTGGAATAGTAATAGGCCCTGTAGGTGGTGGTGGTGGGGGGATTTGCACTGAACCTCTCAACCAAGATGTTGGCAATGTCAGTGGGGTCAGTGTATTTTGTTCCATTTTGTACTAGCTCAGAACAGACTGAGCGTTGCCATTTAGGTTTTTGACGTAACCATAGAAGGTCTTATGGTTATTCTTGACATCCTTGGCAACTTTCTCTTTGAAACTGGCTTTTGTTGACTTGATGAGGGCCCTCAATTTCTTACTAATGCTGACCAGGGATAATTTTTCTGTTTGAGATTTGTCCTTTTTTTGTATAAGTCTCCTCCTTTTATTGTATAGTTTGCTTATGGCCGAGGTCCACCAGACTGGTTTCTTCTTGCTTGAGGAAGGAGTCTTGGTTTTATTTGGGATAGCACGGTCCATGCAATCCTGAAGATGTATATAAAGTGCCTTGGTGTAGGATTCTGCATCCTGGATATCATTATCCTTCTGCAAGGGAATAGTGAAGCTTTCCACTTCTGACCCAAGTAGTTTGAAGTTTGCTTTGGAAAGTTTTTTTTACAATGGTTTCTTTGACTGGGGGAGGTGGAGGGGTGAGGACGTCCAGGGTTATCAGTTTGTGGTTTGATCTGACCAGAGAGGAAGTGATAGCGGGTGTGGTACAATGGGCGCCCATATTTGTGATGACTAAATCCAATATGTTGTCCCCTCTAGTGGGAGAACATACCAGTTGTTCAAGGGCATTTGAATTTATAAATTCTATGAACCGCTGGGCATAAGAGTTAGAACTTTGGTAGTTCGCCAGTCTATACCAGGGTAGTTGAACTCACCCAAAATTATGGTGTTTGGTAGGACCTTTATATTTTTCAATGCCTCAAGGAATGCTGAGTGAGCATCTTGGGACATGGTGGGCAATCTGTAACAGGCTACGACTTGAAATGTGGTTTTGCCTGCTGATAGTTGCGCATGGATGATCTCTGGGGCATCATGTTGCGCCACTAACCTGGAGATGTGGGTATCCTTGATGAATATGGATACACCTCCACCCTTTGTACTGCGATCTGGTAACTGAGGCCAGAAGGTATGGTATGAATTGTAACCTGGTAGTGCTGGGGTGCTCTCTGGAGCCTTGAACCAGGTTTCTGTCACTGCACAAACATCGATTTCCTCCATACTGAGGAGTGCCTCGAGTGCGTGCATTTTGAGGTTGAGACTTCTGGCGTTGAGTAGCATTACCCTTAGTTTTTGGTTACTTGTGATGGTTACGGTGGTTGGTTTGTTCTTCGAGCCTTGCCTAAAAAAGGCACTATGGGGACGGCAAGAGCCTTGGCCAGTATTCAAAAGCCTAGGGGTGACAGGTGCAAACCATCTTTGGTGAAACAGCGAGGCTTGTCTATCGTCATCCCAGGTAGACAGACACTGGATCCCCTTAGAATGACACCAGAAGCTTAGCCAGTTGTTGAAATTGATCATTTTGTCTTTGTATTGTGGTATCATTCTAGGTGAAGGTAGTATGCTACTCAAGGTCAGGGTCATACCAGCTTGGGCTACATGATCAGAGAGCTCCTCAATGTCTTTTCATGTAGTCCAGAGAGGTACGTCTTAGATCATTCACACCAACATGTACAATGACAGTGTCATGCTTGTACTTGTTCTGGAGTGACCTAAGTGCCTGTGTTATGTGGAGGATCCTAGCACCCGACAGGCAGCTGATGGTAACCTTCTCCTTGTTCAGCCTGGTGAGTGGAACATCTGTGTGCCTTACTATAGAGTCTCCTATTACTAGCGTGTTTGGTATTGTGTTTTGCCTTAGGGGCTGTCGTGAGGCACACTGCCGAGGTGAATTGTGTTTTCTGGCTTGTGTTTGGAGGTGCAGGTTGCTTGCTTGTCTGCTTTGGAGGGCACTGTTTCTTCTCAGATTGGTACCTAGTGCCACCGAATATGTTTTTGTGTGTTTGTGTATGTTTTGTCGGTGCTTGTTTTGTAGATCCATGTGTGACTGGTGGTGTGATGCTAGTGTGTCTCTTCTCCTCTTGATTGTCTGTTACAGTCATGGGTTGAGAGCGCTTAGCCTCCAGTCTGGCTGTGTATTTGCATCTCTCACAAGTGTTTGTGTTTAGAGGTAAGAGGAGAGGGTTGTCTGTATACATGAGGCAGTTGTGACATTGCCTCAGGATGCCCAATTCCACCAGATGAACTGGAGAGTACACCTGAAGCTGACCTCTGGACATGCTTGGAAAAGTGAATTTCACTCGTCTTGCGGACAATCGGGGCTCTTATGGTGTATTATAATAGTGCTATCTAGGAGATTTGGAAAATAATAGTGATGTCTAGGAGATTTGGACAAATGCTGATTTGGGTTATGCAAGTGCTGCAATAAGAGCAGTTGATCTGAAGCACTTGAGTTGAGGCTTGCCTAGTTCTAAGGGAAAATTTGCAGCGCAGACTTTGTGGAGCCAGGAATAGTATACCCCAGCTAACCGGCGCTACTCTGTGCGCAAGACCGCGCAAAAAGAGAGTTGCAGGGTTTTAAGAGAGAGAGAATTTCTTGTGCTCACATTTTCATTTAGGCTCTAGTTACTCCACCATTAAAGTGCACTTGGCTGTTGATGTCCTTCAAGGATGCATCTGCAGTCCTAACATATGGGTTGTCCTGCCTCAGGCAGCCCTTCGGTCGGCCGGATTCCAAAGTCTGGGTCTGGCCTCGGCTGATGTCGCACTTCACCCGACGTCATAGCTGCTGTGTATTGGGTATAAAGGCATCAGCCGACGCCATTTTCCTCAGTCTTTCTTGCCGCGTGGTGCCCGAAGCAGAAGCTGTTCGCAAGTGCCGGTCGGTCAGATCCAGAGATTTCTACTACGAAGACTTCTAAAAGCTAAGTACCCCGTTGGGGACTCTTTCTTGCCTCAGCCGATGTCAGAAAAAGTAAATAATTGTTTAACTTGTGGCAAACAAATACCTCATAAGGATTTCCACTCTTACTGCCTTCCTTGCTTAGGCCCAGACCACGACGTATCAGCTTGTCTAGCCTGTGCTTCCTTCAACCGACGGACACTTAGACGCCGGTCGGAGTTTGCAGAGGAGTTTTTTGGTCCCGCTTTTGCATACAAAATGCCGTCGGAGGCTCCGACTTCACAATTAGCTAAAAAGCGTAAGGAAAAGGACCGACACTCGCGGTCCGTGGTTTCGGCTGAAACCACGGTTAAGCCAACCGCGAGTGTCTCTGTTTCGGCTGAAACCGAGTCCTCTGTTCTTCCTTCGGCCGAAAGCATGCCTCCGATAGCCGAGGCCTCACAGAGCATGGCTGAATCTGCTACTGAAATTACCCCTGCTGTAGCAGGCACCCAGGACTTATCAGAAACTATTCCTTTAAACATATCTACCCCTGCACGTGGAGCTGCTAGGCCCCCTGCATCTATGTCTATCAAGGCTTTTTCCGGGGCTAAAGCAGCTAAATCTTCTAAGGCCTTGCCTGCTAAAACCCCCTCACACAGGCCTACCTCTAGTTCCCAAATGCTCAGCCTGGCTGAGGATCTCATTTCTTTGATCAGGGGATCCCAACCTCACCCAGACAGGGCCTCTCAACCCCCTCCAGAGAAGAGGCCCAGAACTGAGCCCCCGGATCCTGTTTCTACAGACTATTCCTCGGATGACTCAGATAACTCAGACCCTCCAGAAAGCCCATACTCTCCTTATGAGGATTCTGATGCAGAAGACTCCATTCCTTCTGCCTCTCGTCCTGAAGAATTTTCTTTTGGGGAAACCGTACATGCTATGAGAGAACATTTTCAGTGGCAGGGCCAGGATTTTTCAGATTCAAGGAAAAGGCTAAGGACCTTTTTACATTTACCACAGCATAGGCCTTTAGCCATTCCTCCAGTACTAACAGTTGTTGATGATGCATATAATGATGCCTGTACTGCCCCTGATTCTCTCCCTCCGGCCCCTGCCAAGCCCGACAGATATTACAGGGTCCCGGACACACACTTCCATTTGTATAAGGCTCCTATCGCAGATCCTGAAACCATTTCTCAGGGCCCCAAAGCTGTAGCAGCTGCCTCTGCCAAAAACCCCCTCCCCTCTGAAAGAGAATCTAGAGCATTAGAGAGATGGGGTAAAAAGTTTATACTTCTGCTACTCTTCGCCAGGGCCTTAAACTGTCAATTTCACATGATTCAGTACCAGGAATTTTTGTTAGACCAGCTAAATAAAAAACTGTCCTCTCCTGAACCTATAGACCGTAAGTCCCTTCAGGATTTGGTACATAACACTCAGCAGGTCAGTAACCATTCCTTAAAATGTGGCTATGATGCACTGGAGGCTTCCTTTAGATCAGCTATGACTGGAACAGTGATTAGAAGGCATGCCTGTTAAAAGAGCAATCCTTACCAGACCATGTTAAGTCAAAGCTCCTAGATGCTCCTATGGAGAAACAAAGTTTGTTTGGCTCCCCTGCACAGCAGGTGTTAAAGAAGGTGGAAGAAAAAGCAAAATCTGTCCAAACAGTCAAGGATTTCTTACAGGTCCAACCTCCGAGGTTTAGTAGAAATTGGCCTTCGAAGAATTGGTCCTTTCCAGACACCTCCAGAGCACAGAGAGGCAGAAATAGGCGCCCTAGAGGCAGAGATCAATCCAGGGGTACCTACAGGGGACGTCAGTGGCAGCCTAACAACCAGAGAAGTACTGCCACAGATTCAGCTACAGCCACTTCCACAGGACAGACACAATGACTTGGCTCTGCTAAAATCCCCTCACACAGGCCTACCTCTAGTTCCCAAATGCCAGGGAACAACTGGAAGCACCCTTGGGCGGAAAGCTAGCCTTATTTTCCGTAAACTGGCATTACATTACAGGAGACAAATGGATTTTACAGACAATAGACAAAGGCTACAGGTTTCACTTCCACACTCTACCAAAAAAGAGAGGAATGCCAAACCTACCACCAAGCCAAAAAACAAACGCTCTAAGACAAATCAACCAACTACTAAGGATGAGAGCTATAGAAAAGGTACCGCCTATGGAACAAGGACAAGGATTTTACTCCAGACTTTTCCTTGTACCAAGAAAAGAAAATCAATGGAGGCCTATTCTCGACCTGTCCGCTCTGAACACATATCTCATTGTTCCAAAATTCAAAATGCTGACCCTACAGCAACTTCTTCCCATGCTGGACAAGGAGTCTTGGCTGGTGACTCTAGATCTCAAGGAGGCATACCTGCACGTCCCTATACGACCAGATTGCAGAAGGCACCTCAGATTCCTTGCAGGATCAGAGCATTATCAATTCTCAGCATTGCCCTTTGGCTTATCTACTGCGCCCAGAGTATTCACGAAATGCCTGGCATCAGTAATTGCTCATTGCAGGCTTCAGGGAATTCAGATTTACCCATCCCTTTTCGACTGCCTAATACAAGCGGACAACAAGACCAAATTAACAAAAGATTTGGAAAAGGTTATACAACTGCTGCAAGCCTTGGGATACACAGTCAACATGAAAAAGTCAAGGCTGGTACCATCCCAAAGGATAACATTCTTGGGTGCAGAACTGGACACATCAAATCCGATGGCATTTCTCACAGAAGAAAAACAAAAGCAACTACCACTCTATTTCATGGCATTAACAACACAGACCCAGCTTACCGCAAGGAAAGTCCTGCAAGCCCTGGGTTACATGGCATCCTGCATAATATTGATTCAGCATGCCAGGCTGCATATGAGAAAGTTGCAATGGTACCTAAGGTATGTATGGTCTCAACACAAGCACAGTCTAGAAGCCCAGATTCCAATAATTCCATGCCTGAAGCAAGAATTCCTGTGGTGGGCTCAGGCCTGTCAGTCACAGAGGATTGCCTTTCCACAAACCTCATCCAAACCAGACCATCACCACGGACGCCTCAGACCTAGGCTGGGGGGCGCACATGGTGGACAAGTGCATACAAGGCCTATGGACACAAGACCAGCTGAATCTACACATAAATCAAAAGGAGATGCTGGCAGTGAAACATGCAATCTAGACATTCAGACCATTTCTTCAACAAGGTCACTTGCTGATAAGGACGGACAACACCACAGTCATGTGGTACATCAACAAACAGGGAAGTACACACTCATATCCTCTATGCCGGATGGCAATGGACCTGTGGAACTTGGCCCTGAACCTCAACATTCAACTCCAGGCCGAATTTGTGCCAGGAAAAGAAAATTCACTAGCAGACACCTTAAGCAGAACTACCACGGATGCTCACGAATGGATGCTGCATCCAGATATCTTCAAAACCATTACAAAGAAATGGGGACTACCAGAAATAGACCTGTTCGCATCTCCACACAACCACCAATTGAAGAAATTCTGCACAAGAACATTCCACCCACTTGCTTGGAAGGTGGACTCCCTATCCTTCAGTTGGGAAAACCTGACAGCATATGCATTCCCACCTCTTCCTTTGATGTACAAAGTCCTACTGAAGATCAAACAAGATCACCCGAGGATAATCCTGATAGCTCCAGATTGGCCGAGGCAGCATTGGTACCCGCTACTGAGGAGCATGTCTCGGACACATGCATGGCCTCTACCTCTATGTCCATTACTTCTAACACAGAACAACTACAAGACCCTACATCCAAACTTGAAAACACTACAGCTAGCTGCTTGGAATATTACATAAAACAAAATAACCCAGATTTATCTCAGAGGGTTAAAGCAATTATCCTGGAGGCTCGCAGACCCTCCACAAGGAAGACTTATTCAGCCAAATGGAAAAGATACCTCATTTGGAGTGCAGCAAAAGGAGAAAATGTATCATTAGCAAACATAGCTAACATCCTGGAATACTTAGCAGAACTTTTCCACAATGGCCTGTCTTACTCCTCCATTAAGATTCATGCATCAGCAATTTCAGCAGAATACAACATGGATCCTCCAGTCTTCTCTCATCCTCTACTCAGCCAGTTTCTGAGAGGAATTAAAAATGTAAAGCCTCCAAGGAAGCCACCTTTGCCTACATGGGACCTTAACTTTGTGCTGGAAAAGTTAACACTTCCCCCTTTCGAACCAGCAGCAACAGCAGAATTACAGTTCTTATCTTGGAAAACTGCTTTCCTGCTTGCAATCACTTCAGCAAGAAGGGTTTCTGAGTTACAGGCATTAATGGCAGTACAGCCCTTCCTTATATTCCATCAGGATAGAGTGTCTTTGAGAACTAACCCTACATTTATGCCAAAAGTGGTCTCCAGAGTATCATTCAACCAAGCAATTCACTTACCAACATTCTTCCCCAACCCACAGAACAGGGGGGAAAGACTACTACATACTTTGGATGTGCACAGGCAATTACGCTACTATTT